>NW_024342471.1:26179499-26181283 GCF_902729225.1 Pteropus medius
TAGTGGCTGTGTCTTTCAGGAGCTATGTCTGTTATCAGAGAGGCAGGTCACCTCGAATCGCATCTGCCTTTTAAATCTCTCACGACCCTGCTAGCCGCCCCATGGACCTTCCTGCTGGCCTCCAGGCCTGCAGCTCGTGGGCTGATGCAGCTCTGCAAGATTTGCTGTCCTATGTAGCTGTCAGGGTCACCGGCCACCGGCCACCAGGCAGCTGCCCAGCCGGCCCAAACGGTCGCACGTCAGCCCGACTTTCTTGGAGGTTATGACCTCTCTGTCAGCAGACCTGTCACGTTGCAGCCACCTGCACTTTGCAGGATGGTCGGACTGGTGAGGGTCATCTTTTAGAGAGAGCCGTGAAGACCCCGCCCTGACCTGACACCCGGAGCCCCGTGAAGCCGCCTCGGAGAGACACTCGCCACATCGGCAAATTACAATACAGGACGCCCGGGGAAGTCGGAGTGTCAGGCGGACAGCAAGGACCTCTTGGGTGGCAGCGTCCCATCTGCGGCCTGGCCCCAGCAGAAGGCCGAGGACCCTGGTGCAGACTCGGGGTGCCCCTCGGGCCCACTCGGCCTCCCCGCACGCCCAGCTCCGGCCCGTGGACAGCGAGGGCCACATGCTTCCTCGACGTCGATTCAGCCCTGCGTGTTGCTGAACTTTCCACTGGAAAATCACATCGTCGGTTTTTTCTGTGACGTATTTGTTGCTCCCAAGTGTCCCTCTCCGTGTCAGCCGTGCTGCTGGGCACAGCCGTGGGGCACTCGGTTGCCACGCAGGTGCCACAATCCGCCTCGTCGCCTCGTGGCTGCTACACATGCGGGTCATCCCTGCATCTCCGCTGTCACCAGACACGTGCCTCCCCTGTGACAGGTAAGCACGTGTCTCTCCGAGGGCTCATCTAGGAATCGGAACACTGAGTCATAACGTGGGGACTCCTACTTCACCAAGTAGATCTGGTTCATTGTCGGGGTGGGGGGCCCCAGTTTGCCAGCATGGTGCGAGAACCAGTGCCCGCACAGCCCAGCCGAGGGGCCCTTTGCCGCCGTCGGCCGGGGAGGCGGGTATGACATGAGGCGGGACCGCACTTCGCACTTCTTACTTTCCGTTTCTTTCTGACTTGTTTGAGACAGATATTTTTCTAGGCCTTTTTCCATTTTTTAAGACTTCAAAGGTGAAGTTTAAATCAAACTTTGTTCTGTGAGGACACAGAGGAAGATTAATAAAGAAGACGACGAGAGGTCGTTAGCGTCATTAAGAACGGAGCAGGGAGAACCAGAGTCACAGCGTAGGTTCTGGAAGGTGACGAGAATACGGTGCCGACCGCCGGGTGCGCCCCCCACCCCGCTCCTGCTGGGCTGCGGGCTCCTCCCCCTCGAGCCCCCTCCGCTGTCCTGGCAAGGCCAGCACGAGTGATTCAGCCCCGCGGCAGCTCCTGGGCGAAGCGGGTTTGCATCCGGCATCCCCTCTGACCCCGTCGTCTCCCGGGGTTCGACTCTAGGCCGCGTCTTCCGCCGGTGGCCCCCATCTCTTCGTTTATTTATTTATTTTTGGGGAACCCCTTTCTCGTACCAGCAAAAAGCTGGTCGTCGTGTAGAAAACCTAACATGCAGAACCCAGGAAAACTAAAGAAAACTAAAAAGAACCTTTGCAAAGAAGCATAAAGCGGGAGGATTGACCACTCGCCATCAAGATTCACGGCAAAGCTGCAGCCGCCAGGACGGCGTGGCTTCGGCCCAGGAGCCGAGGAAACGAGGGCGGGAACCGAGCCAGTCACAGCCCCCCAC
>NW_024342471.1:26181294-26194627 GCF_902729225.1 Pteropus medius
TGGGCTGATGCAGCTCTGCAAGATTTGCTGTCCTATGTAGCTGTCAGGGTCACCGGCCACCGGCCACCAGGCAGCTGCCCAGCCGGCCCAAACGGTCGCACGTCAGCCCGACTTTCTTGGAGGTTATGACCTCTCTGTCAGCAGACCTGTCACGTTGCAGCCACCTGCACTTTGCAGGATGGTCGGACTGGTGAGGGTCATCTTTTAGAGAGAGCCGTGAAGACCCCGCCCTGACCTGACACCCGGAGCCCCGTGAAGCCGCCTCGGAGAGACACTCGCCACATCGGCAAATTACAATACAGGACGCCCGGGGAAGTCGGAGTGTCAGGCGGACAGCAAGGACCTCTTGGGTGGCAGCGTCCCATCTGCGGCCTGGCCCCAGCAGAAGGCCGAGGACCCTGGTGCAGACTCGGGGTGCCCCTCGGGCCCACTCGGCCTCCCCGCACGCCCAGCTCCGGCCCGTGGACAGCGAGGGCCACATGCTTCCTCGACGTCGATTCAGCCCTGCGTGTTGCTGAACTTTCCACTGGAAAATCACATCGTCGGTTTTTTCTGTGACGTATTTGTTGCTCCCAAGTGTCCCTCTCCGTGTCAGCCGTGCTGCTGGGCACAGCCGTGGGGCACTCGGTTGCCACGCAGGTGCCACAATCCGCCTCGTCGCCTCGTGGCTGCTACACATGCGGGTCATCCCTGCATCTCCGCTGTCACCAGACACGTGCCTCCCCTGTGACAGGTAAGCACGTGTCTCTCCGAGGGCTCATCTAGGAATCGGAACACTGAGTCATAACGTGGGGACTCCTACTTCACCAAGTAGATCTGGTTCATTGTCGGGGTGGGGGGCCCCAGTTTGCCAGCATGGTGCGAGAACCAGTGCCCGCACAGCCCAGCCGAGGGGCCCTTTGCCGCCGTCGGCCGGGGAGGCGGGTATGACATGAGGCGGGACCGCACTTCGCACTTCTTACTTTCCGTTTCTTTCTGACTTGTTTGAGACAGATATTTTTCTAGGCCTTTTTCCATTTTTTAAGACTTCAAAGGTGAAGTTTAAATCAAACTTTGTTCTGTGAGGACACAGAAAATTATAAAAGCGGCAAAAGAAATTGGGACAGTCGTCGTAAAAGAGCAGAGCAAAGGAAGGCAAAATTACCTTGTAGGATTTCTAGAAGAGTGGCAAAATACGGTACCCGACCGCCGGAATTTGCACCCCACCCCACTCCTGCTGGCTGCGACTTCCTCCCTCAAAACCCCCTCCGCTGTCATAAAACCCATAGTAATTCAGCGGCAACGCTCACACCTGACAGCTTGAGTTTGCATCAACATCCCCTCTATTGTCATCATCCAAGAGAGTTTCGACTTTCTGAAACGTCTTCCGCCGGTAGCTATCTCTTCATTGTATTTATTTTATTTTTTGGGGGAATACCACCTGCAAACCTATGCTCTTTTAAAAAGCTAGTTAAGTCATGTAAGCTTAACATGCTAGAACCAGGAAGGAAAACTAAAAACTAAAGAACCTTTAAAAACATAAAGCAGGAGGATTGACCACTAACCTACCATCAGATCAAACCAGCTACAGCCATAGAGACCAGTGGCAACCCAAACAGGGGAGCCGAGAAACAGGGGCAGGGAGACCAGGCAGTCACAGCCTGGACCCACAGCCCCCACGGACCCACTGAGACCCACAGGACCCCTAGACCCACCTGCAGGACCCACAGACGCCCCAACGGGCGTTTCCAAAAGGAACAAAAAGAATTCAGCAGAGGGAGGACGACCTTTTCGACACGTCGCGCTGCGGCCACTGGACTCCGGAGGCGAAAAACGAGCCTCGGCCTCCGCCTCGCGCCGAACACAGAAATTAATTCAAAATGGATCATGGACTTAAATTTAAAATGTCAGATCATGAAACTGTAAGGGGGGAAAAAAAATGGGAAACATCTTTAGGATGTAGGGCCAGGTGGTGTTTTCACACTCGACATCGAAAGCACGTTCCACAGAAAGAGAAATTACTAATTCGGACCTCAACCCGATCGATAACTTTAGCTCTGAGAAAGATGTCGTTAGGAGCTGGGAATCACAGACCACGCAAGGAGAAAATATTTGCAAACCTCAGATCCGACACAGGGCTGGTGTCGAGAATAAACAAACAAACAAACAACTCTCAACGTTCAAGAGTAAAAAGAAAAAAACGATGACAAACGGGCAAATGGCTTAACGGCCATTTCACTGAAGGGGACTTGCAGATGGAGACCAGCACCTCCGCCTCTGAGCAAACGCGCTCAACCCGCAGCGAGCTGCCGCCGCTCGGCGGGAGGCCCGGACTTTTTAAGAGAATCCGATGGCTAACGCCGACGCCGGCGCTGGCGAGGATGCGGAGAAGCCATAGCTCTCATGCCCGCCACTGGGGATGTGCGATGGGACAGCCTGTCCGGAAAACAGTCGGTTTTATTCACAAAACTAAACACGGGCTTAACACATGGCCCAGCATTGACCCCAAGGGAATGCACATTTGAGCTCATCCAAAACCCTGTGCACCCAATGTCAAAGGCACTCCCGCCGGCGAGAGGTCGAACCAGGTGTGGGGACGTAGGCCCCCTCCGCGGCCGACCTAGCAACAGGAAGGAACGGACTCCAGGCCCAGGCAACCAGCTGGACGGATCGCAAGAGAATTAACCCCGCTACGTGCGAAGGATGCGGGCTCCCAAGGCTTGCCCGCCGTGTGATTCTATCGATCATCACTCTTGAAATGACAGGGCTGTGGACACGCAGGATGGATTCGCGGTCGCTGGGGTTACGGAAGGGGCGGGAGGTGGGTGTGGGATGCGCCAGGGGTGCGGTGCTGTCTGGGCTGTGCGTGGTCACAGGGGTTCACACGCGTGATGAAGCGGTGTGGAGGTGAACACGCACACGCACACGCACACGCACACACACACCCCGCAGCGCACGCAAAGCTGGTCAGATCTGGATAAGGGCCTTAGTGTGCACCATGTCAACACCCCACTGGGAAAACGGGGTGAAGGGGGACACGGGGTCTCTTTGCGTTAAGTCTTACGACGCCACGTGAATCCGCGATTCTTTCCCAACGAAGGTAAATGAACCCGTGCGATGTCACCCGGAAGCCGATCCTTCGCTAGCGCCTCCGTGCTCCCTTCCCGTGTCCCAGGTGGACGAGAGAATTTTTAAAAAATAAAATAAAACTCCGCACGCTCTTTCGGAAGGACCCTTCCCTGACCCACCCCGCCCGTTCCTGCTTGTCGCCGTCACAGGCCGTGCTGGGATGAGGACGGCCTTCGCGGCCCACGAAGCCGCCCTCGGGGGAGGCCCCTGGCTCGTCTCTGCCGTGCGCTCGTTTGACTCGAGGAGCGTGCTCGAAAGCCTGCAGACGAGAGCAGGGCCACCGGCAGGCGGCGAGGGTGGGCCGCCCTGGGCGTCGTCGGCTGCTCCCGTTTGGGTGGAAGACCAGTGCTTTCCAGGAAAGTGCGCGGCCTGCTCCCAGGCCGGTGTCACGGCTCCGGTCCCGGCAGGCGCGGGGGGCCTTTAACCTCGACGGGACTGATCTCACTGCGTTCCCCCGGCAGTGCCCTGAGCTTCTGCCGTCACCCCGTTTGCAGAAAGGAAGCGGGCGGGAAAAGGGCATGGACGAAGGTTAGCAAAGAGCGAAAGCTTTGCTCGCAGGAGTGGGGACCGCCTGCTCCGCCCACCTTCTCGGGCCGGCGCCCCTGGGATCACATGCGCCCTGGGGGCCCCGGCATCAGCCCGGGGGGTGGGAAGGAGCAGCCGGGGCGTGAGGCGAGCTCCCTCCATCCCCACGTAGGACCACATGCGGGAGCCAGGGGCCTCCGTCGGCAAAGTGCCCACTTGACGCGACTCCTCGAGACCAGCCAAGACACCCGCCGAGGGGCCCTGGCCCAGACACAGGCCCCGGGGGACACAGCGAGCACACGACAGGATCAGTGGCAAGGCCACGGGACGGGAGCAGGGGAAGCCCACAGCTTTGAAACACCCGCCTCACCAGCTCGCGCGGGGACGGGGACCCAGGTGGCTGGGGAGGGTGACGGCGGTGACACGGGGCAGTCGATGACCTACAGAGGGGCGAGAACCGACTCCCGCGTCTGCCTCGGCGACAGCGGTGCCCAGCGCACGGCCCCCTCCCCTCGGCCAGGCTCCCGCCACAGGCGGGAAATTTCACCGGAGGAGTCTGAGATTTCACGGCGCCCGGCGAGCGTGGAGTCCAGTCCCTCCCTTTCTAACCCGGATGCTGCTCCTGGCTTTGTTTATAAAACCAGGAAAATGCTGTGCCGTTTCTTTCTTCCTTTCTCTTTTCCTCTCCTTTTTTTTTTTTTTTAACCTGGGCTCTTCGTCTTCCTGCCAAATCCTGTGACAAAGAATTGCCGCCGTGTGTCACCTGTTATCTGCTCTTAAGTGCTTCTGATCTGTTGTTGCCTTGGAGGGTTGACGCGTGGCCGGCACGGCCTCCGCAGGGGAGTGGTCCCGGACGCCGACCCGCACCCGGCCGGACCTTCCACCAGGAGCCCCCCGCCCCCACCGCCGGGAAATTCACGTTTCCCGTATCTTTCACTCTGCAGCTAAAGTCAATTTCATAAAAACGTTGGCTTTTCACATTTTATCTCGTCCGCGGGGCGTCTGAGTCCTTCTGCGCTCTGGCTCCGGTTGGGCAACAGCACAGGGTGTCCCTCCTCCTCCGGTGGCTGCCAGGACCGCCCGCCCGCCCAGGCAATGAAGGAGACCAGGCGGAGGTCATGGTGTCCTGGGGACCTTGGTGTCCCGGGTCCCGCCCCAGGGGAGGGGCACAGCTCCTGCAAGTCTGACATGGGGCCGGAACCGCGAGCTTAGCCAGCACCCCGGCATCTGATGGATGTGGCACAGACAACGGGCTAGTCAGTGGACCCCTTTAAGTGGCTCTGGTCTGAACTCCGCCGACAGGCGCGTGTCTGCTGTTTATGTCACTGGAAGCATTCGCTGGTCACTCGCTGAAGTGTCCCTGGGAGTCAATCAGCCCCTGAGCGCCTGTGGGGAGCCGTGGGGGCCACACACGACGCCCACGCGGCCCCCACGAGGCGGCCTCGGCGTGCGGGGCTGGACCACGGGCCCAGCGGTCGGCCAGCGTCGGCGGGAGCCCTGTAGCCGCGAAACACTGAGGGCGCCCCGCCTCCCGAGCCTCGGTTTCTTCGTCTGCACGGCGGGCGTGCGCAGCACCCGCCTCGTGCGGCTGCAGCAGGAAAGATGACACCGGCCATGGCTGAGGCTCCGGAATACGGAGGTCAAGGTCGCTGACCCCTGAATGCTTATAGCGCCCAGTGGTGTTCACCCAGACGGACCCCCACGCTGGCCAGAGAGAAGGTGCCGGGCGTGCCCTGAATTCTGGGGGCCCTTTGCAGCCTCCAGGCTGGAAGCCGTGATGGCTAAGTGGACTGCGCCCCAAAGCCACACACAAGATCCTAAGAAGGGACATGCGCTGACCTCCCTCTGCCCTGGCCAGGACATCCTGGCTGCACAGCCTCAGCTGGGAGCTGAGTTGGCGACATGTCCCTCTCACCTGTCTGACCTCCTGGCTTCAAGGAGCTTGGCCTTTGGGCTGGAGATGGCAGGGGGCGGTCACCTCCCTGCAAGTGTGACGGTAAGCCTCCCTCCCTCCACCCAGCCACGGGCTCTCCAGACACGCAGCCCAGCACGTGCCACGGGAGAGTGAGTGTGCAGGCACGGGTGCCCAAGACAGAAGCCGCCACCCCACCCCGGGGCGGACGGATGACCTCCTCCACGAGTTCCATCTCCTGTGTGGTGACAAACTCAACCGCCTCCCAAAATGCCCTTTAAAAGGGGTTTGCTCCGAGTTACCCTTTTACAAGAATTTAAAAAGAACAAGCAGGCTTTCTCCTCCCGTGCTGTTATTCCTGGTTAAATACCACCCAAATCGAAAGCATCTTCTTAGCGAGAGAACAGTTTGTCTGGCACCAGCTTCCCTCTCCCCAGGGGAATTGCTTTCCGCCAGGAAAACCGAGCCTCCCCCGGGCCCGGGCCGTGGGAGTGGGGGGCTTAGGGCCGGAGGGACACGCCTGGGCGGGAGAGTCCGGCCCAGCTGAGAAAGCTGCTCTCCGGGCAGCCTGCAGCCGGAGGGACCCGCAGACTCGGGGCCAGCCGTCTGGTCGACCCGGCCGACTAAGATGGCCGTGAAACCCGGCCCCTCCAAACCCGCCGTCGCCCGCCGTGTTCCCCTCGGACCTTACGCTATTTAAGTATTTTGGTTACCGTTGGGTGGTTTATACCTTCAGCGATAAATGGCTGAGATGTTTCACTTCCTACATCATTTGTCTCTTGATAAAAATTTCCAGGCTTATCTCCTCCTCAAAGGCACATAATTTAAATATGAATAATGAAAAACGCTTCCAGAAACATAAACCCAGAAATGCTTTCTGAGGTGCGAACTGCTTAATGTGAAACTTGGACGCAGCACAAAAGAACCGAATGTTAGCAAATTATGCTTCCCAGCTCGGCAGGTGGAAAACCCTGCCGGGCCTGGCCCCCTCCGGGCGGGAGGGACAGCGGGGGCCCAGGGAAGCTGGGGAAGCTCGATTCCCGGCCTAGCGGTGAGGCCGGGGGCCGGCGATGCTAAGTACCTTTCCACGGTGGGCTTTAATACACACGTGCTCACCCTTTTATGGAGACGAATTTCCAGAGAGAACCGATGTGTTAAAAAGCCGAAATGTAAATTATTCCTTTGCTACCAAAAAAAAACACCTTAACTCGCCTATAAGTTATTTATGGGGAAATAAGGAAATTCTACGCTGTTAGACCTTTGGGTCTCAGCTGACTTTGGGTCTCTCTCTCTCTCTCTCTCTCCCCCCTGACCCCTCAAAGTAATAAACACATGGCGCTTTTCGAGCACAGGACTTAATTCTACATGGATCCGTCACAGGGCCCCCTTTCTGCTCGCCTCGCCCGTGTTACATCTGTGACAAACCATCCGGTCCTTCGCAGCAGTTGGCCCCAAACAGCACCCCATGCGGCAGGTGGGGCGTCTCAGACGCACTGGGACAGCCTCGGACACCTGGGCCCCTTCTCGTCTTCACGTGAAAGGGGAAGCGAGCTTGGCTGGGATCCTAATAAGCCCACCTAGCAAAACAAGTTTTGCCATCATTGTTTTCTGATTCGAGCAAAGAGAAGACAACTCACACTCGCCCTCGGAAGCTGCCATTCGTGGACACAGAACGTCTGGGCGGAACCGGAGATGCTTTGCATTAACAAACGGATCCGCCTTCCTTCCTGGCCGCCCTCCCTCCGGGTCCTCAGATAGCCCTGCTGCGCTGAACCCCATTGTTTATGCGACACCCCCGAGGGAGAGGGTGTGTTTACCACTCAGCGTTTCACACCTTGGGTAAGGAAGTTCGGGTTCAAATTCTATTTGCGGCTTTATTTATGAGTTCGCAGCTTTCGGAGGCTTTGGGAGTATGAGAGCCAGCTGCGGCCTCTTCTGAGAAAGGCGAGCCTCTCGCGGATGAGGACGAGGCGAGGACGTTCCCCCGAGCGGCATCGATCGACCGTTTTCCTTTGGTGCGAAACGAGGCACAACGAGCCACTTCGCACGCACACAGCTCCTGCTCCCAGCGACACGGCGACACGCGAACGTCTTCGGCATCCGCTCGGAAGGTGGATCAATCGGGAGGCTTGATGAGCGAGTCAAAACCGCTTCGACAAGTTGGGGAGACTTTCATCTCCTCGCCCTGCACGTGAAAGCGGGGTGTCCACTCTGAGGGACCGCGGCCGTTCGGACGCCGGGGTCCAGCCCTCTCCAGCGGCTCTGCAGGGCACGGCTGACTGCAGGTGCAAACTCGGGTGTGCACGGAATTCAACCGCATTAAAGGAAAGCTCAGCCATTTCCAGGCCTGCCTCCCGTGCCCAGGGTCCTGGGAAGACCACGGGGGTCCTTGACAGAGCAGAGGAGCTGGAGAGAGCCCTGGCCCTCAGTCTTTGCCGGCACGGCTGACGTGCGCTCAGAGCACATAGTTGAAACCTAGGGGGCCCTCTGTAGGGACGTGGGGTGTTGGCCCGGGGAGGGAGCCACCATGCCAGGGACCAGAGACCTCCCTCACCCCACGGAGGTCCAGCTGCCTCTGCTACCCACGAGCTATGGCCCAGGACCCTCAGGTCCGTGCCTGCTCCCCAGAATAAGAAGACGCTCCCTCCCTCCCTCCCTCCCTCTCCTCACTCTCTCTCTCTCCCTCTCTCTGCCCTTCCTTCTCCCTTCCTCTCTGGACCACCCCACAGAAGCCGATCAAATCTAACCAATCTGCTCAGACTTTCACGCTAAATCAGAAGTAAAACTGTCCTCAGACTGTGCCTGCTCGTAGCCGCGCGAACGTCCCTGGGTGAGGAGACTCGTGGGCCTGTCGATATGATGTCCACGTGACAGCAACGTCTAACCGTCCAAGGACCCGCGAGCTCGCCTGCAGAGCAGCGTGTCGGCTTAGGCCTTGCTGCAGCGAGGGGCTCAGCACACCTGAGCCCGGGGTGTCCGGTGAGAGAGTGACAGAAGGAGCCCTGGCAGGCGGGGTCTCGCTCGGGACTGGGTGCTGTCAGGAAGGGGCTCTGCTAGGGTCTCGAGCAGCTGTGAGTGGGGGGAGGGGAGGCCAGGGTGGGGAAAGCTGGGGTGGCAGAGGCCCAGCCATCACTCAGCCGGCTGGTGACGGTGTCGGCGGGGGAC
This sequence comes from Pteropus medius, assembly GCF_902729225.1. Taxonomy (NCBI): domain Eukaryota; kingdom Metazoa; phylum Chordata; class Mammalia; order Chiroptera; family Pteropodidae; genus Pteropus; species Pteropus medius. The sequence continues at coordinate 26,190,005 of NW_024342471.1, forward strand.
CTTGTCCAAGACGGTCTGTGTGTGTGTTCGTTAGGACGACGCCACTCAGCTGTAAGCGTCACGCCTTTGTCGCTACGTCGAGGTCAGGTCCGACCTGCCAACTCGAGGTCCCGTTGTCCTTCCCGAAGGCCGATGCGCACCAGCACCTGCCGTCGACTCTGCGGCTGCTCTGCGTGCCGAAGACAGCAGAGTCCCCTCGAGTCCCCTGTCCCCTCGAGTCCCCTGTCCCCTCGAGTCCCCTGCCCCCTCGAGTCCCATGGGTGTTATTTTTCTGCAGCGGGCGTTTGAGAGCAGGAAAAGCAGCTCCTTTGGCCTAAGTACCAGCTGCCTGGTTCCCAAGGGTGGACGGTGCTCGGACTTCCCGACACCTCATCCGCCCAGGTCCCCGGGGAGCCTTGGACGATGAGTCTGTCCCCGGGTCACCTTTGCAGTGGGAGCCGGAGAGCTGGTTGCTCTGCTCTCAGCTCGGCCTCTGCATTCTGCCCTCTGTCCCCGGGGGCTCTGCGTCCCAGAACGGCGAAGGCCAGCCCTGCCCACTCGGCTGGGTCCCCGTCTCTGCTTCACATCTGTGTCCTCACCGCCCAGGGGACCTTCCCGTGTCCCTATCAGGCTGACGCCTGCTCCTCTCTCATGTGTCAACCCAAGGTGTTACCTCCTCCGAGAAGCCTTCCGTGATCCCCAAGCCTCTCGTGGTCGGGGAGGGGCTAATCCCTGGGAATCTTATTTCAGCTTTATTTCGTTGTTGACTGAATTCCCTGCATGATCCTGTGCTTCCCCAACGTGACAGATCGTAAGAATCGCCTGTCCCCTGAGTTAAAGCGCACACCTCGGCCCACCCCGGACCCACCATGTCGGAGCCTGCAGCGGTGGGCCCGGGAGGGCTCCTGCCCACCCCCACCCCGCCCTCTCTGGGGTCCCAGCAGGTTCTGTGATGCCAGAGGAGGCCGCCATCCACTCGTCACGCAGGGGAACTTTAACTGGGGGGATCCCGCATGGGGGGCATCACTCAGCGTCACGACGTACACGGTAACCGGGCGGTTGCCCCAGGCCAGGCTTTGCTGGCCGTGGCCGGATGGGCACTGGCTTTTGTCAGGGGCTCTCTCTGCATCTAATGATGTGATCTGGCGATTTTTCTTCTTCAGCCCGTTGACACGCTGGATTTTGTTAACTGATTTTGAATGTCGAACCAGCCTCATGCACCCGGGACAAACTCACTTGGCCGTAGTGTATAATCCCTTTTGTGCACTGTTAGATTCGACTTGCTGGCGTTTTGTCAAGGACCAGCTGCCTCTCTGCTCACGAGAGATCTGGGCCTGTCCTTTTTCCCGCTCGCAATGTCCTCGGCCGGTTCTGGAATTAGCATCGTGCTGGGCTCCTGAGATGGGTCAGGCTGGATTCCCTCCGCTGCTGGGAGAGACTGTGCGGACTGGATGCCATTCCTTCCTTAAACGCCGGCAGCGTTCCCCGGCGAACCCACGCCGGCCTGGCGTCGGCTCTCGGAAAAGTTATTCGTTGCCGATTCGATTCCTGTCACGAACATAGGCGTGTTCATATTATCTGTCTATCCTCGTGTGAGTTTCGGTGGTTTGTGTCACTCAAGGAATTGGTCCGTTTCATCTACATTATCAAATCTGTGGGCCTGGAGCTGTTCTCGGTATTCTTGATTACCCTCGGGACGTCCACGTGCTCGGAAGTGACAGCCCGCCCTGTCCCCTCTCGGGCATCAGCCACGTGCGACTGCTCTACCTCCACGGTTACCCGGCCAGAGCTTTACCCATTTTATTGACCTTTTCAAAGAAACAGCTGTCGGTTTGGTCGATTTTCTCTGCCGTCTTCCTTTTCGCGTTTCATTATTCCCTCCCCGATTCGTGTTGTCCATTCTCTTCTTCTTGCCTGGGGCTTGTTCAGTCTCTCGCCACCAAGATGGAAGCCCCACCGTCGACTCCGTCTCCTTCCCAGACGCACGTCCACACCCCGAACTTCCCTCCGAGCCCTGCTCTGTGGGGCCGCGCCTTCTGAAAAGTTAATTTGCATTTCCACGTTGCTTAAAATGTCTTTAAACGTCTCTCGAGAGCGCGTCTTTGACCCATGTGTTATTTAGAAGGGAGTTGTTTGGTCTCCCAACGGTGAGAGTTTTCGCAGGCGACCCTAACGTGGCCCACGCAGTCCTGGCGTCCATTCAAGGCCACTGGCCGCTCCATGCAGCCCGGTGGCTGGGCCACCGTTTTTCCAGAACCCCGAGTCCTCAGGGAGTCTGGCCTCTGCCCCAGCCACGGCCCCCGACAGCTCAAGGACGACCCTCACCAGCCTCAGCGGCTCACGGTCGCCCTTCCAATAAGAGAAAATGCCAGACCCTTGCTTGAACTCAGTGTGTTTTTCACACAACGTGCGTCCTTTGCTTTTGTTTTTAAAGGTGGAACCGAGGGCTCCAAGCCCAGGGACGTCAGGGGGATGCAGGCCAGTGTCCTCGTCCCCTCTCGGTCCTGTGGATGTTTGTGGGGAGAGCGCCTGTCAGCTGGCCACGCTGAGCACGATGCCAATGCTGGGGATGTCCCATCTCACCCCTCCCCGGGTCTCACTGCAGAGTCGCCTGAGACCAGCACAGACTCCGAGTTTTTCTCCCCGGCCACGGATCCCTGAGGTTGCACCAGAAGCGAATTCCCGCTCTGTGTCTGACACCGGCGCCCGGCCTGGGGACCCAGCAGGGTGCGTCCACACTTCCTCTGCAGCTCACAGCATCTGATCAGAAGCTCGCTCCGACGACGCTCTGAAAGGCCTTTGAAGCGGCAGGTGGAGAGGCGAGGGCCAGAGGGCGGTGAGGAGCCCAGAACTATCACAGCCCGGCGCCTGGCGGAGGGACCACCAGGGACCCGGGGACCCAAGAGCAGTAGCAGGCACGGCCGCCCCAGGCTCGCAGGCGCTGCTGCACCCCGAATCCAGCTCCTCTGCTCCTTTCGGTGACAAGGCATGGTTAGAAGGTCCCCCCCAGTCTGAGTGGGTACATTGCTGAGCCCTGGATTCTCAGGAATTTCAAAGGAATTTGGGGCAGCGCTGCTCACACAGCAGTGACCAAGCGGATGTGAGCGCGTGCACACGGACGGCAACACAGCACGACACAGGCGTTCAGGACGGCGGGTGAAGAAAGGGCCTGCTGGTGGCCTCGTCCTTAGGGAAGCCCTGCCTCTGCTGCCCGCCCCACCCCACCCCCAGAAGATTTGCATTGCATGTGTCAGCTTGGGAAAGGCCCTGAGAAGTCCTGCAGGGAGCACACTTGGTTTCCTCGGCTTCCCCCCCGAATATATGTGAGCAAACACTTTTCTAAGACGAAAGCTCTCCTCCGTCTCATCCTGCTGGTGACCGTGGTATCCGTGCAGGACACAGCGTTTGCAGGGCCCAGAGACCGACCTCGCGACCAGGTGAGGAGCAGGACGTCCTCCTCGGGGTCAGCAGCCCCCGACCTCGGCCCCCCTCATCCTCTGCTCCGAGTAGCTGCATCTCTGCCCTGCTCGGCTGTGAGCTGCGGGAAGGGCGTGAGCACCGCCCACCCTCCAGCACCAGGCCGGGCGTGGGATTTGAAGACGCTTGTTTAAGCAAGGGTGGCACGGAGAGAGGGCAGGGGGCGGCACAGTGCTGCACTGTGCTCGAAAGGCTGCAGCCGACCCGTCCCTGGCTGGACACCTGCGGAGAGGAATCCCCCCTCCCCCGCTGCTGAGAGAATGTCCCAGAAGAGGCTCCCTTGGGTACGCGCCCGGCTCCCGCGCATGTTCACCGCACAGCTCCAACCTGCGGCTCCCCACCCAGGGGACCTCGGCGATTGAAAGCGGCGACGGCTTCTCGGGCTCCCCTGCAGACCTGGACCGAGGAGAGCCCAGTCCCTCTCACGGCGGGGCGGGGGGTTCGGGGGACTGGGTACGAGCCGAGACAGGCTCATTCTGGCAACAGCGCTATCTGTCCCATTAGGAAGCGCGGTATACAATCAGTTACATGGTTGACGATGACATTCAGACCGTGAGGCCCGGTCACTCGCTCTGGCGCACACTGCGAGAGCTCCGCGGAGCCGCCGGGCCCAGCGGTGACCCCGTCACGGGCCCCCAGCGAGCGCCTCGGCCGGACCCGCCTGCTGGAGCTCGCCCCGATGCGCCGATCTGTCCGCGGCACCCCCGCCAGCGCAAATCACCCACTTACGTTCTCGCACAAAATCCAATTGCCAATTTGTCTTTTTATTTCTTACACTTAAAGTGATTTGCCTTCGAATAATCGACAATGAATTGTTCATTTTACTGCCACGGGAGGCGACTGCTCGTCCGGGGAGCCACTGGGTTCGTGACGATTGCCAGAGAATGGGTCTCTGGGCTTCACCACGAGAAGACTTCTTGGGGGGTTGCTGTGCCGGCAGCACGGGGTCTCCCCATCCCTGCACCTGTCCCCCGGCCAGCCTCCCCCGGGCCTTGGGGCGGGGCCGGCAGCCGACTGCGCTGGCTCTGAGGGTCACTGGGACACGCTCCCCTCCAGGAAGCCATTAATCAGCTGTAATGGCCGCCCCGGCACTGGCCTTTGGCCATATGGAGGTGGCTTTGGGCACTGCAGTCCCTCCCAGGGAAGGCGAATCCCAGAGCAAGGCCG
>NW_024342471.1:26194667-26195544 GCF_902729225.1 Pteropus medius
GCCCCGTCCGCAGGGCAGGGCCCACCCAGCAGCGCCTCTCTCGGGAGCTTCCTGTCCTTCCGGTGCCTGCGTCCTGGGTATGATGACGAGGGCCCGGCTGTCCATCCCCACAGACCCCGGCAGCCACGTCTGCCGTCACGAGAGGGACACGTCGCCTTCCCACGCCCGGGAGGCGGCCCCGGCAGCTCAGAGCCTCGGGGAGCGAGAAGGCCTGGGCTCAGCCTGGGGTGCCGCCGGGCTCAGCGAGGACGGAGCCCTCCGCCCCAGGACGCTGCCCGCTGCCGGGACACGGGGACGCGGGACGGTGAGCTCCACGCGCGGCCTTCAGCCGCTCAGCCTGGCCGCGGTTTCTCCCGAAAACTCGTGGGTCGCTTGCCCCTTGTGAGGACGTCGGGGACGGGGGAAAGGAGGGACGCGGAGGCGGAAATCGCGGGACGTGGCTGCACGTTCCCCTGGAGACGCAGGGCCTCGGGCCGAAAGGAGCGAGCGTGAAAAAGCGCACGGTGGAATTTAATTGGCAATTAGAGACGGCGGTTTCCCGCTGGCCATCGTGCGACCATCCATCAGGAAGAGAAAATCGATAGGAACCCTGGAAGTCTGCGACTTGGCAGCGGGGGGCCTGCCGGGATGTGGGGACCTCACCGGACACAGGAACGCGCAGAAAGCGCGACGCGTTATTTATTGTCACAAAGGGCGAGCCCGAAGCTTTATCATAAAATGAACGTCTGCATAAAAGCACCCGCAGGGCCCATCGATTGACGGGCAGAGGGGTCGCTCCTCTGGAATGGTTGTCTGCTTGCTCTTCTTTATCAAAACAATGCTCGAGATAAGAATGACGATCGGCTCGAAGGAAGTTGGGAAAGGCAGCCATGTGCCG
>NW_024342471.1:26195651-26196613 GCF_902729225.1 Pteropus medius
TGTCTGCGACAGATGCCAGCATCATCCGGGACATTTACGTCAGCCTGCGGATGAGCAACGGATCGGGAAACGGCGCCAGAACCGGCACCAGAACCTGGCGGAAGCCAAAACAAGCACACACGGCCTTCGGGGACCGCCCTGACCTGCGCGTGGCTCGGGCCCGAATTTTCACACCCTCACTCGTTCATCGACTCCTCACAGAAGTTTTGCGAGATGACAACACGACACCCAACTGACAAAGGAGGAAACAAAGGCCACCTGTCTCCCGGGCAGCTCTCCTCCCCCGCTTTCCTGGGGACAGCGGTGGGGACACGCTCCAGGAGCAAGGTCGCCGGGACTTCGTGGGGCGGCAGGTCTGGCGAAGACACCCCAGCCAAGCCCTGCAGTCGCCTGAGCACGGACGTCGGAATCGGGCCGTCTCGCTCCGGGACCGAGTCCCCACGGGCCCGCTGGGCTCTGCAGGGACCTCGCCCGTTTCCTGGTTCAGAGAAGCGGGGACACGCGGCCGGTTGGCGAGCGTGTCACTGAGATGAAACGGGCAGAGAGCCCGGGCCGAGGAAGCCACTGAGTGAACGGGGTGCGGCTCTGAGTGTCCTGCAGGCCGGTCTCCCGCGCCCAGATTGGCCTGCACCGCCCGCCTCTGGGGAGCCCAGGCCCCGCCCCCAAGCCGCAGCCCGACGCCACAGCCCCTTCTTCTGTTTCGATGTGCCTTTCACAGTCGTGTTTATTTTCCGTTGTCGTTTATTTCCGTTGTCTATAGACCTCCCTCGATTTACTTTGCATGGATGAAGGAGCCTGGCCGGTCAATAACGGGTGCGCTCGACGGCGTTGGGTGAATGAATGAACGAGTGAATGAGTGAATGGATGAAGGCCTGCCCTGCATCAGAATGAGTGAATGAGTGAATGAATGAAGGCCTGCCCTGCATCAGAATGAGTGAATGAGTGAATGAATGAAGGCCTGC
>NW_024342471.1:26199324-26203461 GCF_902729225.1 Pteropus medius
CGGGGCGGGGCGGGGAAGGGGGGACCCAGCGGGGGCTCAGTGAGTCGAGCCGGGTGTCGACAGGCAGCAGGAGAGGGTGCGGGAGACATGCTTTTTTGCACCAAATCTTTAAAATACAGTGCGTGCTTTACACCCACAGCCCCTCTCCATCCAGACGAGCCACAACGCGAGTGCCACATGTCACCTGTGGCCGCCGGCCGCCAGTTGAGCACCGCAGGTGTACACGGGCCCTGGCCCCTGACCTGCACGTGGGGTAAGGGGCCCGGGCTGAGCTTGGGGCTGGGCGCTGCGTCTCGTGTAGAAACCGCCAGGTCCTGGGGGTCCAGGGGTTCCCGCCCTCACCGCCCCCTGTCTCTGCTCTGATTTCGGCTCCGACGCCCTTGTTCTGAAAGGCAGAAGTCAGACCAAGTGGCATAAAACTTTCTGGAGGACAGGTAACGTTCTGAACGTATCCGCAGCGAACTTTAATGGGACTCCATAAAGCGAACGGACCTCAGAACGCGCTGGAATCCTCAGCGAATGACCTTGGTGTTTTTAATGAAATCCAAAGTGAGATTTAAGAATGTGCGGGGTTTGCAGGGCCAGCTACCCAAAAGGAACCGGGACCTTGCGGGACGGGAGGACGTGGATGACCGGATGGACCCCTCTTCCCGCCCGCTGGCTCTGGACCAGCTCATTCCCAGATGGGGGGTCAAGTCATATCTCAGGGTGTGACGTCCTAATAGCTTAAGAATTTTCCAGAAGGACAGAAAACACTTCTCTGGATCACTGCCACTCGTCTTCGGGGTCCCACCTCAGAGATCTTTCCTTCTTCGTGATGACGAAACCCGCACGTGTTATCATCGTGATTTGCCCAACCACCGGTATCCCCTGCGGAGCGATGCGCTCAGGTGAGCTGGCGGTGTGTGTGCCGTGGGGCAATGGGGGGGATGGATGCTTCTTCACCTGAGCACCGCCTGTAGCCACGTGTGGATTGAATCTGTGAGTGGACTATTTAATTGCGGAACCCAACCTGAGTCATAAGGGGCCGCAAACTGGCCCACTCATTCCTTCTTGTCGGAAATCGAGCTCACCATTCTCCTCCAGCTGGGAAACGTCCAGACGCTGACGCGTTCGGTCTCAGGACGTCATTCAGAATGGCCGTGTGGGGACCAAGCGAAGGTGGCTCCCGTCCCACCGCTGCTAGGAGACGCGGCGTCTGGAATCTGCCGGTCGCCTCTTCCCCGTTGTCTTCGGCCACTCATCACAAATACTGTGCGTGATCATTTTTCAGGCTCTTTATCTTTTTACTCCCAGAAGCGCCCAGCACAGAGCCCTCGGCGGACGAGAAATTCAGACGCATTGGTTGAAAGCATACGTGGGTCATCGACTTCCTGGGGCTCCAGGCACCGTCCCCCCCAGCCTGGGAATCTCTCCGCTCTGAGTTTTCCCAGAGCTGTGGGGTCCCCTCTTCCCCTCCTTTCTCGCTTTGCAAGAACCGTAATGGAAAGTCTCAATTAACTGTTGAGCTCAGGCAAGATGTTCTAGTTAACTAAATGAATGAACGATTAAAGTTAACTGAAGACTAATCAGCAAACATTTTCCTGGTTGCTATGAAAATGCTCGGTGTTGGACACGTTGCTAAGTATAGACGTGCCCATCTGTCTTGGGATCGGGAAGATAATGAACACGACTCAATTTCTCCTTGTTGGTTCAAGATCATTCTGGGATCATTATTTCTCGTGACAGGTGGCTCTCCAGGCTGTCCCCGCCCCACTCAATGTCATCGGGGTCCCAAAGGAGTGCGCGGCTGTCAGGCGCTTCTCTCCCTAAACCGAAGTCAACAGCCACTTTCCTGTTTTAATCCGAAGCTCTGCGAGAATGTTAGAATAGGGAGCGCCAAACTAGAGGCCAAAAAATTAGCAAAATTTACTTCTAAAAACCACAAAAGCAGTTGGCAGCTACTACAAACCCAAACATGCCCCCGCTTCCTCCTCACTTAGAGAACAATTTTGTCCATGAGGCAGGGGACCCCGAGGCAGAGGAGCTGGGGCCATTCTCCAGCCCCGGGGGCAATGAATCTTGATTAATTAAAACAGCCCTCTTCACAGAGATCGGTTTAGGACTTCCTAAACCAGGATCGGGGCATGAAGGGCGGTCTGCTGAGGGGCTCCCGGAGAAGATTTTCTATCTCTTAAAAGGGGGCGCAGACCGCCTGAGATGCTCAGTGCTGTGGCAGCCCCCTTGCGACGATGAGGGACAGGCCTGGGACGCCAACGGGAGGGCTGGATGGAAAGATGAAAGCATCTTGTCCTCAGGAACATCAGCGATCCCTAGATCAGCCACCCTGGACGTGCCAGAGTTTTGCACTCTGGTTTCCGTCGTTAAGCTGGGCTTTCTGTGACTCAGAGCTGAAATCTGGACTGACGCCCGAGCTCTTGGCCCTGTGCCGTCTCCGAGTGGAGGGCAGTGGGGAGTAAGGAGGAAACGCAAGCCGGCTGGGCACGTGTTCTGCGTGGCCCGGTTCTGGTCAGTCGTGATTTTAACTTATATTTTTTTATTATTATTATTTTTTAATTTCTGGGAGAATCTCGCAGCCGTGGTTTCTAACCTCGCGCTCCGCCTCGGGCTCCGGGCCGGTGTGCGCCTGTTTTGCTCATCCCGGACCCTCCATGCCGAAAGGCGCATCTGGGAGCCTCACGCCTGAGCACCGCAGCCGCACACCTGTCGCCCCGAGCCCTGCTTCCGCCCCCAGGCGGGGACTCCTGGCTGACGGCGGACAGTCTCAGAGCCCCCGGGACGACCCAGCGGGCCGCCGACGTGCGGGCCCCCCGCCCGGCACGGACGTCTCGGGGTCGCCTTGCTCGTGCGGAGCGGGTGAGAAGTCCGAGCAACCGTAAGGAATGTCGCTTTCCCGTCTGCGAGACACTTTTCATATTTTTTTTTTTATGTGCATGAAATTTGCCTTCTTCGGCGTGTGCTGCAGGAGCTTCTCCGCACGCGTGGCTTCTCGTGACCGCCCTCGCTGTGAGGGTGGACGGTGTCCCCGGCCGCCACGGCCCCCGTGTCTAGCGCCCCCCGGCTAACCCGCCGGCCGCCAGCATCCTCCGGCTCCACAGGTCTGCCCCGCCGAGGACGCCGTGCCGGTGGCATGAAGCGCCACGGAGCGCGTTTGGGGCTCACGGCCGCCACCGTGCGTGGCCCAGCCCTCCCAGCCCGAGCGTCTTCCCACCGTGCGGCCGCTCCAGTGTGCTCATGCGGCCGCTCACGCCCTGGGGACGCAGGGGCTGTTTCTGGTCGGGGCGGCCGTGAGTGACGCCGCTTAGGGGAGCGTGCACATTTGCGTGTCTAGGGCGATACTGAGAAGCAAGGGCCCTGGGCCACCGGTAACCGTGGCACGTGTGACTTAGTGAAGCGGCCGAGCTGCCCTCCGGGGTGGCCGCGAGGCGGGAAGGGGCCTTCCTGGGGCCCAGGCCCTGCCCGGCGCTTGCGGTGCTTGGCACTCTGCCGTCAGGCAGGTGTTATTGACGGGACGTCACCGCGGCTTCCATTGCGTTTCCCTCCTGGCCGATGCCGGCGAGCGTCTTGTCCTGTAGCTCTCTGCCGGGGCGTCTGTCCCGATGGCCTGCAGAACCCTGGACCTCCTAGTCAGCCTCGCCTGGAACTGAAGTCCCCGGGGGACGACCGAGTCCCTTCGTCCTAGGGCTGAGGCTTCCCATCTTACCAAACACATGGGTTGCGACCTCTAATCTTCCCCTCTGCCCGATCAGAGTGGGGGTGCTAGGGATGACGCACGCAGAACCCCGGGACAGACTCCGCTTCGTGTGTGGGGACGGCCGCCGGGTACTCCGTGGCGGGGGCTGTGACGGGGAGACATCGAGAGGCCATAAGGAGGAAAAGGACCTCTGGCTGGACCTGCAGGAGCGAGCATCCCCGGACTGCGGGAGACGGCTCCATGACGCACCTGCCACGGGTCACGGACGTGGGACTGAGGTTGTCATGGCGATGGCAGGCCGGCCCTGGGAGGCCGGCGGGAAAGGTGGCTGTGGGAGACACTTGCTGCTTTTTTCAACCCTCAGAAGCCCGAGCCAAATTGCTTTGGCTTGAGGAGTGCTTGTTCCCTGCATGATGGAGAAAAACGCAATTAAAAAAAAATAA
>NW_024342471.1:26203838-26210929 GCF_902729225.1 Pteropus medius
GCGCGCTCCGGACTGCGGGCCGCAGTCTCCCGGTTTCACCGCGGACCTCATGGCTTCCGGTATGGCGTTTCGAGAACGAATGAGGAGGCCTGGACCTGGCTTGGGGGAAGTGCGGGGGTGACAGGGCCGAGGCCGCAGGAGAGAAGGTGACGGGATCTGGGGCCAGGCAGAGTCTGGGAGACGACGGACTGCCGGCCAGCCTGGTTCAGGGGTTCCCCGCATCGCCGGACGGTCCAACAGGTCGGGCAGGTGTGGGGCTCACCGGGTAGGAGGCTGGAGGTTCCTGCTAGGGGAGGGTGGCCGTAGAGAGTGGGGGCCGCGGTCAGAGTCCTCGTCTGTCCTCGACACACCCCTAGTCCACTCCGGGAGACGTAGCTTGGTCCGAACCAGGCCTGGGCTGTGAAGGAAACAGCACCATCACCACCTGCGCACGGGCCGGGCCTGTTCGGGCAGCGCCCCCGCCCAGGGGCAGCGTGGGGTTTGGGCCGGTCACTAACGGCGCTTCACTGCTCGCCACACGGGCCTCCGGGAAGCTGGTTGTACCCTGAGCTCCATGTCACTGGAGGACAAAGGACAGGGGAGTAGCCCTTGGCCAACCTCACAGATCGGGCAGTGGCAGTGAGGGATGCCAGAGCGAGTGACCGGACGCCAGGTCCCTGCTCCTTGCTCCGTCCTGCAGGAGGACGTTGGCTGGGACGGCAGAGGGGCTCAGAGCTCAGAGGAAGGAGCTGGGACCAAGGGCTCATTAATTTGTCCTGAAACTCACGCGCATTTTGCACTGTCCTCTCCATGCTCCGTCCACCCCAACACACACGCGTGTGCATGCACACACGGAAGCGCACATGTGCACCAGCCCAGGCATACACGCACACTCACATACACACACACGTCCACACACCTGTGCAAGCACGCATGCACACATGAACGCACACACGTGCACACATGCCCATGTTCGCACATGCACGTGCATGCGTTCACGCAATGCTCACACCCCCGCACACGCGCCCGGGGCCAGACGACAGGGAGCCGGCGGGTCTGCAGCCGTCCACGGACCTGCGGAGCCGGCGTGACGGACGGTGCATCCCGGCACGATGTCCGTGCGCTCCAGGCAGGAAGCGTAACCGATGAAGGAATTGACAGAAGTGATTTGGGCGTGTTATGTATGGCGGCATTTTAAAGGCAGATCAGAAGGGAAAAAAGCATTTCTTTTGAAATAAAATGCTCTCACACTGTAATTTGTAATACTTCCCCAAGAAATGATCTATCTAATTTTTCCAACTGAGGTTTTCTAAATAAATCTCAGTTAGGTGACCGGACAGCTCTCGGCAAATAAGATGTATAAGGAGTGTGCATTTCTAACGTCCAAGGACGAGAACGCAATTTGCAGTCTCCCGGGCGGGCAGGCCCTAGTCACAGTGCTTTCAGGTTTTCGGGGTTGATTCAGGAACAGGGCTGGGGACACCTGGGCACTGACGGCCTCAGACGCACCGTCCGGTTGTTGACATGGCCGAGGTCCGCCTGCAAAGACTCCGCCCACCCTGTCCTGGGTGACAGGGAGTGGCAAGGGCCCCCCCTCACTTTCAGGCTGACTGAGGCCCGGCCATCTGTGTGGGGGCCACGGAGGCGGGGAGGGAGCACCTCTCTAGAAGCAGGGCCACGGGCACAGGTGGCTCCACAGAAGGAGCGGGCTTTCTCGGGGCTCCCTGCACCCACACCCTGGGCCATGCAATGGTCTCAGGGATCTGACACAAGAGAACCTTGGGGAGACCTTCTGGTTACCCCCAGATCGCCCGCTTCCCAGGCCTGTGCAGGGTGGACCTCTCAGAAGCGCAGCGAGCCTGGCGTTGGTCGCACCTGCAGTGTCCCCTGAGGTCCAGCGTCCAGCCTCCCTGAAGCGTGGGGGCTCGGCGGCCCAGCTCCCTTCCATGCCTCTGAGTCTCCCCTCCCCTCTCCCTGGCCCAGGAGGGGCTTCTCTCACCTCTTGCCAAAGACAGGCCGACCGTACCGAATGGACAGTCCCTGGCCTCGGAGCGCGTCCCCGCGTCGGCCAGGTGACCCCAAAGCGTGAGGGGGAGGTGAGGGGCGCCCGTGGCGATGGCGAATTCATTGCAGCTCGCGGTGGGGGCTGCGGGTGCCAGCGCTCCCCCTCCCCCAGCCCGCTGGTGGACTGGCAGCTCCAGGCTCACCTGCCCCAGGTAGACCCCCCCGGACAAAATAAAACGAAACCCAAGAGCGTGCACCCCTCTTTCTGTGAGCCAAGAAAAACTCTAGCTGTGTCTCCCTGGCTCAGACGAGGTCACGTGATCACCTCTGACCAATGGCAGCGTCCGGGGGTGTCCTCGGCACCTGGCCTGAGCCGTCTCTCATTCCTGGAGAGGATGGGGGTTAGCTCCCCCGGGAATCTCTTCCAACAAGAAGAGGGAGGGGAACCCCAGGGCACTGCTCGGCCCCGCCTCTCGCCCCCGGTGAGTGACCAGCCCCAGACGCCTGACCGCACCATGCAAGGACAGGGGACACCACAGCAGGGGTCACGCTCTCCTCTCCGGCATCCCGACGACTTCTCGCCTGGGGGACCCCGTGGGCGGGGCAGCCCCTCTGGCCATTTTGGGGCTCCCCGCGACAGCTGCAGGCGCCCGCCTCCCGCCCGCCGCCTGGTCCTCCCGGAAATGCTCCTCTGGAGCCAGCGCTGGGGCCACGGAGCACGCGTCCGGGACCTCGGCCAAGGACTCGTGGCCCACGCACGGCCACGGGCCGCTTCGGGGGTGGCCGATCCACGAACATTAAAGATGAAACGCATCTGCTGGATGAGGGGTTCGCTCGCGGCAGCGCGGTGCCGGGCTCGGCCGGCCACAGCGGAACCACCGTCACGAGTGTGGTCTCACGAAGGACGGGGATGTGTTGCCGTGTGACCGTCCGCCGGCCGCCTTGTGGGGCCCTGTCGGGCGAGCGTCAGAAGCGTCCACCTTGTATCGATGGGCAGGTGAGCTCAAAACGCCCGCGACGCGATCGATCGCACTGATCGCCGCATGTTAACTGCGCGGATTAGAAAAGGGGGAGTGGACGCCCCGGCCGCCTGCGCCCGGCGCTCACTCCAACCATCTCTCTTGCTGCCCCTTGTGGTTCTTCTCATTCTGGGCTCTTTCTTTCTGTCCTCGATTAATGACAGTGATTAGACGACGAACAAAATGACTTCCACGGCGTGCCTGAGGGAGCTTCCCCGGGCAGCTGTCTCGATGAGGACGGTGGCGAGTCCGGTCTGCGTCCCCACCTGGGTGAACGAGGACCAGGAGCATCCGCCCCTCCCCCCGGGAGCTCGGGCTGGGACGAGGGGGACGTGCCGGGGCCTCTCAGGAGCCCTGCTTCTGGACGTGTCATCTGTGTCCTCGGGAGGGACAGACAGTGGCTGCTCCCACTTGCTTTAGCGAAGGAAGGACGGTCTTGAGCAGGCTGCGTGCTCGTCACATTTGTCACAGCCACGGGAAGGCGTTTCTTGGGCCCCCGAGGGAAGGACAAGTGACAGAGTCTCACTCTCTGGGGGCGGGAGGGGGAGGGGAGAGAGGCCTGAGACTCTCCCGAACCGTTTCCACCTCACCGTGTGCCCCGCATTCCGCTTCCTGTGATGCTAGAAGACCCTTCGAGACGAAATAAAGAAATGCCGCTGAAACCTCGTGTAGGGTTTGCTCTTTCGTTCAATAAGCATTTAGCGAGCACCTGCTGTACGCACAGGTCTGCATGGGGCGGGGCCTGTGGGGGCCAGGGGGAGGGACCCAGGGGTCCTAGTCGCCTGGCAGGGCCGTGCTATGGGAACAGGTGCTGCACGGAGGCTCGCTGTCCTGGCGTCTGGTGGCCAGCCCAGCCTGCTTCCCCCTCCCTATTCCGCGAGACCCTCCTGCCCGCGAAAAGCCCAGTCCGGCGCTTTGCGCATGGTAGGTGCTCAATAAATGCCGCCTGCTAGGTCAAGGAGGACGAGCCATGCGGACGACCACAGCACACAGTGGGGACGCACTGGGGCCGCTGCACAGGTTCCGACAGCACGTCCCCCGGGGCCGTTAGAAATGCAGTCTCGGCTCAACCCTGGCCCACTGACCCCGCTCCCCGCTCCCGGGGCGGGGCGGCCCGGGCCTCCTCAGCCCTCCTGGGACTCTGCTGCTGGCTCAGGTTTGGCACCCCCTGACCCTGCGGCCGGGGACTGGGAGGAGCGCGCCGGCAGTGGGGGAGGGGGCCTGGGGACCTCGCCAGAGGGGCTGAGAGGCTCACAGGAAAAGCACCTGGGCTCACCTGTTTCTGACGCTTCCCGAGGGGCCGTCGCGTCTCCCGGCCCACCTGAGCGCGCCCCCAGGTGTGTGCAGTAGTGCTGGGCTTTTCACCCTCTGCGGGAGCCTGCGGTCTGTCTCCCCTGAAGGACAATGAGTCTTTGGGGACTGTATCAGTCCCCTGTGACAAACACGCGGCTAAAACACAAACATTATCTCACAGTTCGGGGGGCGAGAAGTCCGACCTGGCCTTACTGGGCTGAAAACCAGGGAAAAGGAAGGAGGCTTTATCCTCATCTCGCAGGTAGGAAACTGAGGGTCGGACGATGCGGGACCAGCATCGGCCAGCCTGAGACTCCACACCGAACACTGGGGCCCCGAGGAGCCTTTCCGAGGACCCCAACTACAGGGGCTGCTTCTGCAGGGGTGTTGGAGGGAGAGGCTCGGAGCCGCCCAGGCCCCCTTGGCTGGGACACACAGGCACAGAGCTGAGTCTCACTTCTCTCCTTCCAGGCTCTTCGACTCCGAGGGGCTGCGTCTTCTGAGCCCAAAGCAGGTGGAGCAGCCTTGGGAGCACTGGTGGCTGGTCACAGGTCAGCAACGTCCCCTGCCCTCTCCCTGGGCCACCTGCAGGGCCTGGACCCAGGGCTGACTTAGGCTCAGGGATGCGAGCAGGGGCAAATACCACCCTGGGCCAAGCCTCCTCGTGCCTGTCGTCTGCCGCTGCTGCCCCAGTGACCACAGGGTCACCGGGCCAGGGGCCCCCCGAGCAAGACTCTAGCCAAGATGCCACCTGTGGCCCTGAGCTGGCGGACCAGTCCAGCTTCGTCCAGCCCAGGAGCCAGGTGACTGACCCGTGACTCACGAGAGAGAACAATTGTAGTTTTAAGCCTCTGGACTCGGGGAGCTCCGTGACTCGCCGTTATTATGGCCAGTTCTTTGCAGTTTAGAAGGAAATTCGAAACTGAGGCGGGACCGTCTTTCAAACGAGGTTTTAGTAGGGCGTATAGACACCAGGGTGTCCACAAACACACTTACTACTCCACCTGGCGTAATTTGAAAGGTTTTTCTCTACATCTGATGCGTAATTCATCCGCGTTAATGGTCCAGCTCACTCGATGACCCAACACGGTCCGTGAGAAGCACGTGACTGACGTGGGAGTCGACTGCAGTCACGGCCAGCCCGCCAGCCCGTCGCCACCGCAAACTTCCTGCCCAAACTTAGTTCTAATGTGCGGACTAATTCTGAGCTTCCGAGTGACAGCTAATCTGCTCTCTCCTTGTCTGTAAAATAATTAAATCATTCCCACTCTCCCAGATGCTTTTTATTATTTTTTTTAATCCTCTCATTAAAAACCATTTAAAGTTTTCTGCTCTGTTATCTGCTATATTTCAACTTCTGTATTTTCTCTGCTTTCCTGTCATGTTTCCCATCAAAGGTCCCGTTTTCGTTCTTTTGTGAGGATGGCTTACTCCCCCCCTCCCGCCCCCAACAGCAGCTTTGAACTCAAAAACCCGAAAACCACATTATTTGGAATGAAAGAGTGTGTAGTGTCACACACTTGCCATCTGATGTGTCACGTACGTTTTGTTTTAATTTTTTGGAACGATTTTTTACGAACGAGGCCGTCTGTCCCAGGTCACTCAGGTCTCCAGACCCCGCTCTTCGCAAGAAACGCTCATCCTGATAACACAGCCGTCACCACGGCAACCGAAGGCAACGCCACAACCAGGTTTATGACTTCCAGGGCCCAGATTTGCATCTCTCACCCAGGGCGTCAGTGTAAGAAGCCCTGGAGGGCTGCCCCGCTTGTCCCCGAGCTGAGAACACGGAGTTGGGGACATCGTGGTGAAAACAACCTGATCTTTCTCCATCAGCCTCGGACACGTGCACAAAGCAACAGCGATGGTTTGTCACACGTCCAGCCGCGTTTCCTCGTGTCATGCTGCCTCCCCCTCCCCTGCGGATGAGCAGAGCTGTCTCAAGACACAGGTGAGCGTTGCTCAGGCCATAGGAGGCGGAGCGAGTTTCCGGGAGCCCCCAGCACCCTCTCCTAACTGAGCGTGCTGGTCTAACGAAAGCTTGGGAAGAACGGGCAGATGAATCGCCCTGCTTCTGGGGTGACGGGAGGGCAGCATGGCCCCCGGGCTCAGCGGACACTGGCGTGGGGGCGGCTGTCGGCATTCGGAACCCCAACGCCGGCGTTTGACCGGCCGAGTTTCAGCCTCCGCGTTGGGCCCTTGGTGAGTTACTTACCATCCGCGGCGCCTCAGTTTGGGCCCCGTAAAGGGAGGATTGTATGTCATTCTTCTTAACGCCGGATGAAACCGCTCCTTCTCCTGTAGGCGCCTCCTACACCCCCTATGGGGCCTGACCATTCTTTATTAGCCTAAGGTGCCACCTCTGATGCGAACGTGTCCCCATGCCCTGGTCCCCCTCTCCCTGGGTCATTACCTGCCCACGATCCCATGGGAAATTGGTTAATTGAGGGAGCCCTCGACAGAGTGGGGGGACACAGAGCAGAGGATCCGCAAGCCTGAGAAAGCATCTGAGTCATTCTGAGGCGCAGAGCTCCCCATGCAGTAGGTCTGGCGTCCGGTCTGGTCGTTCGCATTTCTAAGAAGCTGCCTGGCAGCGGGGGCCAGGCTTCCAGACCCTCCATGGGACACAGACTGCAGGTCAGCCTCCCGGAGCCCCAGCGGGGGTTAACGCGGCCGCGTCCTCCATCACCCATGCCCGGCCGTCCGTTCTGTCCCCCGCACACTGCAGGACCAGCCCCCTCCCCTGCAGCGCTGGCTTCTCACACCTCCTACAGCTCCTCTGTGTGTGTGTGCGTG
>NW_024342471.1:26210940-26285415 GCF_902729225.1 Pteropus medius
CCTCACCGTGTGCCCCGCATTCCGCTTCCTGTGATGCTAGAAGACCCTTCGAGACGAAATAAAGAAATGCCGCTGAAACCTCGTGTAGGGTTTGCTCTTTCGTTCAATAAGCATTTAGCGAGCACCTGCTGTACGCACAGGTCTGCATGGGGCGGGGCCTGTGGGGGCCAGGGGGAGGGACCCAGGGGTCCTAGTCGCCTGGCAGGGCCGTGCTATGGGAACAGGTGCTGCACGGAGGCTCACTGTCCTGGCGTCTGGTGGCCAGCCCAGCCTGCTTCCCCCTCCCTATTCCGCGAGACCCTCCTGCCCGCGAAAAGCCCAGTCCGGTGCTTTGCGCATGGTAGGTGCTCAATAAATGCCACCTGCTAGGTCAAGGAGGACGAGCCATGTGGACCACCACAGCACACAGTGGGACACACTGGGGCCGCTGCACAGGTTCCGACAGCACGTCCCCCGGGGCCGTTAGAAATGCAGTCTCAGCCCGCCCCCCGGCCCACTGACCCCGCTCCCCCCTCCCGGGGCGGGGCGGCCCGGGCCTCCTCAGCCCTCCTGGGACTCTGCTGCTGGCTCAGGTTTGGCACCCCCTGACCCTGCGGCCGAGGACTGGGAGGAGAGCGCCGGCAGTGGGGGAGGGGGCCTGGGGACCTCGCCAGAGGGGCTGAGAGGCTCACAGGAAAAGCACCTGGGCTCACCTGTTTCTGACGCTTCCCGGGGGGCCCACCTGAGCGCGCCCCCAGGTGTGTGCAGTAGTGCTGGGCTTTTCACCCTCTGCGGGAGCCTGCGGTCTGTCTCCCCTGAAGGACAATGAGTCTTTGGGGACTGTATCAGTCCCCTGTGACAAACATGCGGCTAAAACACAAACATTATCTCACAGTTCGGGGGGCGAGAAGTCCGACCTGGCCTTACTGGGCTGAAAACCAGGGAAAAGGAAGGAGGCTTTATCCTCATCTCGCAGGTAGGAAACTGAGGGTCGGACGATGCGGGACCAGCATCGGCCAGCCTGAGACTCCACACCGAACGCTGGGGCCCCGAGGAGCCTTTCCGAGCACCCCAACTACGGGAGCCGCTTCTGCAGGGGTGTTGGAGGGAGAGGCTCGGAGCCGCCCGGGCCCCCTTGGCTGGGACACGCAGACACAGAGCTGAGTCTGACTTCTCTCCTTCCAGGCTCTTCGACTCCGAGGGGCTGCGTCCTCTGAGCCCAAAGCAGGTGGAGCAGCCTTGGGGGCAGTGGTGGCTGGTCACAGGTCAGCAACGTCCCCTGCCCTCTCCCTGGGCCATCTTCAGGGCCTGGACCCAGGGCTGACTTAGGCTCAGGGATGCGAGCAGGGGCCAAGCCTCCTCGTGCCTGTTGTCTGCCGCTGCTGCCCCAGTGACCACAGGGTCACCAGGCCAGGGGCCCCCCGAGCAAGACTCTAGCCAAGATGCCGCCTGTGGCCCTGAGCTGGCGGACCAGTCCAGCTTCGTCCAGCCCAGGAGCCAGGTGACTGACCCGTGACTCACGAGAGAGAACAATTGTAGTTTTAAGCCTCTGGACTCGGGGAGCTCCGTGACTCGGCGTTATTATGGCCAGTTCTTTACAGTTTAGAAGGAAATTCGAAATTGAGGTGGGACCGTCTTTCGAACGAGGTTTTAGTAGGGCGTATAGACACCAGGGTGTCCACAAACACACTTACTACTCCACCTGGCGTAATTTGAAAGGTTTTTCTCTACGTCTGATGCGTAATTCATCCGCGTTAATGGTCCAGCTCACTCGATGACCCGACACGGTCCGTGAGAAGCACGTGACTGACTTGGGAGTCGACTGCAGTCACGGCCAGCCCGCCAGCCCGTTGCCACCGGAAACTTCCTGCCCAAACTTAGTTCTAATGTGCGGACTAATTCTGAGCTTCCGAGTGACAGCTAATCTGCTCTCTCCTTGTCTGTAAAATAATTAAATCATTCCCACTCTCCCAGATGCTTTTTATTATTTTTTTTAATCCTCTCATTAAAAACCATTTAAAGTTTTCTGCTCTGTTATCTGCTATATTTCAACTTCTGTATTTTCTCTGCTTTCCTGTCATGTTTCCCATCAAAGGTCCCGTTTTCGTTCTTTTGTGAGGATGGCTTACTCCCCCCCTCCCGCCCCCAACAGCAGCTTTGAACTCAAAAACCCGAAAACCACATTATTTGGAATGAAAGAGTGTGTAGTGTCACACACTTGCCATCTGATGTGTCACGTACGTTTTGTTTTAATTTTTTGGAACGATTTTTTACGAACGAGGCCGTCTGTCCCAGGTCACTCAGGTCTCCAGACCCCTCTTCGCAAGAAACACTCGTCCTGATAACACAGCCATCACCACGGCAACCGAAGGCAACGCCACAACCAGGTTTATGACTTCAAGGGCCCAGATTTGCATCTCTCACCCAGGGTGTCAGTGTAAGAAGCCCTGGAGGGCTGCCCCACTGGTCCCCGAGCTGAGAACATGGAGTTGGGGACATCGTGGTGAAAACCACCGGACCTTTCTCCATCAGCCTTGGACACGTGCACAAAGCAGCAGCGATGGCTTGTCACACGTCCAGCCGCGTTTCCTCGTGTCATGCTGCCTCCCCCTACCCTGCGGATGAGCAGAGCTGTCTCAAGACACAGGTGAGCGTTGCTCAGGCCATGGGAGGCAGAGCGAGTTTCCGGGAGCCCCCAGCACCCTCTCCTAACTGAGCGTGCTGGTCTACCGAAAGCTTGGGAAGAACGAGCAGATGAATCGCCCCGCTTCTGGGGTGACGGGAGAGCAGCACGGCCCCCGGGCTCAGCGGACGCTGGTGTGGGGGCGGCTGTCGGCACTCAGAACCCCAACACCGGCGTTTGCCGGCCGAGTTTCAGCCTCTGCGTTGGGCCCTTGGTGAGTTACTTACCATCCGCGGCGCCTCAGTTTGGGCCCCGTAAAGGGAGGATTGTATGTCATTCTTAACGCCGGATGAAACCGCTCCTTCTCCTGTAGGTGCCTCCTACACCCCCTGTGGGGCCTGACCATTCTTTATTGGCCGAAAGTGCCACCTCTGATGCGAACGTGTCCCCATGCCCTGGTCCCCCTCTCCCTGGGTCATTACCTGCCCACGATCCCATGGGAAATTGGTTAATTGGGGGAGCCCTCGACAGAGTGGGGGGGACACAGAGCAGAGGCTCCGCAAGCCTGAGAAGCATCTGAGTCATTCTGAGGCGCAGAGCCCCCCATGCAGTAGGTCTGGCGCCGGGTCTGGTCGTTCACATTTCTAAGAAGCTGCCTGGCAGCGGGGACCAGGCTTCCAGACCCTCCATGGAACACAGACTACAGTTCAGCCTCCCGGAGCCCCAGCGGGGGTTAACGCGGCCGCGTCCTCCATCACCCATGCCCGGCCATCCGTTCTGTCCCCCGCACACTGCAGGACCAGCCCCCTCCCCTGCAGCGCTGGCTTCTCACACCTCCTACAGCTCCTCTGTGTGTGTGTGCTTTGATGACCAATGTCTTGCAGCGTGTGTATGCTTGGCGATGTGTGATGTGCTGCGATGTGCGTGTGTGCGTGTGTGTGCACATGTGTGCGTGTGTCTGGCAATGGTGTGCGTGTGTGTCTGTGTGTGTGCGTGTGTGTGCGTGTGTCTGTGTGGAGTGGTATTGTGGGTGCGTGTGTGTGTGTGCATGTGTGTGTGTGTGCATGCGTGTCTGTCTTTGATATTGATATGGCGTGTAATGCGTGTGTGCATGTGTGTGTGTCTAGGAAACAATAATTACGAATAACCGGAGCACCCAACGCGGACCGAGGGCTCGCTCCCTGCTGAGCCGGCAGGCACAGGTGATAATGATCACAATAATAACACAGATAATAACGACGACTCAAGCCGTGTACTCAGCACCGCCGCTGGACCAGCACCGAGGCGGCGCTCCCAGAGCCCCTGGCGGCTGGCTCCCTCGGGATTTACCAGATGAAGAGCGGAAAGCTGGGAGCAGTTGGTCAGTAACTGGCCCAAGGCCACACTGCCGATGACATCCAGAGGGGACGTGCAAGCCCAAGATTGTCTGCGGGCAGAACCAGAGCCCTTGAGGACCACACGAGCCAGAAGACAAGAACAGCCCCCCGAGCGAGCCCCGGTCTCGCCAGCCACCAACCAGGGCAGCGCTGTCTCCTCTCACCCCAGAGGCCGGCAGCCCCCGCTCCTCCGGGGAAAACAACACCCCACTCACCCCACGAAGACGGAGCTGCAGGAGCCCGCCCGCACGTCACAGACGGGCCGATGCGCGCGTCCCCAGGGAGCCTCCCTCGCCGGAAAGAGTAGGAGAACCCGGAGGTAACGAAACGTTCCCGCGGGAGGACAAATTCCCTCCCTCTCCGACTTGTCCCGACTCTACCGTACACGACTTGGTGGGTGGGAAGTGACTCCAGCGGCTCGGCGGGGGCTGCAGCCTCCGGTGTCGGCTGCAAAGCCCCCTGGGACGTCCCACCGGCCCTTCCTTCTCTGCTCTGCTCATCTGGAGAGGAGCGCTTCCCCCAGGAAGTTGGCGACACCCATTAGAATATAAAGATTCCGAGTTTGCATGTCCGGATTGCTAAAGCAGCATCCAGGATTAGCCGGTGCCTTCTAGAACCTCTGAGGAAAGGGGCCGAGAACGGCGAGCCATCACGGGGCTGCGCAGCGTCGAGGGCACGGGCAGCAGTGAGACGGGACGGGAGGTGCCCGGGGTGCAAAGGTCAGCAGGCGGCCACCCTCGGGGCGTCCGCATGCAGGGGGCCGTCAAAGGGAGCCCCTCGTGACCCGTCGCTGTGTGAAGGTTCTAGAAGGGGCAGGGTGACAAAGCCGTGGGGCGACCTGGGTGGGAACTCAGCGTGAGCTGTGGGTTTGCAGCCCCCTGGGCCGGGAGGGAGCGGAGGCGGCTGGGACCTCTGAGACGGTCGGCTTTCGTCCCTGCCTAAGGGGACTCAGGGGTGTGACAGTGCCTCGTACACTGAATGGTCGTGGTGACTTGTCCAGACTCTTTGCCGGACACGACTCATCCTACCGTTGCCATGAACAACTTAACCTCTAACTCGGTTTCCCGAACAGCGTGACCCCCGGCCGACCGTGGGCGTCGGGCGACACGGCGTGCTGGGTGTTCACAAACGAGACGGAGGGGCCTCTGTCCCTCCCCCGCCCTCGCTCCTTCAGTGCATCCTCCTTCCAGGCTTCGGCCTGGGGACCCCGCCCCTCCCCGGAACTGTGCTCGCTCTGCGACACTGGCCGCCGACGCTTCCTGGGTTCCATCCCGGCAGACGTCCCCTGGGCCAGCCGTGAGCCACAGACACCTCCTTCCCCAGTCCCCCCGCCACCTCCCCGAGAACGGAACAGCACAGCTGCATCCGGGGGGCCCCCTTGTCCCCACGACCGCTCCCCCGAGCCACGCAGACGGCCTCAGACGCTGTCTCTCGGCCACAGTTTCATCTGGCCGCCCGTCCTCCTGTGCGACACCGCTCTTTCCATTTCAGAGAATTAATTATCTGGAATTGTCAGAAATAGCCTCAAATCTCACAGCAGTTACCCCTCGCCATTAGCGAGAGAGCGGCTGCAGCCTTCCTCCGCGGGATCATCTGTGCCAGGAGGTCAACGGGGCAAAACAAGCGAAAAGCCATTTGCTTCGGCGCCGTTAGGAGGCTTCGCAGATAATGATATAATCTTCCAGGTATTCCTGGGGATTCGCTCCAGCTGCCCAGTCTCACGAGTGAACTTTGACAATAGAAAATCGTGGGTGATTTCTGTTTGTTTGGGTGTCGTTTCTATAGTAATGAGTAATTATTGACAAAGGAAGTCGTGCAAGGGAGTTCAGTCAATAAATAACCTTTCTTTCCTTTTGAAAAAGTAAATGCCCACGATGGAGGCCTAAAGCAGAATCGAGTAAAGGACATCTCGTGGTCTCTCTCTTCTCCTTGGCTTATCTTGCGGGCGAGATGTCATTCTCAATTAGAGTCACGAGGAGTAAGTGGCCATGGGGCTCTATTTCTAGCAGCGATGCCGGACGACGAAGAGCTCACAGCTGTCTGACGAGAGGAGGGCGAAGACCCTCCATGTGTCTCAAAGACAAGCCCCGTCTTTGCTCTCGTTCAGCCCCACGGTCCGGAAGTCCCGTGAAAGGCTCCGCATCACACACCATCCGAAGGTGGAGAAGATGACACAGCCTCTTCGGCAGTGACTGTCCCCGCTCCACGTTCTCCTGCCCCAAACAATCAGGCACATTCGGCCCCCCAGCCCGTGGGCCCCCGAGATCAGCATCCTTCCGCTTGCTGGTTGGCTGAACCAGAGCTGAGCGAGCTCCTGCCTCCCATCGTCTACTGCGTGTTTACTGAAGCTTCTGCCAGGCGCCAGGCGCGGGCTCCAGGCGGGATGCAGGCTCCAGGCAGGACGCGATGCTCAGCATGGTGGACGGGCCGTCCTGGGCCCTCACAGGGCTGACCGCCCGGCGAGGCCAAGAGCGGGAACTGCAACAGCGTGACAACAATCGTTGCCTTCACTTAGGTTCCCCCAGAAGCAGAGCCTGAGGCAAGGATTCGAGAGCAAGAAGTTTATTTGGGAGGGAGTCCCAGGAAACCCCATCAGGGGAGTGGAGAAGGGCTGGGGGAAGGGAAGGAAGACAATAAAGGTGTGTCAGGGAGCTGCCGCCATGAGACCCTGGAGTTCAACCCACAGAGGGTCTCCGGGCCTCAGGAGAGAACACACCTGGGGGTCAGCCCACCGGGGGGTGGAGGGAGCTGGGGTATTTCCACGCAATGTCCAAGGCAGACGACAAAGGGATGCTCTGGTTGTGGCTAATTCTCCAGCACTTGGGCGGCTGGGCACGGAGGTGGGGGCTGTGCAGGGCAGGGGGCGCCACGGAGCCAGAGAGGGGCCTGGACAGAGCGACGTGATGATGGCCAGGCAGGCCAGGCCACCTGGAAGGAGGTGTGGGCACTGCGCCAACCACACTCGTCCGGCCTGCCAGGTGGGCCAGGAGCTGGAGCTCCATGTGGACAGGACAGAGGCCCCTCCCTCTGACCTGCGGACAGGGGAAGGCTTCCTGGTGAAGGAGGCGCCGTCTGAGCTCAGCCCGGAAGGGTGGCAGGGAGGGGTGACAGGGAGCAGAGCTGCATTTGCAGGGCCCAGAGGAGTAGAAAGTGGGTGATGGGGACACAGGGACCCCAAAGGAGTTTAGTCTCACTGGGGGCTGGGAGGGAGGAGGGAGTGATGTTGGGAGGAACCAAGGGAGCCGGAAAGCAGGGGTGTGGGGGGCCGTGACGGTGCTGGCAGAGGAAAGGTTTTAGGCCAGGGAGCGACAGGGTCCGGCTTCATCCTCCACGAGAAGCTCCTGCGTGCCGCAGGGAGGGCGAGGAGCATCTGCCACGGGAAGGGGGGCTTGCGGTCAGGAGGTCCGAGGGAAGTGTGACAGCAGCTTGGGGACAGAGCCGGGCTGTGGCAGGGGGGCTGGAGAGGGAGGCCGGTCAGAAAGGGAATCGATCAAATCCGGTAGCGGTGTCACTTACGGAGCTGGGAACACAAGCTGAGTCGTTTAAGGGACAGAATCCCCGCACCGTCTGGGGGCACGAGGAATAAGGCTCCCCACCCATGGAGAGCGGTTCGGCCACGGAGCTGGGAACCCCCGGGAGAATCAGACGCGCCGCCCGCTCTGCCAGAGCAGCCGACGACCCGAGATGGGACAGAAAGACCTCGCTTCCACCGTCCCTCCGAGACCGGCCTCCGGCGCCCCCGCTTGGTGGCCAACCCGAGCGCCGCCCGCCGCCGCGTGCCCCCCGATGCTCGCAGGCAGCTGCCAGCCTGGTCTCGGCCTCACCCACCTCGCGGGGCGTTGGGACGAGACCAGCCTCGCGACCCCGTGCCGAGCATCACGCCGCATCCTCCGTCCGCCACGGCGGAGGTCGAGCGGCCCGGCCTTCCGTGCCGCGAGTCCAGCCAGGCCGCTCAGCGTCCCTCTGGCCGCGCCCCTTACCCGGCTGCCCCAACGTGCTGAAACGCGCTGACCAGCACCGGGCACTGAACTTACGAGCCGCGTGAGTGGTCCCTGAACCGCTCAGTGGGAAACGAAAACGTGCCCCTCCCCCAGCCACACCCCACCGCCCCCCGAGCTGCCATCAGCGCCTTCATCACGGAAGTCACACCGCGGTGTCCGTTTCCTAAGGGGAGACACAATGAAAGGGCGATGGCCTGGCGCAGGACATCCGGGGGCTGTGGGTTTTGGACAGGCATGGCTGTGTGGTCCCCTGTCCCCATGACGCTTAGTTAACACCCACCAGTCACCACAGGAGCCATGCGGGAGCCGCGCTGTGTGCTCAGTGCAGCCGGAGAGGAGGGTCTTGCTTCTGGTCCCTCGCTCCAGGCGAGGTTCTCGGTCCTGGCATAAGCCACACAGCGAGGCGCTGCTGCGCAATCCGAAAGCAGACAGGGCGGAGTTTTCAGGACGCCTGCTGTCTGTTTTCGGATTGTACAGCAGTGCCTTGCGGTGTGGCTTATGTCAGGCGGGGCCGAGGGGAAGGGCTGGCCAAGCATCCTGGCCAGAGCACAGAACCCGTCCCCAGCCGGGGACCTTAGAGCCTGGAGCCGTGGGCGCCCTGTGTTTCTGCGGCTCATCGTGCAGGGAGAGCACTCGCCCGCGGCGAGTTCCCCTGCATGGGCCCCGCACGGCCACCAAACCGCAGCTTCGCCCCCTCGCGGTGGCCACGTCCTCAGCGCCCGAGCTCAGCGCCCCAGGCGGCACGGACGCCTTCGGTATTTGCTGAATAAGTGGTTGAAAGGTCCCACTCAATGTTATAAATGAGACGGAACTCTCCTCTCGGCGTCATTGAATTAATTCCGTATGAAATCAGTGAAGAGGAAAGAAATTTCGAGAGAAAATGGTTGACAGCTTCCTTGTGTTCATCCAAAATGAAAAAAAATATATAGAAACTTTACTGAGCCCCATGGACGCGATGCACACTTTAAGTTTTGGTCACCCGCATTTACTATCGAAAGCAGGAGTTGGCAATCTATGGGGTGCAGGCAAACTTCGGCCACCCCCTCGTTTTTGCAAAAATCACCAGTTACTGGAACATGATCACGTCCACTTGTTTCCATCTGGTGACTCGGTGTTGCGACAGACACAGCTTTGGGGGTTCAAAACTGACAGTATCTGCTACCTGGCCCTCCACGGAAGAAAGTTTTCTGTAGACAAATGTTAGAAATAAGGACAAAAAACGTGGACGGACGGAGCTCCTGCATGTTAGCTTCGGCACGGTGCGACACCCACGCCCGACCGCCAGCAGGCGAGAGAAAGGGGAGAGGCATCCTCTTCAGCACCCCGAGACCGTGTCAGCGAAGGACGCTCGGCACGGGTGAGGGGCTGCTCCGAGGCGCCCGCGAGCTCTGTGCGGGATGGCATCACGCGGCCGGCTCCTCGCCCGGCTCCGTGGGGGAACATGCAGCACGAGAACCCACACCTTCGCCTACACCCTGAGTCCTCCTCGGTGCCACCAGGGTCGGCCACCAAACTCCCTGAGCCTCGGTTTCCTCGTCTGGAAACCTGGGACGTTAATATCTGTCTCTCGGACTGCAGCCACTGTTGGGATTAAAGGTGACCATTTGCAAGAAGCAAGCCCAGTGCCCGCCCAAAAATGTTAGTTTAGTATCTCGTTATATCCCTCGATCAGCGTTGTGCTGGTAAATGTCTAACAACCCTGTTCCTCGGGTCCGGGAACAGAGTTCGGCCAATTGTCACGGTATAAACGCCCCTACGTGGCGGATTTCCAGCCATCCACGTGAGTGCAGAAGAGATGCTGACAACCAGTCTCAAGCGCGAGCTCGGCCCCACCTCGCACTCCTGCAAAGGGGGTGCAGTCCCACAGCTTCGGGGACACCAGGAATTTTACCGGAGTTTCGGTGTCTCCGTAGGCGACAGCATCCGCGTCCCATCGGCCGACTACGTGGCGTCGGGAGGGCGTGTTCCTTAGCGGGAGGGCGAGTTCCTTAGCGGGACGGCCGTCCGCGGGTTCTGTGCATCTTCCCCTACTTAAACGACTCGAGTCTGAGCTTTCACCGCCAGGACCTGGGTCTCAGACGCTGTCAGGGGTAGTGTTTGCATTCCCCACGCGGGGAGCCCTGCACATTGGCTGGCTGCTGGTCTCCTCGTCCTGGAACGAGGCAGCGGCCTACGTCACGCAGCCGGCATCGCCGAGGCCACTTCCAGAGACCAGGTGCCCGGGGAATCGTGACCCCTGGCGTCTCCAGGGACGACGAGCGTGGTCACCTTCACGTGGCTCACTCCAAATGAGGGCGGGCCCTCTCTGTGCGTCCGGAACGGACAGCGGGCTGGTCGGTTTTCATTTTTCTAAGGAACAATAATCCCTGGAAAGATATAAATTGCACCTTTTTGTTGTTTTTGGTTTCGCGTGTGTTTTTTGCCCTCTACAATCTGCATTGGCAGCATTTTCCATCAATTCGAAACGTTCAAATAAAGATCGTCTGGCCTCCCGGGACAACTACGTCTGTGGAGGACAGCTCACCCGCGCCAGCGCCCCCAACGCTGTCTGCTCTGAAGTGCGCTCGGAGAGGCGTAGCTATAGGAACAGCACGCAGGTGCGCAGGGGCCGCCGCGCTTCCTGATAATGGGCCCATTAATGAAATAGCAGTTTGATTTTCAATCGCCCTTAATGATACCTTTTGTGTCACCGGCGTCCACACGTGCCGCCATGTTCAAATAGGCCGTTTCGGGTGGGGCACAAATGGGGACAGGCAAGGCAGCACCGTCTCTCCCGGCTGGAGCCATAGCTAACTGGCCGGAAGCCGTAGCTGCTGACAGATCAGACGGGTCGCGAGGGCTTGACACGCCGGGCTCGCCGGCGGCCCGCGCCCTCTCCCTGCGGTGGGACATCGGGGCAGAGCGGGGGAAGGCCCGGTGCTGGGCCAGGGCCGGCCCGACGCGTCGGCGGGTGTCACAGTTGCTCCCGGGTCAGGCAGTCCAGACCGTGGGCGCGTGAACGTTTAAAGAGACACAGAGAAGCTCAGGGCGCTGGACGTCGGACAGGGACGCACGGGTGGTCACGCGTCAGCGTGTCCCTCCGTGGAACATGCAGAATCACATGCAAACGCAGCAGTTTGACACGGAGCCGGAGCTGCCACCCCAAAGGAGCCGCCCGGCACACCCCAGGCCTCGAACCCTGGTGAGAACTGGGGAAACGGCCTTTCGATGGGCCTAGGGTGACACCGTCTCTCAAACTTCTGTTTGCAAAGATAGCAAGGAACCAAATATGGTGACTACCAGACCGAAAATTTAAAACGTTGCTTAGAATTAGCGTCGCTATATCATCTGCACCAGTAGCAACGCCTCGTCCCGTGGATGACACCGTCCCCTGTCCCTTTGTCCTAAGCACCCCTGGCCTTTGTGTCCTAAGCAGAACACTATTTAGGCTCCGGCCGGAATCTGTGTGTCCCGAGTATCTATTCTTATTGATCTATCTCAGACGAATGCTCTGGCCTTGCACTTTTGGGTTAACAAACATGAAATTGAGATGGAGAGAAAGAGGTCCGTCCCCGCCAGTGGCTTGAAGAGAACTTTGGGACGTCGCGTTGGCCCCACACGGGGAGAAGCATGGGGGGCGGATGCGGCGCCCTGGCTCGCGCTAGACCCCGCTTCTGGTTGCTTTCCTTCACGAAGAGCTGATGTCTTTCTGTTCTGGGCGCCCCCAGGTTCTCCTTGGGGCCTTATAATTCATCTTTTCCCCTGGGCCACTCGCAGACAATGAACCCCAAGCCAAGGGTCCTATTGTGGTGACATCAGTCAGTCAGTCCTGGAAAAGCGTCCCTTCAAAATTTAGTCCCAAGTAACACAACCTATCAGAAACAGGCTCCACTTGTACCCAGATCCTCTGCCCTAGAACTTTGGGGTCACGTGGTGCCCGTCTGTCCCATTTGACCCCACATGGCCCGTGTTCCTCCAGCAGCACCGGCTGTCACAGCTGCGTCACACTCAATGGAGCCAGGCAGCCTGGCAGTGGACGCAGAGTCCGGCAGCTCTGAAGCGCTTCCTGCCATAATGGATTTTAAGTGGTTTTGCTGCAGCTTCACACCCTGTGCCCCCAAATCTCCCTCCGTCTCGTCAGCAGGACGTGCCACCAAGCCGGAAGAGAAAGCATAACATAGTGATTGATCGATGTCAACTCCATTTCGGATCACGTTTTCCCCTTCCAGGTGGAAACCGACGGTGCCGTTTTTAATCTTTTCCGTCTGTTTTTACACGTCTGGTCATTGGGAAGCCAGCATCGCGCTCATCTGGCGGGACTGTCTGACACCGCAGCTCAGCGAGCCATTCAGAACCCCCGCCTCATGTCCAGCCTCATCTGCGAGCAGAGCCTCGGCCCCAACCTCCAGCCACGAGCGGGCCCCAACCTGCTTAAGCGGCTCGACCGGCATCTCCCAGCACCCAGTCCTGTGCTCAGAGGGGCAGCCCGTGTCATGTCATCAAAGCCCAAGTCCTTTACCCTAAGGACGTGGCCGGAGACCTACGTGCACGGACCTGTGTGACAACACGGCGATGGCCAGGGAAGCTCCACACAGCGGAAAATGTCTACTGTAGAAGCGTCCACACCGGACACCGATGGAATAGTAAACAATGGAACAGATTCTCGAGACGCGCTTTGGGAAGGTGGGAAACGCTTGCGTACGTGAATCCAAGGGGGAGGCGAGGCAGACGTGTGAGTGAAGGCGTGCCAGTTTCCTGCTGGGCGCACACACACGCACACGAGCACGCACACATGCACACGCACACACGAGTACACACATGCACGCGCATGCACATGAGCGCGCACACGCACACAGCCATGTGCACATATGTGCATGTGAGCACACACGCACATGCACACACTAGCACGCACACACACAAGTACACATGCATGAGCACGCACATGAGCACACGCGCGCACACGTGCACACACAACTGTGTGCACACATACACACATGTGTGTGTGCACATTGGCATGCACACACATATACACACGAGCACACACGCACACGTATGCATGTGAGCGCACACGCGCATGCACACACTAGCACGCACACATGTGCACAGGTGCACACATATGCACGTGAGTGCACACGCGTATGCACGTGAACACACGTACGCACATGCACACGAGCACACACACGCACACGGACGTGCACAAACACACATGCACATGTGCACGCACACACACGAGCACACATGCACATGTGA
Organism: Pteropus medius; assembly: GCF_902729225.1. Lineage (NCBI taxonomy): Eukaryota > Metazoa > Chordata > Mammalia > Chiroptera > Pteropodidae > Pteropus > Pteropus medius. The sequence continues at coordinate 26,224,149 of NW_024342471.1, forward strand.
GCACACACACCCCCGTACACACACAAGCACACACGCGCACGCACTGGCCGGAGGCGCTGGGGGGCAGGGCTGCCGAGGCTTGCAGCTTTCTTCTCAATAATTGCCTACGTTTTCCAAAACATACATAAAGAATGTGAATTTCTTTGGCAACTAGAAAAAGAAGTTGTATTTTTATAAGTAAATAGAGGAGAACAGGAAATCCGGCAAGAAATCCTGTGCTGTCAAGAGATTTGAACCTGCCTTAGGGGAGCCAGGAGACGCTCAGAACAAACTTCTTCAGCCCAAGGGCACCGGAGTCACAGCTGGGAAACTCCAGACGAGGGTCATTAACAAATGTCACACTAGGATAACACCCATCCCCCTGCCCATGACTTCCCGAGCGTGCGCAGTTCCCAGGACGGGCTCGTCCGTTGGGAGTGTGGGGTCCAGGGTCCCCTCTGCCTCTCCCTGGGGGAAGGTGCTGGTGGCCTCGGTCCCCCCATCCCCGAGTGGAGGTCAGAGGCGAGGGTACGGCCAGCAATGACCGGGCCCCACCGCACGTCCCGGGGGTGAGAGCCTCCACCCAGGGCGAGAGGGGAGCGGGGGTCAGAGGCGCCTCCGCTTTGGACCACACGTGGCCGCTGCCTCTGCCACCCTCCAGTGAGCGATATTTCCTGCCGAAATCAGTGCCAACCACGAAGGAAGTGGGATTAGGGAAAACGTGCTTAAAATATAATATTGCCACCGTTTAAAAAGTTTCCATGACTCTGACTTGAGAGAGACTTTCCCCCCTTTGGAGCCCTGGCACTTCTTAACGGAGCCACCGCGTCACAGAAAATCGAGTTCTCCTTGGATTAATCTGTCTGAGAATTAAGTTGATTTATTACCAATTTTCTCCTCATTTAAACAGCGACCCACAAGGCCTCCTCTGGGGCACCCACGGGATCCGAGTCGCCCAGCAAAGCAGTCTTTGCAGACACGTACTTATGGCGCTGGGCACTTGAGGGAACAGAATAATGCATTTCTTTGTTTTGCCTCCGTGCCTTAATTTGGGAGCTATGCAGGCACTTTGCTGGGGCTGAGGAAACACTAACTAGATCATTACAAAGCAACCCGCTGACCCTCACTTCCAAAGGTGTCCTGTCTGTGGTCCCTGGCCATGCTGGATGAGGGGCTGCCTCTTCAGGACCTCGGACAGATGCCCCCTGGCCCTTCGGTGAGCCTGAGACCCAAGCCACCGCCCACCACAAGCTTCTGAAGGATGGGAGTGGGTCCTTTGCCATCGACACGGAAAGGCGGGTACATCTAAGTGACGACCAGACACTGCCTTGAGACCCCAAATGGCAAGGACGTGGCCGGGCGGTCACCCACCACTTCCTTGGGGGAAGCACGGTGCTTCCCCATCTCACAACTCTTCTGGGCAAAGCATGTTGCCTTCGTGCGTCTGTGCGTCTTTGTGGGGGACAGCAAGGTGGTGGGGGCTGCTCCTCCGATGACACCGGGCGCCCCTGAGAACTCAGCTCGGCCGGCACCACGAGATGTGCTCTGTCGGGAGGCAGAGTATTTGAGGGGCCTCCGGTGAGTGGTGGAGTCGTCTCCAGGGCAGGTCGAGTTCCCTCCCATCGAGGCCCAGCCTCCGGCTCACCCTGAGTGACAGCCCGGGTGATGCCAGAAAGCCCAGCCTGGAGGGGTTTGAATCGGCTCGGGCGGCAGAAATCCTGCCAGCCCCGTGTTAACCTGCAAGTCTCTCCCGCTGCCGGCATGCGCCGCCCGGGGCGATGACACGCACCTTGGAGAAGACTCGTGATGGAAACGTTTCGGGTATCAGACTCCTACGGGGCGCCTCAGGAAATCGCTAACCCCAGAACGTCCGCCCCACCGTCCCGGGCGGCAGGGGGCCAGCGCAGGGTGGGAACGGGGGCTCGGAGATGGCGTTTTCCCTCATCCGTTCCCTTTGTCTGGATCTGGGTGCAAGGCAGGTTACTGACCCGGCGCTAGAGACTCCGGCCCCACGAGCACGAGGCTGTCACTCACGCAGCAGGCATTCGCTGAGCAGCCCCCGCGCGCCCGGGGCGGGTGGGGGCGGGTGGGGGGCCACCGCGCAGCAGACAGACCAGCTCTGCTCTTGTCGGAGCTTCCGTGCCTCCAGGAAAGACACCGCCAGCCACGAACGCCTGGCCAAACGGGCCACACGTGCAACAAAGAGCGTAAACCGGGTGGGGACAAGGACGACAGGGCCACCGCGACATGTCACCAGGAGCGTGGCGCCCGAGAGCAGCACGTGCTCCCCGCTCCCGGCTCTGAGGCCGAGCTCCCAATGCGAGGCATCGGGGGAGGCGTCCTGCTCTCGGCTCCGGGGGTGGGGTCCTCTCTGTGCCTCTTCCAGCTTCCAGGGGCCACGGGCGATCCTCGGCCCACGGCCTCTCCTTCAAAGCTGGCACGTGGCGTCACCCCACCTCGCCCTGACTCCACCCCCTGCCCCCCTCATAACAATGATATGAGGCCATCAGATCATCCAGACACCTCCCGCTTCAAGGTCCTAACGTCACTGTCTGCCAAGTCCCTGCCGCCCCGTGTGGTGACATAGTCACAGGTTCTGGAGGTGAGGGTGTGGACGTCTTTGCGGGCCATGGTTCAGCCGGCCGGCCACATTAGCCAGGAGGACCCTCCGTCTGGGTGACCAGGCTTGCACGTCGGGAAAGGCCTGGTATGTGCGCGCTTCTGTCCCCACCCGCCATGGCACGGGGACACGTTACTCAGGAAGATACGGCTTTCCTTGCTGAGAAGTTAAAAATGAAGAACGCGATGATTTAGGGTTTGCTGGTTTTAACAAGGAGAAATGGTTATATCTGTTTTGTTTGTTCGGAAGTTGGAGGCTCCTTTTGGGTTTAGAACTTTCTGGAGCCTTCTCTCCAGCAACCCCTGTTAGTGAGGGGCTGAGGCCGCCTGGGCGGTCGGGGACGGAGGGACAGGAGTTTGCTGTGTGCCCCAGAGCTCAGCCCACTCGGGGATCCTGGAGAGCCCACCGTGTGTACGGCGTCGCCATGGGAACGGGCCACACGGGGGCGGCACCCCGACTCTCTCCGGAGAGTGAGACGGTCTCACAAAGCATCACCCACCTGCCCGCGATCGCACGTGCTGCCGCCCCGGGAAAAGCAGCGGCCGGGAGTTGGAGGGACGAGGAGGGAGGCGGGGAGGGTGATCTCTGCCGGGGCCGGAATCCCTGGGCGCTGGCCGGGGCGGGGGGGGGCGGGGGTGACGCGGACCGCCGCAGCGTGCCATCGGTCCCTCTCGAGTCGTTCGGGCCCAGGCGTCTCAAGCGACAAGTCGTAGGAAGGAAAACGCGCAGGAGCCCCTCGGACCAGCGCCCTCGTCGGAGCGGCCCCCCTGCCCAGAGCAGGCGCCTCTCAGGGCGGAGCCGTCGGGAGTGTGGCTCCCGCTGGAGAGACCCCAGGATGCCGCGGCGCTCCCGTGGCGGCTGGTGCTGGGGACGCGTGGCTGGCCCCGCCTGGACCCGGGGAGAGAGGGTTCTCGGGACTGTGGCCGCCGAGCCCCGCGTGTCTTGCTCGCCAGCCAGGAGCCCTGGGCCCGTGCTCCTCGCGGCCCAGGTCCCAGGCGCAGGCCACAGCCCGCAGGCGGCCGAGGCAGCACCCGGCCTCTCTGGGCTTCCGCAGGCCGTGCTCTGCCCGCTGCGGCTCGCCCGCTGCCCACGCCTGTGGCAGTTTGCACGGCGTCCCCGGTTGATGTCCCTTTGCATCGGAGACGCTCACCCCAGAATCCCATCTCCCAGGACACAGGCTCTGATTGCCCCACCTCTGGTCATGTGCTCACAGCTCCTGCACCCCACTGTGGCCAGGTGTGAATGTGGCCGGTGCAGCCAGGAAGGGTAGCCGGGGACCAGGTACGCGGAGCGAAGGCCCCCAGGAGGCCTCCGGCCCGTGGCCCGACTCGGGGACACCAGGCTTGGGTCTCACGTTTTCAGGACCGGGTTTGGAAACCAGGGGGCCGTTTTCAGAAACGGGAGACGGCTTCTTGTTTAAAGGGCGAGTGGGGGGCTTGCAGAGGGAGCCGCTGTCCACAATCCCACGAGCAGCGCTCAGTTCTCTCCCCGGCCACCTGCTTCCCTTCGGGTTTCTTAGCAACTAAACACCTGACTAATATTCCGTTTTTTCCAGGGCGGTAAGAGCTGCAAGATGTTAATTCCGACAAAGACATCTAAATTGTTACTCTGGAAACTCGCGTACGAGCTCTTCAGGGATGAGATGAGGAAATGCCACATTAAAAATACCCCTAATTATTTCAACCCAGCCTTCCCCAGAAGTGGGACCCCCTGCAGTCCCCAGTTCGCTTGCTGGCTGCCGCGGGGGCTCAGGGTCTGAACTCCAGATGGCTGCTTGTCGTCGGTGACCTCGAGGAGGCTGTCGCTTCTCTGAGGCTCTGTCAGCTCCTCTGAGGTTGGGGACAAGGTGCTGCCATCACAGGGTGAGGGGCCCGGGGTGACACTGGTGTCCCCCGCAGCCGAGAGCAGGGGACGCCTTGGAGGGAAGGAGGAGGCCAGCTACTCACAATGAATGGTGACTGGCAACAGGGACACGGCCGCCAGGACATGAGGTTTGTCCAAGTGGCACCCAGAGTCAGAGGTGCAGCTTTATATGCATTTACTGGGGAAAATATTTGAAAACAAAATCTGGCCAGTTTCCAGCCCTGCACCCTAAGTACAGAGAAAGCTGAACGGACTGAGAAATGAAGAAATGAACAGCTCCCCTTGGCCCCACGAGAGAGGGGAGGACGCAGGGTACACCGCCTCGGTCTTGGCCCGTGATTGTCCCCTGGGGTCCTAGAAGTCACCTGTGCAGGGCCAGGCGCCCTGAGCACGAAGCCCCCAGATGGAGGCTCGGATGTCGTACCAGACTGCTCTCCCCCCTCACTCAGCATTAGCTCAGCATCTGGGGGTCGGAGTTCTGGGTGGGCCGGGGGAGCGGGTTCCCCAAGGAGCAAATTGCTTCCACCCAGAGAAATGTCACCAAGGGGGCCACGGAGCCCCCAGGCCCAGCCGGGCTGTGGGTAAGAGCCCGGCTCCCGCCTGCTGAGAGCTTCGGGCAAATCCTCAGACTCCACAGGCCTCATCCTGTCTGCACGACGGCGCCGTATGAATGATGGGGGACCAGAGCCGCTTCCTCCTGCGGTCCAGGCGGAGCTGCCCCGGCCTGAGCTAGCGGCGCTGCGTGCGCCATTCTCCCACAGCGGCCTTCGCCCGCTGGGGCTGTCCCCGTCACACTGCTTACTAGCGAGGAAGCCGAGCCCGGGAAGGCCAGGTTTGCCTGAGGTCCCACGAGCAGAGCCCGCGGCCAGCCCTCCGCCGGACGCCACTCCCCACGCGCTGCCCCGCGCTGTTCCAGGTAAGAACGCGTGGGGTCACGTGCCTTCGAGCGCAGTAAGGCCGCCCGCCTTGGCGTCCGGTCGGCGGGGAGCCCTTACTAAGTAGCGGCCACCACACGGCGATAATTTTTCAGGAACTTAACTGGAACTAAGCTAATAGCTTTCGTGTTAGTGCATTTTCTTCTCGTTCCTTGAGAATTGGAACTTCGTACACAGCAGATGAGGGAACAAGTGTGTTCGATGTGAGCTCCAGGCCCGACCTCCCCAGACGGGGGTCGCCGTGGAAGACGGGAGACTGCCCGCCACGCCTGCCCAGACCACGGGCACAAGGTCAGGGACGAGCCCTGCATTTTTAGAAATACATGCATTAAAAAAGTGAGTCGCCGCATAAACCCCAACCAAGAAAATAGCCCAGAAGAATGGCTTTTCCATGACTTTCACAGTGAGCAGAAAATAACAGCGGGTTCCAAAGTTTGCAAAGGGGAAGCGGCAGGCACGCGCCCACCCACTCCCATCCCTGCACCCCGCCCAGCCCGGCAGAGGTAAACGCCGCCTGCCTCATCCAGGAGGGTACAGGGACCGCAAGCCAGGAGACACATGATGACACCGACTTGCATGTTGACAACAGGTCACAGGCGGGGCAGGAAGGGAGCTGCCGACATTTCTGAATCTCCCGAGAGCACCCAGAGACACTCACCTAACACAGTAATAAAAACAGTGTGAGATTTAAAGCCACCAAGGACAGCTTTAAACGACATCACCTCCCCTCCCGGCGGTGATATTAAAGAAGTGGCTCAGATGTCAGAGACCACAAAGCGCTCCCTGGAGACCCCACCACGGTCCAGACGAGTGATATGAGTATTCACACTGATGTCTTATTACACACCACCCGGTCGCCACCCCAATGACATCCGAAGTGTCGGCACGCCAGTAGTCGGGCAGTCTAAACACCGGCTAGGCCTGGCTAGCTCCCATCCCCCCCAGTTCCCCGACAAACGTGCAGTTTCCTCAGATAAAATCTACCGCGTGTGCTCGTTCTGTCTTCAAAAAATGTTTAATTAAAACACGCACAGCTGCGAAGACAGCCAGGTGCCGGGGGAGGTGTTCCCGTGGGCACAGACGGTCTTCCAGCCAGCGCTCTGTCGGCCGTGTCCGTGTGTGAACACGGCTGCCCCGTGGCACCCCGCGGGGAACGACATGGTGCCTCACGCAGACTCCGCGGGGCGGACACCGGCTCGCAGGGCTTCCCGGAGCCCGGCCCCTGGCTCGCAGCTGTCCCGGCGCTGACCTTGGCGGGAGCTTCTTCGGCCCTGTGCCTCCTGCTCCTTCCTGCAGTAGCCCCCACCAGCCGGGCCGCCGTGGGCCACCGGCCTCTCAGCTCAGATCCTGCCCTCCGTCCACACACCTGTGCCGGCTCCGGCGTCAGAGGCTGGTAGGGACAGACTGGCTGACGCACGTCCTCCCCTGAGAACGTAGGCTGAGGACAGACAAACTTGGGGCAGTTTGCCCTTGTGTCCACCCAAAAATGCTTCATCACGAAGGCCCCCCGGGCCTGGCTTTCGAGCCTCCCTGGCCCCTCACCCCTGCTCACACTGGGTTTGCGTGATCAAGCTCCTCTCAGCCCTGCAGAGGGTCCCCAAGGCGAGAGTCCCAGAGACACCGCACAGAGACACCCGCCCGGGGAGGGCGAAGGCATCGGGGGACACAGCGGTGTCAGGGATCCAGAAGCCATGAGGAATTAACGCGTGAGGCCGGATCTAAAATGCAGTTCGGTTTCACATCCCGCTTGATTCCAACGGCCGGTCGGGCAGCACAGCGCACACCCGCCCTGCGGGGCGTCACCCTCACGTGCCGAAGGCAGAGTGCACTCTCTCACTGAGGCCTCGACCCACATCCGCATGGCCCGCTGCTCCGGGCACTGCGGCCAGCACGGTCTGGTACCTCAGGCATCTCACAGACTCTTAGGGGGACAAACAACTCACTAGCCCACGTCTGAAATAAGCGTGGAATGACAGCCTGTGGCAGCATTGGGAAAAGACTTAAGGGTGACGTGAGAACTCGTCGCAGGGGCTTGACCTACATGTGGGCACGTGGGTGACAGAAAGGCCACCGAGTCTAGAAAGTGATGCTGAACTGGGCTGGGCTGTGACGGGTGGCGGGAATGGAATGCGGCTGGGGTTGGGGGAGAGTTTCAGAGCGCGGAAAGGCTGTGTCACAGCAGAGGGACCACGGCAGGTCTGCCGTGCGGAAAGCCTGTCTGGGAGCCGGGACACTCTGGGGACACACAGCACAGGGGTCCAGCAGAGGCCGCAGCAGCCCGGTCTTTCTGGCGTGTTCGAGCTGCAGGGCGGTGAGAATATTCACGTCTAACCCCGCAGCCCCCTGCCCAGGGCTTCGTGCTGCTGTGCCGTTCTGGGCGACAGCCCTTCTGCACGCCTAGCCTGACCCCGCCCAACCCCTCCTCCCGCTGCACCGATGCTTCGCCGAGCCACGCCCCTTCACAGGGATGCACCCGCGGGGAGGGCGGAGGTGACCTTCTTTTCAGGTCTGAGTTCTCCCTGCTGCACGTCCAGTGGCGCCGGGCACCCAGCCTCTCGTGGCACCTAGTTTCGCTTCTGCGTTTGAAAGTCAAGGCCAGCTACAGACCACCAAGAAGTGCAGAAGGCACTGGAACAAATGGGCGGCTTTCACGCAGGAAACAGATACGTCGCCCAGGTGGTCTTGAGGCAGGTCCCAGGGGGACGCCGTGAATCAGCCGTGAATCAGCCGTGACGATGACCAGCCTGGCTGCGGACTCTCCAAAACCCCAGGCGCTCAGGGGCCGGGTGGAGAATGCAGACTGCTCAGCCGGCCCCGGCACGCTCTACCCGTGACACGGGGCACAGGGGCTTTTTCCCGGGGCAGCGAGGAAAATGAGGAGAGGCAGGGGGCGTAGCCGGCAGAGGGTGAAGGGCAGATGCCCCTGGCGAACTGCAGTGGGCGCAGGCTGCAGTGCTGCGGGACGCAGCCGCAGGGTGGGTGCTGGGACCACCTCCACCCTGGGACGGCGCGCATCACTTGTCTCGTCCCCAGTGGCCCCGCACCAGCCATGGCCGGTGCACTGGTCCAGGAGCAGGCCGCAGGCCCCCACGCTCCCCGCCACGCGTGCCGACCCGGGGACCAAGGCTCAGGCTGTCGAAAGGCCAGTCTGTCCCCTGGTCTACAACAACAGCCCCGCAGCATCGACGTGAGCACCCCTGCTTAAAGGGAAGGTGACATGATCCCCTCCCCCCCGCGATGGACAGCAGAACGACGGGAGAGAGCGAGCACGTAGCATGGAAAACCCACAGCAGTCTTGGTAGAGAGGCCAGCGGACTGGGTGGTCGCTGAGCCCCCAGCTGAAGGAGGGGACACACACGCACAGTGAGTTCTCATCACGGGCTGGGCGCTGTGACACACAATCTCACCCGGTTCCAGGAAATCCGATAAAACACGCGTGTGGCTCCAAGTGTGTAACACCGTCTCAGCAGCGCGTCAGCCCGGCGACTCTAAGACCCAACCCTGTGAACTCAGAGAGGCCGCCAGGTCCCGCTGAAAACCTCGCCGGCCGGCAGGGGGCTCGCCCAGCCATCTAGAACGGGGTGAAACCCGTAGCGACAGAATCGCCACTCACTTCATTAGCAGCTAAGGGACACCATTTAGCTCCCAGGTAATTTACCCAATTGATACATTTGCAAATTGATTTCAGTGAATTGAATTATGTTACATTTCAGTGAGCTGGCCCAGCAGCAAAGCACTCCCTGGGTGGATTGACTGGCCAGGAGTTAGTTCTGTCGACGGCTGTTTTGGGTCCAAGGCTTGCCGCCCCCCTCAGCCCTGAACCTGCCGTTCTCCCACGAGGGGCTGGCCTACTGCTACCTGCCGACGGCGGAAGCTCTGAACCCATGTCGCTGGCTTGACTTCACCACGCCAGGCCGGCTGACCGCTTGGACAGCCGACCCAAGCAGCATTTCCAGCAGCCCGGGGTTTAGAACGTGGGCGCCGAAGCGCCAAGTCCTCGCCTTTCTCAGCGAAGTGTGGATGGGCAGTCTCCGCCCACGCCGCCCACACGGGCAGGCCCCGCCCACACAGGGCTGGCCCCGCCCATGCTGCCCACCCGGGCAGGCCCCACCCACGCCCACCCGCCCGCTCAGGCCCAGCGTCAGATGCTGCTTTTCACGCTGCGCTGTACCTTCTTGGATCCGGGTTTGGCTGCTGACAGATGCTTTTCTGCCAGAGTTCGCAGCCCATCCACCCTCCGTCCCTGTACAGATGTGATTTAGGGCATCATGAATCAATCACCGCTTTTGGAATTTCAGCTAACAGATGTCCTCCTCAGAGATTTTAATGCAAATTGTTAACCCACAGACTTCCTTGGCCATTTTTTTGTGTGTTTATTAAGAAGTGCCAGTTGTCTCTGAAGATGGCAAATGGCACGGATGTTATTTGTTCGGTGGACTTTCAGACAGGTCTTTCTTGAATAAAATAAATGATCTCATGCAACAAACATGCGCGAGGGTGTCCAGGCCAAGCCCCCCGCGCAGATGCCGGCCCCAGCGTGGTGCCACCAGGCAGCAAACAGATGCACTTCAGAGCGCCAGAAATTAATCACTGCTGCAGGCACTTTAAGAAACAGCTGTTTGTGAAAACGCTTCGAGATGAACGTGATCATGACCACCAAACCCGTCTAAAAGAAGTGTGGGGATGTGGCTGTGAAAACAGCCAGGCCTTTCAAAGTGACAGGCAGCAAGCATTTATTTGAGATCAAGAAGAAGAGCTATCCTGGAACCATTAATTCAGGCGGAAGCTCAAATAGTGCTCTGATTAGGAGACAAGGCCAGGGGTATTCAGGACAAAGGGAAGGAGACAGTGACATCCACAGTAGGAAGGCGTTGCTACTGGTGCAGAAAAGGTAACATAGCGACGCCAATTCTAAACAACGTTTTTAATTTTCGATCTGGAAGTCATAACATCTGTTTCCTTATCATCTTTGCAAACGGGCGTTGAGACACAGTGTCGCCCGAGGCCCAGCCCGAAGGCCGTTTTCCCAGTTCTAACCAGGGGTTGAGGCCTGAGACGTGCCAGGCGGCTCCTTTGGACGGCATCCCCGGCTCTGTGTTAAGGGGCTACTTTTGTATCATTGTTTACAGAGCTTGTAAAGCTGACTTTTTTGAAAGCAAAGGAAAACAAACTTGGAAGTTGTTTTTAACCAGACCCTTCAGGAATGAGCCCGTTACGTGGCCCTACGCAACTTGTCACGAGACCAGGTCCCAGGGGACACTCGGAGCAGTCAGGATATACCGGTCACCCCCAGGCTGCACCAAGCTGCCGTGTGGCCCTAAGGTCCCCACCCGATGGGACTCAGCGTCTCTTCCGTCAAGCGGGGCAATTGCACCTGCCCTATTTTCTGAGCTTCTGCAAACAGCTGAGGAGATCACAGGCCTGGCCACCCCGAGTGGGTAAAAAGCCCCCGACATAATCCAGCATCGATCCTGCCGTCACCCCTCACGTCCCCCAAAGCGCGGTCTCGGAAGCCGTTCCTTGGGAGGAATAGAGAGAATTCTAGTAAAAGTCGAACCCATACTTCTGAGCCTCCTTCACCAAACTCCCGTGGTGATGAGCAGAGAGGACCATCCAGTACGGCAGAGACCAGGTGGGGGGTGCCCGCGTGACCAGGTGGGGGGTACCCGCGTGCTGCCTCTGCTAGGGGAAGCGTGAGGGTGGCACAGGCCAAGCTCCGCCAAGCAAGGAGGCCGGTCTGTTCCCTGAGACGCTCACAGTTCCCCGCAGACAGGAAGTGGAAAGAAACATTGCCCCAGCAGGAAACGCAGCCGCTGGGGTAATTCCCGCCCAAGACCTCTGGACACAGGGAGTGGGGGTCCCTGGTCGCTCCGGGCGGGGCTGTTGGCGGGGACGGCTCAGGGCTGGCTCTCTCCGCTGCAGTCCCCATGGCGACTTCCCCACTGTGTGGTCGTAAGGAGCCTAGCAGTGTAGACGTGGAAGTGACCATGCAGCACAAGGCTTAGTGACAGGAGAGAGGCCGCTGATGACCTGCACAGCAGGGTGTCCCGCCGCCCCTTGCCGGACCTGGGACAAAGCTCCCACCATCTGTCCCTCTAAGTCTGGGGCAGCTGTGGCCGTCACAGCTTTGGTTCATCACCCAGGGGCAGAAAGGCCACCTGGCCAACGTGCCTCTTACTCTCTTGGCCGGTGAAAACGTCTCGGGCCTTGTTTGGGACGCCACGCACCTCTGCTGACATCTCTGGCAACGTGTCCTATGTCAGCGTGCCCTCGTCCTGCGTCAGGAGACAGAGTGGGGACAGAGGCGCTGCCGGATGGCACACACAGCCCGTGGTTGGGAGGGACCGGTGACTGGCTCGGGGACGCAGTCCGACTGCACCAAACGCGTAGACGGTGTCTGCTTCCCACGGCGTCACCTGCTCCCATCGAGGGAGGCAGCACGGTCCCAAGGGGAAGACAAGCCAGCGCCTGCGAATTAGCTGATTTATAAGCTTTAAACCATCGCGTTGACAGGTGGAATTTGGAAGCTGAGAGGCCAGCGAGGAAACCATTTCCTTGCCTCACGCTGGGGGAGGAGGGGCGTGGGCGCATCCGCCAGGAGCTGACCTGATTGTTATCTGGGGGTGCACAGGGTGGGGTCACATGACCGTTCTCTCTACGCTCGTGAGTTAGAAATGCTGAGTCATTAAAGCTTTGTGAAAATCCGTGCGGGCCCCTCCTCCTGGCGTCCGTGTTTCCGCGAGTTAAGCATTAAAAACACTTCAGAACCATCCTGGGTCGTCACTGAGACCGAAGGCCTCCCCGACCCAGCCCCGGAGGATGAGGGGGAAGGGGCCGCCAGCTCCCAGCCCCGCTGCTGGGCCGAGGGTCCGGCAGGCTCTCCTGATGCCTCCCAGAGCCCGTAAGGGACATTGCTGCCCTCCTTCCCTCCCCTCGGTGGGCCCAGCGCTCCGGAGCCTTGCGCTCTGAGTGGGGTACCCCCCTCCCCAAGTGTGAAGGACGGCCACAGGCGGCCTGAACCCGGCAGCCTCGCTCACCCGCCCGCCGCGTTGGGCTCAGGGCTGCAGCCGGTGAGCCGAGACTCGGGGCTGGGACGGGCAGAGCTACCAACTAACCCGGGACAAACAGTGTCCTTCCCGGCGGATCACGCCTTAGGAGGCCCCTGCCCGAGACCCGAGCTGGCTGAAGTGAGGAGGATCTCGGGGACCGGGTTCAGTGAGTGTCACTCAGGCCCCCGCCACTCCACTCTCCCAACGCCCCGGGTGTGAGCAGGGGACTGGCTGGTGCAATGGCAGCCATCTCGAGCCCGGCGGGGGCCGGAGGGGGAGTGGCCCGGGGGCGCCCACCCAGAGGCCCGCTTGTGCGCCAACCCCTCCTGACTCCCGCATCTCCCGGCTCCTCGGCCAGCGTACCCCTTTATGTTTCAGGCCCCGGGGGCTGCGTCGTCAGGCCCTTGACCGTGCAGCTGGCTCTCACACATCTCCAGACACAGGTGTCACTTCAGCGCCTTCACAGTGACACCTCCTCGGGTTCAGCATTTCTCTTCCAAGGACACGGCTTGGCAGCCAACGCCGGCGCGGTGCCCGTGACTCCGTCCCATGAGTGTTGGTTTTGTCCCTCGAATGCCTGGGGGTTTCTGAGGTCAGTAGCCGCCCCTCCGCGTCCTCTCTCTGTCCCCGAGGCTTCCCGACACACCGTGCACAGCCCCTGGCACGTTCGCCTACCGCACAGAAGCGCCGCGTGCCACACTGCGGAGCGCTCGGGAGCGGGGTGACGGGACCATGTTTGTGGGTGTCGATGCTCAGTGCCCGTCTCAGGCTGGAATAATTCAGGGGGTTTTGACAAGATGAACCTAAGGCATCTTGTCGACTCGTGCACGGAAAGGCCTCAGGCCTCGTCCTGGACGCGGTGGCCCCTGGCCGCACCTGCAGAGCGTGGTGATGGCAGCGCAGACTCGGGGACTTCTGCGTGGACACGAGGACCTTACCACGAAGACGCGCGGCCCGCACGGCCGCCCGCGGTCACAAACCCCCCCCTTCGTCTTCCAGCCGCTCGGCTTGTTTGTCACGCTCATCATCTTCCCCCCTTCTCTAACTTACGCAGGGTTGGGAAGTTTTAAGCTCGGTGACTGTCCCGAGGGGCTCGTGCGGTGAGGCCAGGCCACCACGTGCGCCGAGGGCGCCGTCAGCCCTGAGCAGGCGGGCGGTAGCTGGCCAGCTCGCTCACGCGCCTGGAACCACGCAGAGAGTGAATGACGGAACTGCCCCTGCCGATGACGTGACACACTGGGCATCGCCAGCTGCGGGGTGGATGTCACACAGCCGTCCTGCGTGCCGAGCCGGGGCAGAGGCAGCGGGCGCTGGGAGGGGCTCCGATTCACCGACTCGGTTCCTCTCTGAAATCTTCGCCCGGCCCTCGGGCCCAGCGTGGGCATCGCCCGCCTGATAAAAGAACCAGTGGCCACTCCTGTCGCTCACTGGGCGTCCGTACCCCCTGATGGAGCCATCCACACCGAACCCCATTAGTGACGCGGCACCCCTGCCTTCCGAGGCGTCTTACTGTGCCGCCTCGGATGAAAGGCAACTTCAAAGGCAGCTCTCTCCCGCCCGCTTCTTTGAATCCCCTTGTTAAAAACAGTCAGAACTGGATCCCAAGCTTGTTCTGGGGGCCCGCAGACTAATGAAGTGTCCCCCTGCCACCAAAGCCTCAGCTCAGCACTCAGGTCCGCGGGCAGCTGCTTTTTCTGTTAATGCCTCGTTCCGCGCGCTTTGTCCCCGGACGCCCAGGGTCGGGTCGGAGGGTGTCGCGTGTCACCGACGAGTGTTTGCTGCGGAGGGCTTAAGGCGCGTCGGAGATTAAGTGGCTTGTTTCTTCCCGCCCCGCCCAACTTTTTCCGCAGTCAGAGGAAGCAGGGGGCAGAATTCAAATGCGGGCTAAGCGCCGTCCGTCATCCTTAGATGCCGCAGGTAAATGCCCGCGGCACAGACTGCAGCTATGACACCCGGGCTTCTCACAAAAGGTTCGGAAACTCGCCTCGCCTCTGAAAGCGGCTGCTCCTTGAAGCCTGACTTGGGGTCTATTCAATCAGCATGAATATCTCTGAGCTACTTCCACCGCGAGATCGCTGTCGGCTCCGCAGAACAAAGCTCGAGGGGCACAATGCATTTTCGCGGGCGTCCACGTGCAGAGGCCTCAATACGCGCGCTGTGTTCCCTTCAAAGTGGAGTGATGAGGAGTCAGAAGACGTTTTAGAAAACGGGAAGAAGGCAATTTGGCTTCGCGGGACACCTTTCATGCTCGAAGAATCCCAACAGTGAAACACTTAGGAAGAATAGAGCGCTTACGCTTCGAAAGTGAGCTGGTGGCGTTGTGGCAGGGAGACCGGATGCCGAGGGACCCCAAACCGGCACACGCTGCAGCCGGGCGTTAGGGGGGCCTCCGAGGGATGGAGCGCCTGCCTGCGGTGGCCTCGGGGCAGGTGGAACCCGCTTAGATATTCTAAGTGGCCAGCGTTCAGCCCTTCCACAGCTCCTTGGGTTTGCAATCGCCCCGCTGCCAGCTGTTTCTTTGGGGGGCAATGTCCACAATCTGTCACTGCTCTTTATTTGCCCGGGGGTCTTTCTCCCTCTCCGTTGCTTACACTTTAAATTTATAATTCAAACAAAGGAAGACGACACGAACCTGTTCTTTCCACTCTCGCGCGCCGACGGCTTCGCGACGCCCTCCTTGGGGTTCCGTGGGACATCACACAGGGTCGTCACGGTGCCGGCGCCTCTGAGGTGAGCTCGCCAAAGGCGACTGTCCAACAACGTCGCCTCCAGCACGCGCTGGATCTCCATTTCCCCCTCGCCTCCGAGCGTGTCTGTGACCGAAAGGTAAGCGTGGTTTTTGACAAGCCAGTTGACCCGAGGCGGACTGCGGCTGGGTGAGGCGGCTGCCGGGAACAGGGGCTGGTCATGCTCCCCTGCGTCGTGTGCTCACCGTGCCTTCCCGGTCCCCAGCGACTCGGACCACATCGCGGCCCCCGCCCAACCCCAGAGCCAGGTCTCCACGGAGCCCACATGGGCCCAACACCTGGTGGCTGAAGGGGAGGCCATGTGCGGCCAAGCCCAAGAGTCGAGGCTGCTGGGACAGCCTCGTCCCTGTGCCCTCAGACACAGCGCTGCATGTCCATCTGCCTACTGGACACTTGTGCCTTGCCTGCCCTCCCCCCCTGTCCCCCAGAGCCCGCTGTCCACAAGAAGCAGCACCAGCTGACTGCGCGGGGCTGAGCGACAGGCTGGCTCGCCGTCCGTTTGTGAGGCCAGGTCGGCAGTGATGACTCTAAACTCGTCTAGATCCATCTCCTCTTCTCGGGGGTCACGTTTACCAGGCAGACGTGGATTCTGCCTTTTCCCTGTTAAGTGTGTGTTATCGTGTATCTTTGCACTGGGGTTTTAAAGAACACCCTCCCGTAGCCAGAATAAAGCGTTACTACCCTGAGCAAGGCAGCCCTTCCAGGACACGCCTTTTCAGATGGTCCCCCGAAATCCTGGGCCACAGGGCCAGCTCCCAGGTGAGGACGGACTAAGAACGCACCTCCCAAATGGGCGAGATTCTTAGGATCAGAACCCAGGCCCCATCGCGTGCCAGGGCAGCAATGCCTGGGCGCTCACTAGATACCGGGAGATCTGGCTACGTCCCCGAACCTACGAGCCGTGGGAGGTTACGGGAGGGACGATCCGGTCACACCAGCCCTGGCCAGATGACTGTGTGAGCAGGTGGGGCAGGGGGTGGGCGCGTGCACGGGTCCTTGGAGCCAGCTGCAGTCGTCCCGGTAAGGAACGGCGGCGGAGGCGAGGGTGGAGGTGACGAGGGCATTCCGTGAAGGGAAGACAGGTCCGTGTGTGGCAGGGGTCGGGGCCACGGCACGCGTCGGTGACCCCGGCGTCCCCCGCCCCCGGCATGCCCCAGACAAGGCCGGACCTGTCCACACGCGGTGCATGGCTGGGGAGATGCGGGCTCGGGTCCTGGCCACGCTCTTCCCGGGGTGACAGTGCCGGGCTCAGAACTCAGACCTGCAGCTGTCAGGAGCCCATCGCCACAGCTCAGCGGAGAGTCCGCGTGACACGATCCACCGCTGGGACACTGCACCCTCCAGGCGGTGGTGCAGGGGGCACCGGAAGAATGCTTCCCGAGGCTTCTGCTAAAATAAATGTGTGTGTCAATCGGCCTCTTCATCTTTAAAACCACATTAAAAATACCTCACCTGGGGCGTGGGGAGCACATAATAAGCACCGTAGTATCTGCCATTCACGCTCTGCCTAGTCGCCGAGCCAAAGGCCTCACCTACAGATCTCGTCCGATTTCGTCTTCACAAGGCCTGCAAGACAGAGGTGACTCTTGCCTTTTCGCAGAGGAGAGGTCAAGGGTCAGACGGTTTGCACACTGACCCAAGGTCACCAGCTGTCAGGGCAGAGCCGGGCTGGGAAACCACCCCACTAAGCAGGGGCATCAGCCTCTTCGTGTTCTCACGTCCCGAGACGCACGCCGACGGTCTCTGGGGAGTGTGAGCGGGACTCGGGTGCATGTCAGGGACGAGGGAGCGAGGCTGGGGGGACGGAGCCACTGCCCCAGAAGAGCGGCCAATAGTGCCCCACGCGTGTGCCCCGCAGGGGACATGCCCGCAGCTTGAGGGCGAGGCCCAGCGGGTTTCTCGGAGTCACACTGTCACACAGGCAGGACCGGAAGAGCTCGAGAAGGGCAGGACGTGTCTACTGTGGGACGAAAAGGTGACTCGTGTCACAGGGCGCCCCCGGAGAGGCCAGGCCCGTCAGGGCGGGGAGACAGGCGGGTCTGGGGCCAGGACGGCAAGGCGGGCGGAGTGACCACTGGGCCGTGAAGGACGGCGAGTGGCAGGAAGCCAGCTTCCAGGGGCTGGACGGTCCTCCTGTCCCCTGCTGGCCCCGCCTACTTGCTCTCTGCTGCTGCCGGGGCCTCTGCGATGAGGGGCGATGGGGGGCGGGGGGTGGCCACGCCCTGTGCCTCCTCTGGGTGCAGGACGCAGACAGAAAGGGCCCCATGGCTCTTGGAAGGGCGCTGTCCAACAGCTCAGCTCCCCGCCACCTCCGGTCCTCGCGTGGGGCAGGTCACTGCCGCGTGGGGAGCCCAGAGGAGGCCACGCGGTTTCCTGGGGACGAGCCATCGTTTGACCCACCTGGAAAGCCGAGGTCAACGGGCAAGAGAGAGCACACGGCTGACGGGGTTTCCTGAGTCTGAGGCTCCTCGAGACCCGCCCAGGGCTCCGGGGTCGGACACCCCTGCGGCCGTTCCCGGACGCGCCTTCTCCACGGGGTGGGACTGGAGGGGTCCTGCACCCCCCAACGCGAGCTCTCCGGGGCGCCTAGCCCCTCGTGGCGCCGTGACGCTGACTTGGGCCGCTGCACCCAGTGACACACATGCCACAGACCCGCTGCCGAAGGCCACCGTGGAAACGATGTCTGACTCTCCTGCTAAGTCGCGGAGGTGACTCTCTGAAACCAGGCGTCACCAGCCGCACGTCGGGAATTCAGAACCAATCGGGGGAGGGGCACCGTATTTATGGCATTCCGGAGTTTTAAGGACGCAGCCTAAGGGGGCTGGGCCTCTGCAGCTTCTCTGATACTCAGACCAGAGATTCTGTTGTTTGGCTGGTGGAGAAATGGTTAAAGTTTAATTTTCCAGAAAATAACCTTCTTAACTTTTACAGAAGAAAATCACCGTTTCTGCCGTTTATGCAAATAGCTTACTGTCGATGCCAGTGGCGGAAAAAGCATCTTAATGGGATTGCAAATAGGAAACTGTTTTGACTTTTGGTCATTTATGAAGTTCACCGTTGTGGGCCGTTTCTCCAAAGGCGAATGTTTGCTCACGTCCAGAGGCTGGTTCCCGGGGAAGGCTCGCGGGTCGGGCTTATTTGACATTGTGGTTGGCAGGGTTTTGAAATCTGTAATAAAAGAAAAACGAAATGCAAAAGTCAACCAAAAGGAGAAAACGGGGAAGGTAGAGGTGAAGAAATCAATGACAATCATGTCCGTCGCCCCCTCTCCAGCCGGCAACCACGCAGTTCGCCGCACCTGCTTCCAGCCTCTGCTCCGCGTGTACGTGAATACGCGGACACGCGAACGGGCCGCTCCGGCCCCTGCCACACGCCACAGGGGGCCCTCCCCGGCCCGGCAAGCGGAGGGCCAGCCGGCAGCTACGCTCGGTTACAGGACAACGTCGGGGTGACTCCAGCAGAAAAGGCCCTGCAGAAGCAGGAAGGCCCAGCTTCTAACTCCCGGAACCTCCGAATCGGTCCCTTCGCGTGGTGAGGGGGGCTTCGCGGACGGGATCACATCCTGGACCTCGAGATGGGCGCTCGCCCTGAATCCCCACAGGCGTCTAAGAGGGAGGCGGGAGGGTCAGAGTCCTGAGGACAGAGCAGAGGTCGGCCTGACGCTTGTCCACGAGCCAGTGACGCAGGAAACAGGTCGATTGCCCCAGCACCCCCAGAAGGAGCCCGCCGCGCCCACGCCTTGACCTTGGGCCCACGAGCCCATTGTGGACTGCTGACCTCCTGGACTACAGGGTGATAAGGTCATGTTGTGTCGAGGCACCACATTGTGATAACTGGTTATGCAGTCTCGTTGGCAGGGCCCACGGAATCAACTAGAAGCCTGGGGCACCAGGCTTCACAAACACGGAAAGCGGGGCGCGGCCAGTCTTGCCACCGGGATGTCCCGCTAGCCCCTGACGCTTTTCCCTGACCTCGCCACCAGAACTGCCACCACGGGACACTCAGCCAGGAGAATCTCGTGTCCCAGCGCTAGATTTCCACCCTCCCCGTGGCCACCCCAGGCAACCTCCGAGGACCCCCGCTCCGGCTCTCTCTGCCGGGACTGCGCTCTCCGGGCAGAAGCGTCTCGCTGACTTCCACCTCCCCCCATCCTGGCCCCCCCAGTGGGGGGCCCTTCCTCTCTCTGGCCGCCCCCTCTGTGGGGCCGAGGCTGCAGACGTGGTGAGCCGTCCACCGGCTTAGAAGCCAAACGGTCGTTGCACCAGCTCATCTTCCCTTAACGTTTTTCCCACGTCGTGAAGTCCTTTTCCACGAAGTAAATCCAAAGCATTTAAGAGGTCTCGACCTCTCGGCGGTGGTGTTTTAGACAACACGGCAGCGAACACCGGTCTAGTTAAATCTTGAAGGCACATCTGCGATGATGTTTTCGGGGAAGTGTCCCCGAGTTAAATTTCCCCGCCCACGGAGTTGCAAACCCTGAAGGCTTTCGCTCTCTCTCGCAGACGCTGTATGCTTGCCCTGGAGACAGCCAGCCACCTCGCAGCCAGGATGCACTCACGGGAGAAGTGTACGTTTACAATGTCACAGGCAGTTAAAAAAAAAAAAACTGCCTTCTTAAGCGGGGTTTCTCGTGACCGCGTCCTGGCGTCGAAGGGTCTCTGTTCTCTCTTCATTCTGGAGACTTGAAGAGCAGAGAATCGAAATAACGGTTTCACGCTCTAGCCCAGGTGTCAGGAGAGGTCACCTGTCAGTGTAAATACCAAATCTCCAAACGCTCCTCCCGTGTAGCCAACGCGTTTGCCGGCACCTCACGGGCCTCAGGGCTGGTGTTGGAAGCGCAAGGTCAAAGTAGGATTTGTCTCATGGTTTCGTCAGCCTTCCAGCCCGAATAGTAAAGTCTGAGAGCCAGCCTTTACACGCACGCACACACGCACGCACACACGCACGCACGCACGCACACACGCACGCACACACGTGTGTGTACACGAACAGATCGAAGTTCCAAGTATCCATTTCCAGTGAAAACATTTCACGTCGATTGCGTGACACAAGACAGTCCTGCCCCGCCCCCCGGATGTTGGACGTGGCCGAACGTCCACGTGACGTCTTCTGCATAAAACCGTTCTCGCCCCTTGTCCGTAAATACAGTTCGGCCGCCTGCGGACAGCGTCCCTGCCCCTCTCGCCAGGCTCCCCAGCTCGGCCGCAGTTAACGAGAGGGTGACGTGCGAGGCCACTAACAGTCAGCGACCTAGAAGGGGAGGATTTGTAATCGGTTAAAGAGCTCAACCTGAATTAGTATTAGACTTTTCCTTATGTTTAATTAAGTCTAATTAAACAATGCTGACATATTCCTGGCACCCGCTTTGTGATCATGTTAAATATTTAATGCTGGTGAAGGATTAGGCTGTGCTTCTAATCTATAGCCAACAATCCGTTCCCTCTCTAGAGTACTTTTATTTAGTTCTGCTTCTGTGTAATGAGTTGCATTTCAAAGGGAATTGTGAAAAACGCCAGCACGGACGGGCCGCGTCACTGCCCGGCAAATCGGAGAGAGGCGCCTGGCCGGCGCGGCCCGTGTGTGCGGCCGGCAGGCTTTGCTGGCCCACGGCGGTGGCTTCCCGTGACGTGAGCACGCGAGCGGGAGGTGAGAGGCACCGGGGAGGCTTCGGGCAGTTTCGCCAGCCCCGTGCCGCCAACCGTCAAGGACTCGGAGGACAAGGATGCCAAGTTCACGGTGAAAACAGCCCTGGGCGTATTTCGCAGCTGCATGTTCTCTGGCCCCCACTTCCCGAAGGGCCATCAGCTGTATCATGAAAACCGTTCTGGCACGTTTTCACCCCCTCCCCCCGCTCCCAGCCCCTTCTGGAAAGAGTCGCTTTGCAGAGCTGAGCTCCCATGTCAGAGGAAAGGCTGCGGTTATTTCTGGAAGGCAAACCGGAGATGCTGAGTAAGGGCGTCTGCAGAACGCCATGCTTCTCCTCCAAAGGCACCGGGCTCCTCATTATCCATCCGGGCCCGGGGTGCTTCTTATAGGGGCAATTCGAATTGCCCTTTGCCTACATAGCAATCGGCGCAGAGATCCCTGAACCCTGAAGCTTCGTTCCATTTCTCTACTGATTCCTAATCCTGTCAACGTATTCAGGAACGAAGGACAGATTTGCGTCGTGAGTTTTCAATCGGCTGACTCTGTGTCATCGGTTTCTCGGGGTTTTTTAAGATCCCTCCTCCGAGGCGCAGCACGGCGGCTCTCTGGGTGGGACACCATGCCGGCGCGTGCTCCGGGCTCTCCCCGCCGCTTCTCAGTGTCTCGTCAAGGCGGAGAGACGCCGAGGGACCCAGGCTGACCGGCCGAGTCACGCGTTTGCCCCGCAGCGGCCGTGGGCTCCATGCGAGCGAGCACAGCTCCCTGTGGGGACGCACTGGCCGTCACACCGACCGCCGTGCATCTCACGGCACAGTCACGTCCGGGCTCCACTCCGGGCTCCCGTGAAGCACAACGGCTCGGGGCCCGGTCCAAGTTCCTCGGCTCTCGGACGCAAAATGTACTTTGGGGTGAGCGGAGAACGTGATGAAACGCACCGGGACCAGAGGTGCCAGCCCCCCGCATTAACGCTGGTCTCCAAAACGCGCCAGCACCTCGTCTAGAAAATCATCTTCTCTCCTTGCCGCCTGTGACCCTTCCGGCGACACGGCTCCGCTCGCCCCCGTCTGGTGCTCCCCGTGCCTGCCACTGGGCGTTCAGCCGGGGTCTTCTGATTCGGTGGGGAGGCACCGGCCGGCAGGGACAAACAGAGGGACGAGGACACAGCCGACGGGGTCAGCAGGAACGATGTTATCTCGGCAACTGGAAGAAGCAGACGGAGGGACGAACCGGGCGCTGGGGGCACGGCGAAGGCTTCCCCCGCCAAGCCCGCAACCAGGCCGTGGTGCTCGGCCAGGGGTGTCCCCACCGCGCACCCGGAAGCATCTGGAGACACTCTGGTGGTCACACTGGGAGAGAGCGGCCACCGACAGAGTGCTCGGGGAGGTCCACTGCGGACACGGGCCTGGCCCAAACGGCAGAAGCCAACGTGAGAAGTCGAGGAACGCTGCTGGCCGGCCGTGCGCAGGTCGGCGGCCCCCGCGCGCTACGTCGCGTGCCTTGGTTTTGTCTTCTCGACCGGGCGACCGGCTCCTCGAGTGTTCCTTCCACGGCTTGGGGACGCACGTCACCTTCTGAGCCCCTCAGGGCGATGAGCAGGTATTATGTCGTCCACAGAGACGAGGCCCGCTTGTCAGGAGCCAGAGCCCTCTCGCTGCCCAGGAGGCAGGCGGCGACGTCGCGGGGCAGGAGGACTTGGAACAGGACAAGCGCCTCGGCGGCTCCTCCCCGGACAGCCGCCTCCCGTCACGTGGGCCCTGGTGGCACGGCCGGGAGCCCAGTAGCTGGAAGCCACCCCAAGGGCACCGGAGAAGCCAAAGCCCCAGATCTGGGCTCTCCCCGGGCCTCCGTCACAGCGTCACGTCACCGTGGGCCAGCCGGTGGCCTCTCGGGTCCTCAGATGCCACATGCGAGACCTGGAGTCGATGACAGTAAGGGCCGCCTCTCAGAGTGGCGTCCAGGCCGGGTGAGTGGACACGCGCCGCCCGGCTCCCGCCTCCTGCATCCGTGTCAGCCCCGACTTGGCGGCCGTGGCGTCAGACCAACGGCTCCAAGTTTTTAAAGCGCGTTCGGCTTCTCAGCCTCTGGCTCCTGCTACGTCTGGAAACGTCCAGTCACAGGGCTGTGGCCGGCCTCTGGCTGTGGTGGCTCACAGGGGTCCCCCGCCGCCCGCGGACGCAGCGCCCCTTCGTCCCCACAGCCGAGACGGGCCACGAACCCTCACTCCCTCCTCGCTTTTTAAATCTTCGTTCCTATGTGAAACACGCCGGCTCTGCTCGGCTTAACCTCGCCGACTGCGCGACGACTCGCGACGGAGCAGAGGCCTCTGCTGCGGGAGGAGCCGGGGGGCCGCAGCCTGGGGGTGGTTCAGCCGTCAGATCAGAGGTAGGGAACCCCCGCCGAGCACCGGGGTACCGTGTGCCTCCAGCAGCATCCGCATAACGGAGCTCGCCCGCAGGCGAAGCAGCCCCAGTGGGACTGCGTGGAGGCGCCCGGCGAATCCCCGTAGTCTGCGCCCCTCGGCAGCGTGCCCGCCAGCAAAACCATCCAGCCGGGAGATCGCAGCGCCCCCGTTCCCAGTCGAACATACCAGCTCAATCTTTTCCTCCCGTTGCTGCCAGAGAGACAGAATAAAACACCCAGCATTTTTCAAGAGGAGGATGTCACACAGATTGAAGTTCCTGGCAACCGGTCCATGGACAGACCAACCGGCCCGGGTTTTCAGCCTAGAACAATCACAAGACACCATCCCGGGCATTTTTCACTCATTGAGTCATATTCATAGGGTCGCATTTACATTTTCCGGGTAATAAATCAAAAGCAAGAGACCATTGTTTCTAATTCATCTTACAGACTGCTCTCGTGATATCCTGCCACTGTGAATATTTCTAATGTTTCTTAAAAACCGCAAGATGAACGGGTCCCGAGTCTCGACCGCGGTGGTGATCTCCGTATCTTAAAACTTCATTGCAGGAGTGGCGCCTTTTCTTTCTGGTTTCTAAAGAAAGCAACGTGCACACTGTGTCGAGCACGCACTAACTGCGGGCATTAAGATATCGGCTTTGCTCAAACCTGTCTTACAGAGAGGAAATATTAACGGCTGAGACCATAAGGAGACCTAGCACGCCAAGCATAGGAATTATGAATCAAAAGACAAAAATGTGGGTTTTTTTTTCCTTTCTGCATAGACATGGAGCAGGATACTATATGCCCAAGGGGGGAAAAACATTTGTGCTCTTGAAGCATTTTACCTGTTTATTCAACAAAACGAATGCCTCCTCCCACCCCCGCCCAAGCACGTTGCTCCCAGAAGACGTGGCCGACTGGTCGACCGGTGGCAGCTAACCACGGGACGTCGTCGTCATTTGGGCTCTACACTTCAGAATTTGTGATGTAGACAGGTTTGGCTTAAAAATCACCTTTACGATCTTCACGGGGGAGCAGGGCGTGGTAGACAACTTGGCACACTCGTGAACCCTGGGGCCCAATGACACGCCCGTGCCACTGCCCAGCAGGCTGGGGACACCCATTTCCCCGTCGATGCTTATTCGGTGCCCGTTATAAACCGTACTGACCTGTGATTAGTTTTTACTATGAAATAATACGGCTTCTTACAATTAGGAACGAATTCCGAAGTCTACGCTGTGAAAAGCAAAACGTCCTCCCGTTTGCACGTCTCCGATGCTGAGTGTGGCTCTCCACACACACACACCCCACCCCTCGTTTTCAATCAGTGGACCCCCAGGGGCGTTCTCCAGGCAGGCGAACCCCAGTGGAGTCAACGTGGAAGCAGTAGAGCTGTTGTCAAATAAATGATCGCTCGCTCGGGACTCCCCACGAAAGTGGGGGCGCGCTGCCCGTCTGCCCACACTCCTCTGTGGGGTCCTCCTCCACCTCGCAGGGTCACAGGCAGGACAGGGGCTTGGGAGGCGTCACTCTGTGTTCCTCACTCCCTGAGGATGCTGCCAGCCCCTCCCCAGAAGGCGGGCCGGCAGAATGAGGGGAGCTCGGATCCACCTGGCACCCTCGAGTGGGCCGGGAGAGGGGGTGCCTGTGGAAGTGGGGAAGCAGAGGCAGCGGTGGACGGAGAGAGCCACCTGGGGGGTCCGGACACCTGCAGGCTCCTGAGCCATTGGAGGGTCCAGGTCCTGTGGCGCCCAGAGGGTGTGGCTCCCGACACCCGTGGAGATGCACGGCCCTGAGCTTGAGATGGACGCGTCAAGGGGCTCTGGGCCGTAAACGAGGGTGCGTCTGCAGTGACCAGGGAAGGCCAGCATGCGGCACCCCCAAACCGTGTGATGTGGGACGGACGTGTGCTCGGGGTCGTGAGTGTCATGAGCCGGTTCGCGTGAAGATGCTGGCTCCCTGCCCGGCCCCCGGCTGGAGCTCAGTGAAGTGTGTGAACTGTCACCAGCACCGAAGCGTCACGCTGCGGGCTCAGCCCTCTGATAGGCGCCAACATAGGTCGCGCTCTGGGTGCGGTGTCCCCGTCTGTCCTGCCCCAGCGCAGCCCCGACCTCAGGGAGGACCTGTCCTACATCAGTGCAGACAGGCTGCGCGTCTGGCTGCCGGCCCCCGGAAGGGCCACCTCCTCTGGGCCCCAGGCCAGCCCGCCAAGCTCTCAGCCACGAGCGGAGATGCAAAGGCTACAGCCTGCCGCGGCGAGCCCAGAGCCAGTGGCTCCGAGGGCCTGGGCCCCGTCTCACAGCCACTTCCGAGGAGAGACGCTGTGGCTCTGGCCCGAGGCCTGCGCTGTTCCCAGCAGACTCAGGGGACAGTCACCAGCCTTAGGAGACCGGCCTTCCACAGAGTTTCACAGTTTTCACACACTCTCAACTCCTCACGACTACCCTGGGAGGTCTATGAGACGAGTGTCATTATCCGCACTTAACAGAGCAGGAAACCAAGGTCAGGCACTTGTGCAACTGGACCAAAGCCTCCCACGGGCAGAGCTGAGACCGGGGGCAGTGGTTGGCTGCGTGGCGAGTGCTCGTCACCGAGTTCCGTGTTCCGGGACGCAGACAGAGGGGTGGCCGCACGAGCCAAAGCGTGTGGACCGCTCCGAAGTTACCCCCGCCAGCCAGCGGGGGGCCGGGAGCCGTCGGGACTGTAGTGCTGACCCGTGTTGTCATTCACAAACTCATAACAACAACTGCATCTACCTCTGTCGTTTTGAAGATTTAATGAGCTAATACTTGGAACATACCTAGGAAAAGACAGTAACTATTAACTGAATGATAGTGATTTTTTGTTATATTATTATTATTATTATTATTATTATTACAGGATCTGAATGCTCATCACCTTCTCGCAACCCAAGGGAAGGGGCTTGTGCCTGCAGACTGTCACATGTGGAAAAGTGTCCTTCGTTCCCGAGGCCAGCGAAACACTGCAGCTTCCCCGAGGCGGCCGGGCTGGGCGCACCCCACGACGGAGCTGGATTTAATAGTTACCGTTATCACCCACTTTCCCTCACGCTGCGTCGAAAGTGTGTCCTTGCATTTTCTTCTTCCTGGCGGTGTAGGTTTTTGCTCGTTTGTATGGATTACAAAATAATCCACGTCAGCCGTAATAAATGCAGATAATAGACGTGTATAAAGTAAAACCCACACGCAATGCCATCTGCAGAGAATGGACGTGTGTGCGCAGTTCCGGACCTCTTCTGTGATGCGTGGATGCACGCACGTGCACATAGCTGCACACGCAGAGTCACGCGTGCACGCACAGAACACATGCGCGTGCACACGTACGTGCAGAGGCATGCGCTACCTACGTGCACGCTCACACCTGCACACAGACGCGCACAGGGTAAACTTAGTTTTCCTACTGCCTTTTTAACAAAATTAGGGGTCCACGGCGCGCGCCCCGTCCCGCAGTTTGCTTTCTGTACCTAAGAGCGTGCGGTGACGCCCGTGTCAGTGTGCGGCATGGGCCACGTTCGCCTCAGGGGGCTCGCGCTTCGCGTATAGCACCTCGGGGTCCTCGGCTGTCCCCTCCCTGCCGCACACTGGAGCCCTTTCCTCCCCGGACGCTGCTGCGACAAACCTTCTCTGCGCGCGCGGCCCGCGCCCGCCGCCGTTTCTCTAGAATGGAACTTAGGGGCCGGACTGGCCAGGTGAGAACGAGCGGCTGGAAACTGCAGGGCGGCAGAAGCGACCAGTTCCCTCCACTCTACATTCTCCCGGCGGTGTGGCCGGGGCGCCGGTGCCAGCATGCACATGGCTCCCCTCCGCTCGTCACCCGAAATACTCCCACGGGCTGTCCGCAGCACTCAGCCTCCAGGGGGACTTTTTCGACGAGCCACAGGTTGTCACAGTCCCCTCGGCGCTTCGGGAGGAGGCGACGTGACATTGTGACAACGCGTTGTAACACTGTGACGCTGGCGGCAGGTCGCCCCGGCTCGGGCGGGGTGGAGGTTTTACGGAAGACGCTACATCACCTTGCTCTCACCTGTCTCGATCTGTGAACAGGATGCGACACGTCCTGCCTTCGAAATACCCAATTAGAAGCAGAAAAAGAGGGGCCATTAAAGTGGGATTTCCTAAAAGTTCACGCTTCTCCCTCCTCTCGCGGAAGAATAAAATATTCCAATTAAGGCCTGGCAGCTAAATGGGACTGCCTGAGGACTGCGCATGATGCCAAGACGTTCTCCGCCGCCCTCCACAAAACACAGTGTGCCCTTGACCTTAACGAACAACGGGGTTTGCGGGAACCCTCCAACCAAGACGGGCCGTGCTTTCCTGGCCTCCACCCCAGCGGGCCCAGGCGCACGCAGAGAAGCTCGCTTCGTTTTGCAAAGCAAGGACCCTCCTCAGCCTCGGCCCTTCCATCCAATTAGATCTCAGTAGCTCTGAGACTTAACGTCACGCGAGCCGTGACACTAACGAGCACCATAATCTCGGGTGCGACAGACGCGAGGGGCTTTGCGGGCACCTTGCGACCTGGGCGTTTGGGCGGTCTTAGGGCACGTCGTTGTCACGGCCTCATTTTCGCGACTTAATTCAGGAGCGAGTAACCCATTTTAACGAGAGCACGTGACATCCAGGTGCTCTGGTTCTTCGGCTAGCTACATTTGGGGAGAAAAGGGAAAAAATAGATAACTAACCATGATTTAACAGAACCGCCAGGCCATTTATTCAACAAATTTTCAAAATCCTGTGTTTGCTGCATCGCGCTCATTAAAAAGCCTCTAAGCTGGATGAGAGTCTGGGTCCTGTATATATTAATAAAATCATCGATTTTCACCAAGCCAGCTTCTCGCCAGCATCGCAGCCCTGACGGGACGGTGTGGAAACACGGCTCGTGTCAATTTTCCATGTACCACTGTTAAGATCCAATTCTGAGAGCACATCTCTTATTTGTAAAAGCAAATTGCTAGAAAAAGCAATTGCCACCGGCATTCTGCGTTCTGGTTCTAGCATGAATCTTCATGGAAAATTTATAGGAAAGATTTTCTAAACTCCTCCATATCCCATAGAGCACGGATGTTTATCATGCATTTAGATACATATGTGACTTGGTGATTTTTTTTTTTAAATGACGACAACCCATATGAATTTGAAATGAGGTTACTCTGTGTGGTGCATAAATTAAATAGCTCCCATTGAAGGATTGAAAATGAAAGTCGAAAAGACTCGAAGCTACAGACCCACGGAAAAACACGAGCTTGCATTATCTCCGGTCCCTCCCGACGAACGGCCGAAAGCCGCGAAGCTGGAACCTCACTGGCCTGGACAGTCAGTACGAAAGGCTCTGGGAACTGAAGCTGGGAACTGAAAGACTTTGTGGCAGAGTCCAGGGAAAGCGATGGTTCTCAGGAATTACTGATTGAACAATAAATCAAGTAATGGCGTCAAGTAGAGAAAGCAGACCCCACCCGGCAAATAAGAGAATGATACATTTTAAAATGCAATTGTTGCAAAGGGCAGTAAGTAATCACTCTAGTAAATAAATCGCTTGGTGCCGAATGCATTTGAAGTTCCCGGTATGTGTGTGTGTGTACGTGTGTGTACGTATAAAATAGAGCAAAACAGAAAAATGAGCGGGGTGATGTTGTGAGCAGGACTAGGATAACCTGTCAAGTCAGGCTGCTGATAACAACTTGGGGTATTAATAAAAATGAGGTAAGTACATACGGGTATAAAAGCCGTGGCGTCCAGGGCAGGCGCCCAGAGTAGTTCACCTGTCCTGGACGAGGTTCAAGGGCACCTCCTGCTGGGTCCAACATGACCTCAGGGACCCAGCAGGCGCGCAGGCTGCGGCTCGTCAGCGCGTGTCCTGCTGGCCATTTTTGCCCAGCATGTGTGGCGCATTTCATTCTGCTTCTTAAGTGACCTGATGATATTTAAGTCTTGGGAGACTTCACATTAAAAAAGTCTGAATTCCTGGCTCTGCGTGGACAATTAAGATCCGTCGGCACGGTGGCCATCTTCCCACGTGACCAGAATCTGCTGGAGCGACAGGCAGGACAGAGAAGGGAGTCTGTCTGTCCTCGGCCGTGTTGACACACCCCGCCCAACGCCGGTGACGCTGGAGTCTCAGAGGACCCTCGTGCGAGGGCGCACGTGCGTGTGAGCCCACGTCCCTAACAGACCGATTAGACGGCTCGGCGCCCCTCGGTTCAGAGGCTGGAAAGCGGGGGCCGCCCCGGCCCCTGTCAGTTTATACACAGCGGCTCCTTCTCTATATGTCACTGTAAAAATTACATGAAGGCCACAGGAGTTCGTGAGCTGCGTGCTGCCAGGGGAGAAAATCAATTTCTCATTCTTCTCAAGAGCCCACAAAGCGCCTGGAATTTCACCTGACTCGAGTAAACAAAATTGCCATCCGTCTTGAATGGGGGAGAAAAAAGTGTTAGAAAAAGTCTTTATTATTCTATTTTCAACTCTCCTCTGATTATCGAAGTTTGATTTTTCCAGGGACGGGATTGCTACGGGTTGACTTGAAGACAAACCCTGCAGAAACCGTGCTTCGGAGATTATAATAGAAACAGTTTAAAATTTAAATCGCCAGTGAAAGATTAAAGCCACGTGGTTGGGAAACTATGGTTTTTTTTTTTTTTTGGCATTTATTTTCCAGTGCAGCCGACCCAGCACCGGCTCCCCAGCCTAACTGTCCAATCGTATGGCTGGTGAAGCCATTGAAAGGTGAGCATGACCTTGGACTTGCCAAGGTCATGGTAGCAAGCTGTCTGTCTCCTGGGTGTAGGCCGGGCACACCACACCAAAGCCGCTTCCGGGAGAGAGGAGCAAGCACCTCACATTTGAAGATGAGGAGACGTCCCAAGGTGACCTGAGACCCTCGCAGAGGGCCTGTCTACACCTCTGGGACAAAACAGACACCACCCGCTCGGAAATGATCCGTCTGGGTTACTGCTCTGCGGTGGATACGACGTGACCTGATCCCATGCAACGAGTCGCCTCTGGCATTCGGGGGTGTGACAGCAACACACAGGACACTCTTAACACCTGACGGATGGCCTGGCCCTCGGTGCTGAGACGCTGCTGGAGGGCTGAACGATTACAGAGTTCAAATCCTGGTCCCCCTTCATTCATCTGGGGAAGTTGTTTGATCACAAGCCTCATCCATAAAGTGAGAACAGTCACTCACGCTCTGCAAGGATTCAATGGGGTAACATGAAAAGTACACCTCAAAGTACACAGAGGTCATTAACACTTGTTGTTGTTACAGGTGACATCGTTCAGGAATTGATTGGACGTGGCCAGATAACTGTGACGCCTCCTGGCACTCGTGCGGGTAACTTAGAACAACGTTTCCGAAGTGACGTCTTGGGGACGGGAGGCGTGTGCAGCGGAGCCTGCCACCGGCCCGCACCGACCGATCGCTGACGCCCGCCAGCCGTGCCTGCGGGGGGACCGCGAAACCCGGCCTCGTCCCCGTGTCTAGGGGACGGAAAGGGTCACTGCGCATTCTCCGCGGACGTGCCGTCTGCTCCGTGGTGTAAGTTCACTTTCTTTCCGTGGATTTGGCCGTTATCGTCATGCCCGGTCTTGAGGGAGGAAACAGGAATTTAACCGAGTGAATACGGCCACCTGGAGGAGCCGGCTCCGGAACGCGGGGCACGGCCAGGACACCATGACGGCGCTTGTTTTCCTGGTGTTTCCCATCAGGACCCAGCGTCGCCGCGGCTTCGGGCCACCGCGTCTGCCCCAGGGGGCTCCGGCGGGCTCCGGCGGGCCCCAGGGACCCTCTGTGAGAGCTGCTGGGCTTTTCTTTGGGCCAAACGACAGGCCACTAGCGGGAGTGACAACTGCCCCAAACTATCGGGGGACGCCGAGCACGGAGGGACGGGCCTGCTTCGCTCCCAGCGAAAGCCACGGGGCGCATGTGACTCGGAGGCCGGACGAGCTGTGCTTTTCTGTTTGGGATTCGGGGCTTGGACGGCGGGAAGCCCCGGCCCCGGGCGGCGGACCCGCACACCCCCAGCACAGGCGCCCCGCAGAGGACATCGCGGCCTGGGCGGTGTCCGTCCCGTCAGCAGGCGTCCGTCCCCTCTGGCCGGCCGGGGCGACAGGGTCCAGGTCCGATTGTCCAGCCGACGACCTCATTCCCCCAGGGCGCGCGCGGACTGCTCGAGCCTTGCCGGAAGCCACTCGAAGCGGAAAGCGGTGACAGCGCGTGACAGCGATGAAGCCCACGCAGCGGCCGCTGCTCCCCCGGCACGGCCGAGGGAAACCGCCTCCCCGCG
This sequence comes from Pteropus medius, assembly GCF_902729225.1. Classification (NCBI taxonomy): domain Eukaryota; kingdom Metazoa; phylum Chordata; class Mammalia; order Chiroptera; family Pteropodidae; genus Pteropus; species Pteropus medius. Next base: position 26,255,693 of record NW_024342471.1, read on the forward strand.
GACTCCGGGACCCCTGGACCCCGCGCTGGTCCGCGGCCTCGGGCTGGCGGGCGAACGGCGCCCCGAAACCCCCGCCCACAGCGGACTCGCACCGGCTCCTTGTTTTGGTGAAGATGCGCCACCTGCTTCCAGGCCCTGCGGGGGTCAACCCTGCCTGGCGGTGGCTCGTCCCTGTCTGGCGGGGTGCTCGTCCTGGGAGCCGCCGCTGTGCCCGCAACGGCACTTCCAAAGCTGCCAGCTCCACCCTCCTCATCCCGAGGTGGCTGTTCTCAGAGGACCGAGCTCCTCCCACCGTTCGCCTGGGTGCCATGTCACCACCCACTCGGACGCCGGGTCCCTGCTGTTTCGAGCCCCGCGTCCTTCCTCCCTTTCCTCTTGTGACAAGACGGTCTACCACTTATGTCCTATGGATAGAAAAGACGTCACCGCTTCCGGTTCCCTGTAAATGAGTCGTGTACCTTGTGGGAGGGGCGTCGCTTCGCCCCTAGCGGGTCACTGTCACGCTGTGGCTACAATTTCAAATGGATGAAACGCTGTCTGCCCGTCGGGACGCTGTTCTGACGTCCTCTGAAGACGCGTTTGGCCGTGTGATTGCGATGGCAGCATGCGGCGTTGACCCTGGCGGTGGACGTCTGTCCCCGTGAGGTGTCTGGATAGCCGTGTTTCGCCGTGCTCCGTGGGACCCAGGAGGAACAGGACGGCCGGGGGAGGCGTGCATTCGTTTGCTCCGGATGGCTGAACCTGAACTCTGTGTGCCCTTTCTTCTTTTTAGTGTTTTTGTTATTAAAAATCATCACCATTTTTCATCGTGCTTTCCAAGTGGCCAGAAAATTCTGTCTTTGGGTCCCTAATAATGGCTTTAAAAGCACCCTCTTTGTAGATGGCGGCCGACAATTCGACTGCAACGAGGCAGCCGTCAGAGCAGCTTCTTTCCAAACAGCATCAAGTCTCCTTGTCACCGAAATCTCAGACCGTATCCCCGTAGAAAAGCAGAGTAGAAAGAGCCGGCTCATCCGTCTCCGTCTGTTTCATCCTCGTGTTACACCTTGTTATTCAGAGAGCGTGACGAGCCACGTGACTTAGGCCCGACGCTGGTGCTGCGAACGGTAAGCCTCTGCCAGACCACTTCAATAGGGAAGATTATTCCTATTAAGGTATCAAATGGTATCAATAACGCTGTGTGGTTCTAAGATGTCACTAGCAGAATTAAATGAGCATTAAGGGGTGAGGCGGGATCTACCCTCTCAGTGACATCTGCCAGCTGGCACCAGGGACCCTGGGGCATGGGAGCGACCCTTCCCTCCCAGATCAGGCCGCCCCTGTCAGGCAGACACAATAGGAATTACTTAATTTAACATCATTTCCATTTTTCTAAATCCTGAATAAATACGTTACAACCGCCGCTTCGGCAAACGGAGAGAAAGAGCCATCTCTTAATGGCTCCCCTGTGGGTTTCACGCCTGTTCTAGCCACGAGGATAACGAACCCGCATCCCTGGAATACACTGAAAGATAATGGTTATTTAAGCATGCCAAGTCTCCACGGCGCAGATAAGTATTTTAATTTGCATTTATGGAAATCATAGAGCAGGCACGGAAACAGGTACCAGTGTGTCCACTGCCCGAGAGACGGAGACCGCAGAGCTGCAGAACCGGGACGTGAGAGCAGAGGAACAGAGCCATCGGTCCCTTTGTCCATTCTTTCCCGATAGGACCTGCCGCTGGCCGGCCGGCCCCGCACCCGGCATCCTGCGGGGGGTCTTTAAAACAGCACGTCCGTCACATGCCTGCCTGGCTTTTCAGCCTCGACAGCTTCCCATCGCCCAAAGATTCAAGGTGGGGGTCATGGGCCACTTGACCCCTGGGCCTCATCACCACCACAACCTTGACACACCACGCCCTTGCTCATGCTGTATGCGGCCTCGCACGCACACACACCGCCGTTCGTAACTATTTAATCATTCGTGTCATTATTGGATCAGTGATCGTCTTCCGCTCGGCAGTACATCCGGGTCTTTTCTAGTCCGCTCAGTGACGTGGCTCCAGCACATTCTGTGGAGACACAGCATGTTCTCAATGAGTTTCTGGTTGAATAAATGAGTGACTCAATCAATCAATCAATCAATCAATCAATGCCTTAGTTGGCAAATCCTGTGGAGCCTAATAATAAATAAGCCATGTAGTCAAGCTATTTTGTGATTATACCCATAATACAATACTCTCGCATTCGGAATTACTGCATGTTTGTTAATTTCTGTCTTCTCTCCTCAATTTCCCTTCATTTCATTCCTTAAAATTCTCAAACGGGTTAACTCGTCACAGCTTAGCCTAGGGACACTGGACTCCCCGCCGATCTGCATTTTCTGTGTCCTTCCTGGGGCCGCTTGGGATGCGCTGCGCCATGGCCGCGGGTCCTGCTGCCGGCTGTGCGGACAAGGGCTCGCCCAGGGCGTGACCCCGGGGACCTCCCCCTGCGGGTGTGCCCGCTTCCGCCCTGCGTGGCCCTGCGGGACAGGTGTCAGCAGCAGAACTGTGTACAACACGGATACCAAAGCCCCCGCGTTGCCAGCGGGGGGTGCGGGGCGGAGGAGGGGCCGTTCCCTGCACGGAAAACTGGGCCCTCCGGCCACGTGACCTCTGACGCGGGCGCGAGCCCCTGGGCGAGGGGCGGGGCCGCCCCGGCAGGTGCGCGCGATGGTCTGCAAACAGCACTCTCCTGCACAGCGACGGCTCCTAGGTGTCCCTTTGCAAATAGAGCTGCTGCTAAAACCACGATGGCGCCACCTCCCCTCTCTTCACGGGTCCCCAGGATCTGTCCACTGGCAGCTTGCCCCAACTACGCGCTCCCCGAAGATGATGGGGTCAACCATCCTGTTATCTTCACGGAAATAGCGGGGTCGTCGGCCCCGTTATCTGAATTAGATGCTGGAGACATGCGCTGTTTAGAAAGGGTATTTATAAAACACTTGTACCTTGTTTTGGATTTCTTTAGATTGACTTCTTTTTTAATTTTGCAGGGCAATTGGAGAGTATCATTTCGAAATTAAAATGTGCATACCCAATCACCCAATTTCGTTTCTGAATCTCTCTATAGGAATCACATCACAAGTGAACGAAGACAGACATACAGGCACCAGCATGAGTAAAGGCGAACACTGGAAAGAAGCTAAACACTCTTTCGAGACAGGTCCATTTAATTTGGGTGATGCGTATAATGGCTTACTCTGTGCCGCTAATGCAATGCTGCAGATCTCAATATAATGATAATAGAATTGTGTAATATAATATAAGGATGCCCACCCAGGACATTTTAAAAACCAGTTACTGATGTATTACTGGCAAATAATAAACCACATATATTTAAAGTGTATGATTTGATACACTAACGGGTGATACCCTCATGAAACCATCACCACAATCAAAATAGCTCCGTTCCCCGCCCCCAGAATCTCCTCTTGCCCTTAACTCCCCCCTCCCCCGCCCCCGCTTCTCTCTGCCCAGACAACTACTGATCCGCTTTCTGTCACGATGGATTAATTTTCATTCTGGGACTTTTTTTGTAAGCGGAGCACACGAGATGGATTCGGTTTTGTCGGCAGCTTTAACTGGGCCTAATTGTTTCCAGACCCGTCCACGATGCTGCCGGATCGCAGCTCACCACGCTCACTGCGGAGTTATTTTCCATGGCGTGGCTGGACAGTGCTGTTGATGGACGTTTGGGTCGTTTTCAGTTTGGGGCAAATACAAACACAACAGTTATCAATAGCCATGTACACGTTTTTTTAGACATTACTTTCTTTTTTGATCAAAGCAGGAATGGAATGTCGAGATCATGTGGAAGATGTAGGTTTAACTTTTTTTTTTTTATTAAGGGATAATATGTAACAATATATTAGATTTAAGTATGCAACATAATGATTCAATATTCATTTAACTTCTTAAAAAACTGCCAAACTGCTTTTCAAAGTGGTTGCCACATTTCGCATTCCCACCAGAAGTGTGAGCATCCAGCGCACGGTTGAGAAAAAATAGATACACACGCACACACACATATATGCAGATATTTTTATATTATATGTTAGTATATCTAAAACACTATATTAATCTGTATATAAACCTATGTGAGGTACAAGCGAGACTTTGAATTTTTACTGGAGTTGTGGAATAATTTTCGAGCACATGTGACTTTTATATCTTCAAAAAGTTATTTTATAGATGATAGAGCGTGTTTGAGGTTTAAAACTTGAACCTATCTCCTTCTCAATCCAGTGAAGTCCCCTGTCATCACCCGTCTGGGACTCAATCCAACACATGCGTCTCGATCCGCCCGGGTCTTTATCTCACTTTGCCAGGCACCTATCCCTAGCTCGCCATCTATGAAATGACTATGGGACGTCCAGGTGAGGGTGCCCTGTGTGTTAATTTACGTATCCAGAAGCAGTGCCGAGCACACGGCAGGGGCCATTACAGTGCTGGCCGTGAGTGTCCGCATTCTCTCTGAGTTCGATCCGCTTTTTCACAGTTGAGACTCTCATCATTTACTCATTCGCTCATTTATTTAACAGATATGTACTGAGTGCCTCCTACAAGCCAGGGGCGAGGTCTCCACTTGTCGTAGTGAACAAAGCAGATCCTAAAGTCAGGGAACAGCGAGAAGCGTGAAACGGAGGTGCGGGTGCCCTGGGACCGTGGGGGGGACTCGGGATGGGAGCTGGTGCAGGCTGGGAGCAGTCCAGGGCTGTGCCATCATTTTAGAAAGAGCATTCGGCAGGGGAGAGGAGACCAGCGCGAGGGAACACCTGTTCACAGGTGGTCTACACGGCTCTGACGACGGATGCCGGCGGTTTGGGGGTGGGGCAGCGCCTGCAGAAGGGAGTTGCGAAGATAGGTTGGTAGACGGACAGAATGTGAGGGTGAAGGGGAAAGAAGCACTGAGCACGGTTCCTAGATTTTGAGCTCTAACATCTGGGTGAATGGTGGAGACATCGCCAGAGTGAGGGACACTGGACAGAGAGCACTTGTGTCCTGTGGGGACAGGTTGTGGGTGATGAAGATGTGGCTATTCTGGAATAAGAAAGGATCCGATACTTCACGGATACCCACCAATCTATCTTTCGGAAAGAAACAAATGGCCTCGAGTCTTTTACTGAGTTATTCAAATATTGCTTAGTCAACGGGGGTTACCATGCGAAACAAAATGGCGGCTGCGTGGGTTGTCCTGTATGTAAAGGAGTAATTTGTAATTACACATTATGCTCAACCCCATTCAAAAAGGCTTTGGGGAGATGAAGACAGTTGATTTCGCCATTCAACCAGACATGGTAGAACATGAACTTGAACCCAGATCTCCCCGATTCTAGGCATAACTGCCATTCGAAGGGCACCTTGCAGAATTCTTGAGAATTCTTCTGTGGAGATTTAAAGAAAGAAATCTTGACAGTAATGCAAAGGTGAAAAAATGTCTTGCAGATTTCTAGTGTGAGATACAATCGGTAGGTGTCCGCGACCGTTGGCAGGCACTCCGACAGTTTCTTAGAAAACGCACCAGCCAAATGGCCAGATAAAATCAAGCTTGCGTAAGGGAGTTTCTGTTCCCGAGAGACTGAAACACAGCTCAAAGTGGAGTCAAAGACTTCAGATCTCACTTCAGCGACGGAGAGATCCGGAGAGACTATTGCTCCCACTTTCGCAATGAGTAAAGAACTAGACAATCTTTAAGCCACTGACTTTTCTTGACCCCCATCGAAGAACCTCAGTTGCAGAGCCAACAAGAAACTCAAAACTCGGGGAGACGCAGCTGCTCACAGGGAGAAGGATACCTGCGCATTTTTGTACACGGGCAGCTGCTGCCTGATGGCTAGCAAGGAAATTCAGCTTTGAGGAAGGCAAGCGCGGGCCATCATGGGAGAGCGCAAAGTGCATGAGGACCACAAGGCATTACAAACACGACATGCGTCGTGTCTGCAGAGCACACGTAGAAGTGAAGTCTATGACAACGGTGGCACAAGGATGCGAGGGAGACTTTAGAACATACCATCCTAAGTCCCTCTCGCCGCATGGAAAGTGGCATCGTATCATTGGAAGGTGAACTTAAAGTTTTTAGTGTGTATTCCTAGTATGAGGGCAACATTTTGAAAAATTAAGAGAAATAAATAATAGAAGGAACAAAATGGAATCAGAAAGTAGGCAGTTAAACCTAGAGAAGGCAGAAAGAGGGGGAAACAAAGTTTTTAAAAAGTGAAACAATTAGAAAACAGCTAACAAAATGGTAGGTTTTCATCCAGGTATAGTGAATGGTCTGAATACAACAGTTAAAAGACAGAGATTGTCAGGTCGGATTAAAAAATGGAAGACTCAACTCTATGCTATCTGAAAGGAATCCATCTTAAATATAAACGACAGACGCATTAATAGCGAAAGGATAGCAAATGATCAACCGGACAAACACAAATGATAGAAAGCTGGAGTAGCCATGTTAACTTCATACAGGGCAGAATTTAGAATGAGAAATAGGATCAGAGATTAAAGGGGTCTTATATAAGAATAAAACAGTCAATTCTCCAAGAAGAGACAGTGCTCTTAAATGTGTATGCAACGAATGCCAAGGCTTCAAAGTGCTTAGAAGCAAAAAAAAAAAAAAAAAAAAAAATCTGATCAATCTGAAAGGAGACAGAAAAATCTATAATGATAGCTAAAGACTTCAACATTTTTTTCTCAGGAACTGATATAACAAGTGGGCAGAAATCAATTATGATATGGATAACATAAACATCACAAACGATTAACCTAACTGACATTTATAGAACATTCCATCCACAACAGCAGAATATTCACTTTCTTCTAAAGTGTGAATATAATATTCACCAGAAGAGACTATAATCTAGACCGTAAGACAAATCTTAATAAATTTAAAAGAATAGAAATTACATCAAGTATTTCTCAGACAAAGATCTAATTAAAGTAGAAAATCAATGGCTGAAATATATCTGGAAAATGTCTAGATATTTAGAAATTACAGAACATTCTTCTCGATAAGACATAGATAAAAAGAGTTTTCTGGGGAAATTAAGACAGTTCTGAATGAAATGACAAAAATACAATGTATCAAAATATGTGAGATGCAGTTAAAGCAGTGCTTAGAGGACAATTTATAATATCACATGCTTATGTTAAAAAAAGACAAAATCAATAACTTAAGAAGCTGCCATTTTGAGAAATTAGAGAAGGAATGTCAATTAACCTCTGAGCAAGCACAAGGAAGGAAATAATAAAATTCAGGACCGAAAACAATAAAATTAAAATCATAAAAACAATAGAGAAAAATCAAAGAAACCAAAAGCTTGTCCTTACAAAAGATCAGTAAAGTTTATACACCTTTAGCCAGGCAGATCAAGAAAAAAGAATGAATCACAAATTATCAATACCAAGAAATAAAAGAGGGGTCATTGCCTCTGACCCCCAGATATTAAGGATAATAAAGAAATAGTACAAATAATGTTATGCTGATAAATTCAACAACTTAGGTGAGATGCACCAATTCCTTGACAGACACAAAATATCACAACTTACTCAGAAAGAAAACAGCTAACCAGAAGAGTTCTACATATATGAAAGAAATTAAATCAGTTTTAAAAACCTTCCAAAAATAAAAGCTCCAAGTCCAGATAACTTCACTGGAGAATTCTATAAAACACGTAAGAAAGAGATAATACTAAATCTGCATATCCTCTGGAAAATAAAGAGAAGAGGACACTTCTCAGTTTATTTTATGAGGCCAGATTTATCCTAATACCACCACCAAAGACATTACTTAAAAAAAAAGAAAGAAAGAAAGAAAAAAGAAAAAAAATATACACCACTATTTCTCATAAACATAACGCAAAAATCCTCAACAAAATAATGCAACCTTGAACTCAGGAATGTATAAGAAAAATACTGCATCTCCATTATTAAATGGGCTTTATCCAAGGAATGCAAGGGTGGTTCAACAGTCAAAAGTAAAATAATAGAATTCACCATAAGCAATATAAATAAGAAAAAACAAGATCGTTTTAATAGATGTAAAAAATTAATCAGACAAAATTTAATATAAATTCTTAATAAAAGTCTCAACAAACTAGGAAATGGAAGGCAACTTCTTTGAATAGAGGGAAAAAAAACAAACAAAAAAACTTACAGCTGACAAAATATTCAACAGTGACTGACTTAATGTTTTTCTCTGAAGACCAGAAACAAGGCGAGGATGTCCCCTATCCCACGCCCACCTGACACATGCTGGACGGCCGCCAGCGGAATGAGGAAAGTAAGAGGAAGAAAAATCTGACAGGCGTTCAGTTTAAGAGGAAAAAATAAAAGCATCTTTATTTGCCAATGGCATGACTCTTTTCTCGGAAAATCACAAGTCCACATAAAGTTTCTAGAACTCACATGCGGCTTTAGCCCGGTCCCCCAGCCACACTCACCCCCAGGCTCAATTCTGGTGGGGACCCTTCGACAGAAGTGTCCTCAGATGCGCGCTCACATACAAACTCACACCTGCTCATGCACATGCACATCTGCTCACTTGCACAGCCTCACACTCATGCACACACAGACACACACCATTCACTCGTGCCCACGCACATTCACACGACACACACCCACTGGTGTGCAGCCCCAATCACACACTGACGCACACGCCCGTGCGCACACCCGTTCACACACTGACGCGCACTCACGTGCACACACACCCGTTCACACACTGACGCGCACCCCTCACAGCCCCCGTGGCCTTCCCCGGGGCGGTTCCTCCGGGCACACACACCTGTGGTCGCCCATTTGCTTGTCCACTCCCTCGCGACAGTCCCCTAGTCCCCGCTCGGGGACAGACGTTGGCATGTGACCCCGTCTCTCATCCGTCTGTTTCCCCGGCACCCCACGAGCATCCGCGTCTGAGTTAGAGAGGCCCCAGCGTGGGGAGGCGAAGGTAAAGGGGGAATTGAGGGCTGAGCAGAGGCGGGGCCGCCTCTCCCCGACGCAGTGCTGGGGATCCCTTCTCCCACTGCGCCCCGGGCCCGCCGCAGGCAGCCTCACTAAGACGGGCCTCCGCGGCTTCGAGCAGACCGGACTCGGCGCCACCGTCTCGGTAACGAGCCAATCCGGTTCTGCTCACGCGCGAACAATGTGTTCCCATGGCGACCTCCTGGTAATCGAATCCTTGGAAGGTGTCCAAGACGGGCCGCCGAGGTCCTTCCCGCCCAGGGCCACCGCAAGCTCAAGTCGTGGGGAGGGATGTCTGTCCCCTTCGACCTGGAGGAGCTCGCCATCCCAGACAGATGTCACCGGCACTTCCTCCCTTGTCCCTGGAAGAACGTCCGGGCCCACTGGGCCCTGTGGACCTATCTGTGGCCCCCGAGCCACCCTAAGAATCTGCAGAGAGAGCCAGGCAAAATGGGGTGGCCGGTGCCTAACCACGGTCCTCGTCGTGGGACAGGCTTCGGAAGTGACAAGCCACTCCGTCCACTCGCTGTGAAGAGCGTGGTCCAGGTGGCACACTGCAGACAGAAACGCTGTTTTTCCATCGGAGGTTCTAAGATGGGTGTTTCTTGCCAACATTTTGAAATTCATTGTTTACCTTCTTAACGAGTAAGACAAAACACTTAACGAGAGACAATGCCAGCGCCTTGCGGAAACGTCGGTGATAAATGCTAAACAGATATAATTACCCGGTGGCCTGGAAAGGGACCCGTACACAATTAATATTGAAATCCGGCAAAGGTGCGATCTGAAGAGACATGTAACTGATCCAGCAGGGAGTTTTTGGGGGTGCGCGGGAACGCAGGGGACCCTGCGCACGCGGCTCTGACCGGAAGCGGAATGGGCCACGGGTGACGCGCAGGCCGCAGGGACCGCGAAGCGCGCACGTGCTCGGCCCACAGCTTCTGCCCCAGGTCTGGGCGACGCGGAAAAGAATTCTGAGATTCGGCTGGGGATGTGTGTGCTGGAGGGAACGGACCCGTTTGCAGCACCAAGACTGGCGGCTGTCGCAGGGGCAGAGGCACCAAGAGACACATTCAGTCCCCGGGCCTGGCGCCGACCCAGGTCTGGGCCGAACCCCGGCGTGCTGAGCCAAGGCTCCCCCCTCGCGCCCTGCAGGGCAGCGAGACGCCGAGGCCCGGGGCTGGGGCTGGGATCAGACCCTCTGGCTCCGTCCCTCCACTCTGCCACCGACTCCCCTTAACCGGAACCAGCTCTGCAGAGCAAGCCGTGTCCTCTCTGCCCCTCCCCGGAAGGGGCAGCGCGGCCTCCTGGGGCCGAAGCCGGGGTGGGATCAATGGGGCGCCCGGCCCACAGGCCCCGGAGAAGCGGCCGCTCCGAGCCTCCGCGGCGACGTTCGGTGCCCAGGGGCCCGCAGCCCGCCAAGCATCACGCCCTTCTGGGGTGAACTGATCGCTCGCCCTTGGTGAGCACCGGCCGCACGCGTGGGACTGGGCGGTCGCGCGCCGAAGGGGAAGGAGCGCAGGCAGTTCCCGCCTGCGTCCGGTCCTCGCCCTGAGCTTCCCACCCGGGGAGAAGCCTGAACCGTTTCCACCTGGGACTTAACACCTTAGGAACATTCATTTCTCGAGTCTGCTGCTGAGTCAGCAGGAGGGAGAGGCAATCTCAGAGGGCCTCCCTGCGGTGGTGGTGGCCAAGGAGGCCAGGGCGTGTGTCCCCGTCCCCGCCCCCGCCCCGCGGCGCCTGCTGCGCCCCGCTCATCCGCTTCCACTCCCGGCCTTGAGACTTATGCCAGGAGGCAAGGCCACCCAACCCCCGCTAAAAGCAGCTGCTTCCCTTCTGATGGACTCATTTTTTGAGCGAAGCCTCCAGAATCGAGTTGCTTGAAGGGTAATTGTTCCTGACAAATATCTTGTTGTTTTTTTTTTTCCCCCTGAGCGCAGCTGTGGCTTCTCAATCGCTGTGACACCGTCTACTGACTGGCATATTTATCGCTAGACTGTTTTCTCTCCTTTTGCTGTGGTTCTATGCTGTTTGGTTCTCTTAGTTTTGGGGGATTGTGTTTTTTAAGTTTTAGGGAGACTTGTTTTTGTCTTGTTTTATTGTATTCCTAACATCCAGTCCAAGAAAATTTTCTTTTTAAACTATGGTTAAACTAAATAGCTCAATAAAACATCCTAAAAATTTGCCGTGAGTCCGTTCACTGGCAGGATCTGTGTTTAAAGGAGAAACTGATCAGTCTCAGATGTTCCAAGACCACTTCTGAAAGCTCTGGGACCGGTGCCAGCCAGTCACACGGAACCGCTGCAGGGGGTGGATTTCATGGATTTCACACCCGCGTACACGGTTAATCCAGCACCAAAGACATCTGGGAGATGGCCACTGTCCCCTTGAAACTGTCTAGGGACAGGAGTTTCCCGATCTCAGCTGAGTCGTAGTGACTCCTGGGGCTTCTCTGGATCTTCCAACTCCTAAACATCCTTGTGGTGGACAGTGCCCTCGGAAGGGAGGGGTCCACCATGCGGGGCCGGGCACTTGTCCTCACAGAGCCGGGTGTGGGGGTGGGTGGAAAGTAGGTGACAGTGGGGCCCCAACGTCATCTCCTTGGGTGCCCATGGCTCCAGACCGCCGTGTCTCTGGTGGGGTTATTCTGAAGGCGCCAAAGTATCAACTCCCCAACTTCAGTCCTGTCTTAGGGAAACTGTCCCCACTCAGCCCCGAAGGGCCACCCACATGCCTCTGAACCCTCGCTCCCGCTGCAGGTGGCGGAACCAGGGGAAGTCGTACCTGAGCGGGAAAGAGAAGCCGGCTCAGAGAGAAGAGACGGCCCTTTATCTGCTCGAAGCCTGGTCCAGCCACACTTTGTTGTGTGGCACCTGTAGTTAGTTCGCCATAAGCACTTTTTCGCGTGTCCTCTCCTCTCACTCATAAGCTCCACAAAGCCCAGCACCGTGTCCGTCTCGTTCAGCACTTATTCCCAAGGGCACAATTCTGTGCCTGGCATAAAGTGGCTTCCAGCTTAGCAAGGAGACCACGGCGTGGTAGTCAACAGCACAGGTAAGAATTATAGCCGCAGAGAAACATTTAGACAAACATATTAAAGGCAAAAAAAAAAATCTCTTTTTCTTACATTAGAATAATATGTATTTAATAGATCTAGTGATGTGATCATTAAATTGTGAACTCATGTTTTAAACAGTAAGAGCCTTTCCCATGCCCGCCAGCAAAGGAGCCATCAGGATGCATGGGGACACGCTGAGGCATGCAGTTTTGATCTGAACTCTAGTCTCCGTAAGAGGAATCAGAGCTCCTCGGAGAGTAATTGATTCGATGTCCCGCAGAAGAAGAAAGTCAAGATGATCTCGGAACATCTTGTTGTCGGAGAGTGAGAATCCTTTCTTCGATATTTAAGAATAGTATCAAAAGAACGAAAAAGCTAACCCCAGAGGCTTCCAAAGGATACACTGTGACAATGTAGCCATCGTCAAGAAAGGGGTAATTACAGGTGATCAGAACTAGTCATTTCAGTGAAAAACCGCAGGTCCATAATGATGCCCAAAATGAGGAAAATTAACAAAGAGTTTGCAAAGCCTCCTGGCAAGGCTGATGGGCGTTGGAGACGTGTTGATGGCACGAACACCACAGATTACTTGCTGATTAACAGGAGAAAATACAACTACACAAAGAAGGGATCTGACAGCCCCTACTTTAACCCCAAACTTACCGTCGCCGGCGGCAACGTTCGCAGACTCGCCTGTCCGTGGGACGCATGCGCAGAAGCCGGCCCCTCATTCGGGCGTCTCAGACGAACCAAGGTATTCCATCGTTTAAACCAGTTCGAGCTGGGTTTTTAGTGTGAATCAGGTAAGAAGCAAAAAGTAACCAAAGAGCCCGATAACCAATTTGGGACGACTAGAGAGGACTCACCCTCCTTTCTTCCCGCTCAGTGGGGTGATCTCTGAGAACCTCGAGTCTCTTGTGATTCTGACCGACATCTGCCTGGCAGAGCTGCACCGTCCACGCCTTTAAAAAGCCTTGAATGTCTTCCCTCTGGGGATACATCCGAGACATGTCCCAGAATATCTAAATGCCGGTTGCATTCATTTCTAACTCCCATGGACTCCGGTTCTCAAGATGTCACTTCACTTTTCAGATCTTAAGGCCGCTGGCAGAAAGCGACGCCTCATTTGGAACGGAACCGATCCGCAGAGCCGGCGATAACCTGTGATTATCCGGACCGCGTCTGGGGCGAAATCCACCAGACTTCCACCGAAATCGCTCACGGAAATCGTAGAAGCACGTGTCTCAACAACGACAAGGTTTTATCCGCTAAGAGAGTCAGGAGGTAGCAGCCCTCCCATTACCTCATCAACCTCCAGGAACACGGCCAGGTGTGCGACGCTGAATTTGTCGCGACAGGACAGGCAAGCTGGCCCTCGAGTGTTTCTGCCTTGGTTACTTCACCCCCCTTTCTTCCTGTGTTGGAGCCCCCCCCCACTCAAAAGCTGAGTTTTTAACAAAGATTTCTTTTCTCGGTGTCTACAGTCTTCGAGGAACTGAGACATACATGTCAAATATTTTAAATCATTTACAAAAAAAAGTATTGAGATTTCCTAATGCTAAATGAGCTGAGCGAGGCTGTGAACGGCCAAATTACCCGTTGCCCGCGGTAATTCCGCAGGTGTCTGTCACCCGCATTTGACGCAGTGGAGAGGACCGGCTGGTTTTGCTACTCAGTGGATGCATCCAAAAATACCGCGTAGAGCTGAGTATTTATTTGCCATAGACAAGAAGAGTTGCACCGGCTCCTGCTGGGAAATTTACTACGACTTTATTCTGTTTAGTCAATAATGCCTTCTGGGCTCTGGAAATGATATTCACTTAAAGATCAAGCAGTCGTTTCCATTTGTCCACATAGAAAAGCATAAATGACACTTGAGTCGGCAGAGCCCAGGTTCAGTCCCTGTTTAGCTGGAGAACAATGGCTGCCACCAAAGTCATGGCCACCCTAACTGGCCTCTCTCTCGGCCGCTGCGAACGCGTCCCCCGGGCCACGCCCCTCACCTGGGACGCCGTTCTGGGGCGAACTCTACTGCCTCGGTGATGTCCAGTCTCGCCCCCTCTCTCCGTGGACTTCTTCCCAGACATGTCTGCGATGGCCTCGGACCTCCCTGCCAGGCCGGTTGCCTGGCCTTCCCTCTGGGCTCTCTCAGACCTGTGTCCTCGCCATGGAGTGTTCAGCCCCCTCCTGCTCAACACGGATGGTTGTCACGCCACAGTGCCTGGCCAGTGCGACCTCCTGCAGCAATTTTTTTCCATGCGGTAAAATGAGTGTGGCAGGTATGAAACGTGGCCAACTGATACACAAGTGTAAATTATGAAAGAAAGGTTCTTCATTTTCCCAAAACGCAACCTAATCCCCCAGCCCTGCTCCCCAGAGGGGGGAGAAATCCAGCCTCAGCCCGTGGAACCCTGCACACCCCTCCACCCCGCGCTTGCAGCCAGTTCTACAAGTTCACCGAATAACACCAGATGCTTTTCCAAACGTCGGTGTTGGCTCGGCTGCCGCCAGTGGACGACCCGTTAAGTGTCAGCTGATCCGCGCCCCCGTCGGCACCTCACGCCTTCGGGGGTTTTGTGTTTGTGAGACTTTGGCCACTCCGACGGGGTTTAAAGGGCGTCTCATTCTGCTGTAATTCGTATTTCCCGATATTTTTCACGCATTTTTGGCCACTCGGAATTCCTTTTCTGTAATGTCTTTCGGGTTGCGGTGCCCACTTTTTATTGGATTAGCTTTCGTATTGAAAAAACGTGCGATAGTTATTCCTGTGTTTTGGACGCATAACTTTTCAGTAAGAAGTGTTGCGGACACCTCCTCCGCACTGGGACTGCTCTGGGGTCTGTTTACGGCAATGCTTTCCAGAGCTTTTCACATCAAGGTCCGCAGGGACGCCACGCCACCCAGATCTGCTGTGCCCCCCTGGGGCTTGTCGCCGTCGATGCTCATCGACTCCATACCGAGCCGTAGCTCAGTGGAGAATGTGGCTGTTCTACAGACCAAATTCTCTGACTGCAGTTAAAATAGAGAGCCATAAATTTAGGAAGATAACTGAAAAACCCATCTGTTTATGTAGTTTTGAAACATGTTTATGATTCATTTCCGGGTCAAGAGTAAGTCGCGATAAAGATTAGGAAGCATTTGGCGTGGAATGGTGACAAGAGCCTGCAGTGTCAGAACTTACGTGATGCTTCACACTGGCATTGAGATAGAAGTCCACGGCCTTGAATTCTTACCCTCGAAGAGAAGGAAATTTGAAAATAAACAAGCTGTGCGTACGTTATCAAAATATTAAAGATTTGACCAAAATTCAATACAAGGGGCAGGAATTAATGAAATAAGAGCAGGAATTAATGAAATATCTTTTTTTTTTTCTTACATTTGTAATTGTTTTTTGTCCAATTTGTTGGGTCGTCCTATATTCTCTTGGACTTCCCCCATATTTGCAATCCTTTCCCTAAACAAATTAAACATGCTCATTTTACATTCTGTGCCTGATAATGCGACTACCTGCAACTGTGCATAGTCATCACGGTCCGGTCTTCCCGTGGGCGGTGGTCCGCGGTGCCCCGCGCAGCCGCAAGCTCGCGGCTTTGAACCAGCGTACGTTGCCTCGGAACTTCATCCACCGTCGTGTGGAAGGCGAGATGACCTCCTTTCTCCTCTGCAGCGGCCCAGAACGTCGCCGACGTAAACTACGCTCTCCGTTTGGCGTTTTGCAGACAGACGGGTGAGGCGAATTGAGCCCGCCACACGGACTTCGGAGTGGATTACTTCCCATCTCGGACCCGCCCGAGGTTTGAGAGGACAGCGGCCATGCAGCCCTGAGGGTGGTTTGTCTCCACTTCCCCTCGAATTGGGGTGCAGACCTTCGGGGGCCCAGCTTCAGGTAGTAGGAACTCCTGGAAGACTGAGCACCTTGGACAGATCCCGCTGCTCTGAGGCCCTGAAGCCCGGATGCTCTTAAACTCAGCTCAGATGCACTTGGCTGTCAAAAGCACCTGGCTGTCGAATGCCCTCCGGGCAGGACCGGCTCCCCTGCGCTTGTCACCTCTCTGGTGCCCAGAAATAATCAGTCGCTGGCCTCCGAGGGTGATGTATGTTCTTGATGGCACATCATGCATTTTAAAGGTGCTTTTTTTTTTTTTGGTTGGTTTCAGTGGTGGAATTTGTCCTATCTAGCCCATCATTCTGCCAGAAGGCATTCTTTTTAATAGCCGCATAAAATTCCACATTATAAATTTCCCCTTTTTAATCACTGATGGATGGGCAGTCTTTTTCTGGACTGTCTCGTTGGGGGTTTTTGATGCCAAGAGACCTTAGCAGGCATCTTTACAAGTGGGTGCTCTCATTTCTGTAGGACCGGTTCCGAATATCAGAATGGTTATGTCCACGTGTATGTTGTGTTTGTAGATTCATAGATAGACTCACAAAAAAACCTGTAACATTTCACCGTGTACACATTTACCCCTTTTTTGCACAGCTTTTATTTTGAAAAGTAAGCAGTAGCAAGACGACCCTGAACATACACACACATATAGACGCACAAACATCAATGTATATACTGTAAGTTCTACGGAGCCATTTGCATCATGCAGCTGCATTTGAATCAGGACGCTGCATTACTAAACGTTTCCACATGTGACTGCTAAGAACAATGGGATTCTTTTACATAGCCACAATATCGTTATCCACAAGCAATGCAACATTGATACGATTTTATTATCTAAAAACCATTCATGTTCAAATTTCTCCAATTGTCCTAATAACACCTTTTACAGCTGTTTAATTCTTTAATCCAGGAAAAATCCAGCATCAATTAAGGATCACAAACTGCCTTTAGTTGCAAAAGCCCCTTAATCCCTTTTTGAATCGGGAAGCGGTCCCCTGACTTCACCTTATTTTAATCTCTCCAGGCATTGATCTTTTGATGAGTTCAGGGTAGTTATTTTGCAGAATAGCCCTCAGATGCGTTCATCCGATTGCTTCCTCACAATCTGATCCAAGATCATCATTTTTGGTCAGAAGGCTCCATAGGAAACATCCCCTGTTGGCACGTCACACCAGGGACGCGTGCAGTCACTTCTCCCCATCATTGGGTGTGTGAAATGTGAGCGTTTGGTTCCGGGGGTGTCTGCCAGTCTCTCCCTCTCTCTCGTTAAGCTATCCTTTGCCAAGAGCAATGAATAAGTAATTTATGACACCGGACTCTGAGACGGCGTGGAGACTTCACCCGCCATCTTTCATCCAGCGATTTTAGCATCTGCTGATTATTCTCGCTCGAATCGGTCATGACGACGGTGGTTGTGAAGTGATAGTTTCCTATTTCTTTTATTCATCCACACTTGGGAGTTGGCATTTTTCTGTAAAGATGATCTTTCTCATGGACCGTAACTTTTAAGAATGTTCATTCATTCGTTTACTCATTCATTCATTTCTACGAGTATGGATTGGTTCTTTCTTTTGCTCATTTGATGTGTTATAACCCATTCCTGCCATTTTTCTTCGATACTAGAATGTCCCCAGCGTTGGCCGGCTGGCGCCCCTCAGGCTGGCCGTGCTCTTGTTTGACGTCGTCTCTGACAATTGTCGAGCACTTCTTTAATCTTGGCACAAGAGCACGTTCCCATCCCGTCTTGCTCTTGGTCTTGAATCTGCGGGGTCCCATCAGCCCTGGTTCCTTTCGGGGAATGTCATTTGGAGGCCAGCGTCCTGCCTTGGTTCCTGGCGTCTCCCCCCGTCGACGGTCAGCCCCACCGCTGCCTCCGTGCTTGTCGTGTGGGCCAATCTTACACTCGTGCCCTCGACGTTGGTCCTTTCTGTGACACCAACGCCACTCTCTTCCAGTGTCTCCCAGGGTTTCCCCGATAACTCAGACTCCGTCGCCTCCCGAGTTGCCACCTCCCTTTCTAGCCTGTCCCCCGAGCCCCGGTCCACCCTTCACAACCACATGCTCGACGGCCACCTCAGTGCCCGTCACACGTTCCAAACGCACTCGCTTTCCTCTCGGCTAAAGCAGCGTCGCCCGCCCCGTCTTCCGGACTTAAACGTGTCACCTTCTTTCTCTGTCACATAATTTCACTGCTTAGTCACCAAAGACCACCGCACCTACCCTAGAAACATCGTGAGCACCACGTTCTCTCCGACCTCGCTCCTGCATAAATGGCAACTCTCATTTAGGCGAGTGTCCCTCGTCTTGCGATTCTTGCCACGTGTCGGACCGCTGTGCCAGAATCGCCTCCCCCGAAGCGAGTGTGCTGACGTGTGGCACGCGTCCTTCTCTGATTGTCGATCGGCACACGGACACCTGACCACCTGGCGACATTCTCTCTAACGAGACACAAGCAAAAGTGTGAGGAGGGACTTGGGCGAAGGCTGAAAGACTCGCTCGGTGTCCCTTGGTGCCTTCCTTCCTCCTACCTGTCCACGGCTCGGTCGTGAGCTGAGCAGGAAGACGAGAGCCACGTGCCCAGTTAACGGGCAGAAAGGCGGAACCCCAAACCCCAGGTGCCACTGTGAAACTATTGTCTGGCATAGCTTGGATGCCTCCCATCAGGCTTCTGCCTGCAAGATGTCAACTTTGATATTTTTAAGCCATTGCTTTAGGGAAGGGGGGTATTTGTCTTACTGACGGCCACCCTTGATCCCAGCTGACACGGCACGGCATAACAGCAGAGAATTAGCCATCGCTTTGAGAATTAGCCACCCACTGCCCTTAGAATGAGCCACAAGGGCTTCACCAGGTCACATCACTGCTTTAAGATTCATTTTTCCCCCACCGAGCGTGCCATCCCTGTTTTCCTTCGGTGGCTGAGTTTGATCCGTGCTTTAATATCTAGGTGCATTGTCACCTCAACAGAAGAGAGGCTTCTGAGTGCTGGCCATGTTCTGTATCTGGGGAGGGACACGGCTACAAGTTTGTATCTGCTGAGAAAATCGTATCTTTCAGATCTGTTACCTTTCATATCCATTTATCTGCATAACGATGATACAGATACAGAAGAAGGTATAGATGTAGACGTAGCCGGAGATGTAGACGCAGCATCGGAAGTAGATGAAACCACAGTCGGCTTAGGAAAACTGTCCTCCGCCATCCCGGGCAGGCTCGGCGCTTGGTCCACATTCCTGGCATGTGACCGCCCCCTTCATGCCGGTGATCTGCGGGCCTCCCCGCCCGGACGGTGAACTCCTGGCTCCCCGGGGCCAGCCCCATGGGGCACAGAGGAGGCACTCAGTGAACGCGCACAAACACACTGTGGAATCGAAAGTCTCCGTGCACGTGTGTGTGTTTGGGGCCTTTAGAA
The DNA here is from genome assembly GCF_902729225.1 of Pteropus medius. Classification (NCBI taxonomy): domain Eukaryota; kingdom Metazoa; phylum Chordata; class Mammalia; order Chiroptera; family Pteropodidae; genus Pteropus; species Pteropus medius. The sequence goes on from NW_024342471.1 coordinate 26,275,030, forward strand.
ACGAATTCCACGAGCCTGATTCCAGACGCATGAGATCACGCTTCCTTTATTTAGTCTGAGGCGGTTTTCTTTACGTTGCACAAAAATGCCTCCCTAATTTGGGAACTGGGGTTTCGAAAACAAACCCTTCCCCCGCCGTCATTCCCTCCACGGATGAATACATTTAATTCACATCCTCTTGACCCTGCATTTGGAAAATGACTCATCCTTCGGGCCTGTCTCCTGGGGAAGCCATTCTCCGCTCCGTCTCGGAGTGACGGCTGTGGGGTTCCGTGCGCCATGCCGGCCAGCACCGGACGGCTTCCAGCTGTGGGAACCGCCACCGTCCCGCAGGCTTGGAGAAGAAAGAAGACGAAGACCCCATATGCATAAGAGCGAAATGTCTTATGGAGTGATCATGGCGAGGCTGCCAGATTGAGCAAGAAAACGCCTCGTTAAAGTTGAATGACAGATAAACAAATAATTTTTAGCATCGGCACGTCCCATGCAACAAACAATTTTTTTTAGTCGTAGCGTGGAATGCGCTTATACTAGGAAATCATTCATCGTTTATCCGACATTCAAATTCAACTGAGGCCTTCGTACTTATGACACAGCCTGAGAAGACAGTGCACGTTGCCCGTGCTGTGCCCTGCGGTGACAAGACGCTGCCGCGGACAATGCTGTCCTCGCAAAGCCCAGGGAGGCGGGCGGGGAGGACGTCATTAACCGCGCTGAAATGAAGACATTTCACCAAAATCGCAACACGATCGGGTGGCAAAACCTTTACCAAACTCAGGCCTTCTGGCTTTTATTTGGCCAGTCACGATGGCTTTCCCGGGGGGACAGGTGACCTTCTCACAGAAGAAGGTGACTCATATTTTTTTCCATAGTTGATCATCAAGGTGCCATTTTCCCTTTGCGTAGCTCCTTGCCCCATCCTGAGCCCATACACTGGGGTGAGACTGACCCCAGACCCAGATGCAGGCCCAGGCCCAGGCCCAGGCGTGGGGAGACCACAGAGCCCACCCCCGTGGCCGCAGTCAGTAGCTCGTTGACAGACCCAAGGCAGACACGGTCACAGGACCAATGAGACACGGTCACAGGACCAATGAGACACGGTCACAAGTTCCAGGGAAAGAAATTCTCTTTTTGTTGGGTTTCCAACTTGGGAAGCGGGGGGACTGGGGCCGTCTTGTGACTGAGGGAAAACATGCCTGAGAATCAAGCCATCCTAGAGGAAAGAGGAGAGAAAAGGGGGTGAGTTCTGGCAAAGCGACGTGGCCCCCGCATCCAGCCGTACCCGACGTCGACAGCCCTGGACCCCAGCGGCACGGGGGCTCGTGCGTTTTCTCTTTCAGTCAATCCAGGTTGAGTTGTTTCTCTGCCACTGGCCTGAACCCACACTTTCATGCTTAAAGTCAATCTTCCGAAATCTGTCCTGGCCAGAAATTTGGCGCTCGTTCACCGAGCACCTGCTCCGTTCCAGGCGCTGTGACAAGCACGGAGACCCCGCATGTCCCACGTGGAGCTGATTCTAATGGTCGAATACTCAGCGTGCCACGACCGTGCTGAGCCGCTCGGGGAGGAAGTCCACGAGCCCGGACGCTGGCCCCGTGGCTCTCCCACCGAACGCCACGTCCCAGAGTGCCAGCGCTTCGGCGGCCAGCACCTCTGCGACCAGAGAGCCCAGCCTGCGGCACGCTCTCGTGGGAGACGACCCCACGGCCCCTCCTCGGAGCCCCAGGGGAGCCGAGCCCCCTTCCCAGCATCACCCCCGGGGCTCCCCACCCTCCAGCCACCCACGGGACGAGCAAACCAGCTTGTCAAGGTGCATGAACACCAGCACCGAGCCCCCAGCGGGCGGCGAGTCCTACCTATCCCCGAGATTTACATTCCGAGGCAAAAGTCAATAAAAACTAATTAGATGTTTACCTCACTTCCTTGGTAATGACCCGTGCCTGCCGCGGCCTGTCGAGCTGCATCCGGGGTCAGGGGTAATCCCAGCACACGCAGAGACATCGGTGCCATTACGCGCCCCGGGCCGGCATGCCCGTGCAGGCGTGTGTGAGCTCACGTCACAGAGGGGGAGCCGTAGCCAGCACTGTCAGGCTCTGAGCGGGCGAGTGGGTGTGCAACGGCCGTTGACAATCACGAGCTTAGGCGCCCAGTTCCCCAGCATCCTTCTGCAAGCCGCGTTAATGAAGAACAACGCGACATCACGCTAAGTGACTCAGTGCTGAGTAACGCCGGCCTCGGCCTCATTAAATGACCCTCCTTAACGCTCACCTGGAAAACCGGCGTCATTAAACAAACGCTGTTTGTCATCGGCCATGGTGTCCTTGGTACAGGCGGTCCGGTGCTAAGGAACGAGGCCCCAAGCACGGTGCCTCGTATACGGTGCTGCCAAAGGGGCACAACACAGCAAGGCTTTTTAACGGGTTCCTGTGACCTGGGCATCTAAATCAAATGGATTGGATGGCGTGGACTTAAAGGAACGTGTCCGCGACTGCCCCCCCAGCAGCCCTTGGCCTCGCACTGGTCAGCTTAGTGGACAGACGCATCCCAACCTCCCGGATCCAGAAATGCAATCCTGCCGTGAAAAGCCATGGCCGCTCATCCATCATCCTGTCATGTTTTCAGAAATCCCTCTCGTCTGCGTGTCTTGTATCCGCTTCCCTGGTTATGGTGCCTGTCGATTTGCATCACGTATCGTCCGTGCCCCGAGGAGGCTGCTCTCGGTGCTTGTCGATTGCACACGCAGAATTAACACGAGGGCTGATGACAGACATCAGTTAAAACCGGAGCTCGCGAGGAAAAATTGCCCTCGAACTTCCTGGAGTTGACAGAACCCCGGACAGACAGACGTCCTGCTGGCCGAGGACTGTCCTGGGCGGCCCCACCCCATCCTCCTCCTGGGGGCCATGGCCTCAGTCCCCCCGCCTCAGACTCCACTGTCACGTCAGCCTGAGAAACGCCGCGCGAGGCTCACGTTTTTCCACCTCGCTTCAGCAGTCACGAACATCTCCGGACGCGGCGGAGCGCCCAGGCCGGGATCCACAGACAACGGCATTTTTAAACGACGGAAACGAGATTTATAGATTAATTTGTCAGTTTCTGCGTCTTGATGCCCATAGTGAGCACGGGGCATTTGACAAGTGTCACTGAGGGCTCCGTCTGCACTGCTGGAGCTTCCCGGGAGGGTGATGGCCCCAGACAGTCCAGGCCAGCTCTGAAGATGGCCCTCAGCCTCCCGGCGAATGCCCGGGTGGAGGAGGGGACCACTGCCTTTTCCCCGGGTCTGTGGTCCAGTCCACGTGCCCGCTGAGAAGTTACTTTATTGCTCCCTGGAGTCCGGAGGTCTTGCTGCAAGTGACCTCTCCGAGCGAGTGCCCGCGGGTGCTGCATGCACCTCTCAACGTGTGCTCGGCTGAGGCCACGCTGCCCTCGAGCCAGTCAGGGGGCATGGGACAGACGCCGCCGGCCGGGGACGTGCACCCCTGCATTCAGGGAGGCCCGGGGCGCCGCACGCACAGCGGAGGGAGACGCTGGCTGTGATTAGCCGACACCGATCCCGCCAAGGACAGACAGAGAAGCAAAAGCCACTGGTGCTTCCCCAGCCGCCGGCGGTCAGGCTCCGTACCGGTTCCCAGCGTGTGCTCCATGGGCTCAGCTCCGCACAAGACGCCAGGGCACCGGAGAGCCAGTCCTGGGAGGGCGGGCGTCACGCAGCACCCGCCCCCTTGCCGGGGCTTGGCCAGGCCGGCGGCCACCGCTGCCCGGCCTCCTCTGTCTCCTGAACCTGGTGGGTGACCCTGTCTAACTCTGAAGTCACGGCCCCACGTTTGCGGCACGGCCGAGGTCAGGCAGGTGTCAAGACGCTCATGTAGCTCTGCGCAGGACTGAGTCTCCGAGTGGGGAGGGTGCGGCCGGCGGGTCCCCCGCTGTGAGTCTGCTGCTCACACACCTGCTGTCCTGCCGCGGACGCCTCAGGCGCCTCACCTGGAGGGAACGCCCCCTTTCACAGGCTGGATGGGAGGGTTAAGGAAATGAGCTCACAAGGCACCAGGAGGTGAGCGTGTGTCCCTTCCGACTCCGACGCGCCCTTCCCCAACGCGAGGCCTCACGATGGCGCAAGTGAAAACGTCGGTCCCGGATCTCTCCGTTACCGTAAGGGTACCGTTTCCTTCCCCCCCGCATGATTTTCAGCTGGTGAAGCCCAAACCATTTAGTAACGAGGGGCTGTGTCTGTGTGGGTCTGTGTCTGCATGTACGTGTGCACGTCTGTGTCTCTGTGTGTGCATGTGTGTGCATGTGTGTGCACGTGTTTGCATGTGCACCTGTGTGCATGTGTGGTGGGTCCATATTGTGTGTGTTTGTATGTGCACACATGTGTGCAAGCATGTGCGTGCGCGTGTGTGCATTGTGCGTGCATGTGTGAACATGTGCGTGGTGTGCACGCATGTGCGCGCATGTTTGCGTGTGCACACGTGTGTGCGCGTGTGTGGTGTGTCCATATGTGTGCTGTGTGTTTGCATGTGTGCGCACGTGTGAGTGCGCATGGTGTGTGTGCATGGTGTGTGCACATGTGTGCGCCTGCCCCGCCGAGGGTTGTTGTGCTCCGGCGTAGGCAGAGCGAGAACGGGGATGGGCCACGCCCCACAGGGTGAGGAGCCCGGGGTCCACGGTGGCAGCGAGGGCTCAAGGCCTCTGGGGCTCAAGCTCAAGGGGCGCAAGGCACAGCCGTGGCAGCCGGTCTCTTTCCCACAGTTACAGCCTTGCAGGGCAGAGCCGCTCCCCTTGTGGGCGGGGCCGATGACGCTTAGATGCCTTGGTTTCTGAGGGCGCTGTGAGCGCGCCCCAGGCTCCGGGTGGGCCCTGGGGAGAGAGGCGGCACTGGCAGGGGCTGGCGGACAGGTGGGGACACGCGGTGCGGAGGAACCGGGGGAGGAACCGGGGCGGGAACCCGTCCTGGCGCGGTAACCTGGGGCCGGCCCTCCGCGGTCTCTAGGCGACGCCGGACGTCGCGGCCTTGTTCTAGGACCCGTGGAGCAGAGCGTCTCGTCCCACACGCCTGAGCGCCTTGAAATGCGAACCGTTGCGTTTTCTCCTCACTCGTCAGAGGTAAACGGAGGCCTTTGCTTGTCCACAGCCTCGGTACTTTACCTGCCCTGTGCCCTCCCTGCGAGTAATTCCTCCCTCAGTCCCCCGCCACCGGCCACCCTGTGCTCCGCGCCCCGCCTTCCCTGGGAACCGCCTGGCCTGGGGAAGGACCAGATGGGTCACTGCTGGTGGCACCCTCTAACCCAGGCCAGGCGGGCCGCCCCTCCACACCCAGCCACGGAGGCCGAGCTGCACACGGCGCCACTTAGTGGCTGAGAGGCGCAGGTGCATCCAGCCTTGCGGTCTCCGGGCCAGGGCTGCTGATTAGGGGCAGAGGGGTTTTTAAGGTCATCTTTTCATTTTGTCCCTAGAGCTCTTTGTGGATCTGAGAGTTACGTTATAATCTGCAGGCAGCAGCAGGCTGTGAATGAAAGGGGATTAAATAATGCATGCACGTGCGTATCGAACTCGTCAGGACCACGTGAGACGGTGAAGCGGCTCAGCCTCGCATCTGTGTATGGGAAATGGTGAAATCCATCCATCTATCATCTATCTATTTATTTATCTATCTATTTCTATCTATATATCTATTATCCGTCATTTACCATCTATCTACACACGAACCTGCACTTTTACCACACACACTCCACATACACACACACACACACACGAACACACACACACACACACACACACACACCTGCCTCTCAGGAGAAGGCAGCGTGCTATGTTTGGGAGGCAGCGGCGGAAGAAGGCAGTTGAGGCCGGACATTGGTCCCCCTGGTCCTGAAGGTGAAGCGCTGGGCATGCACCCCAGAATGGTCGTTGTATTCCGAGCCTGGTTACTTGGCGTTTCCACCAAGGACACTTTTGCGGACATCAAAGGTCGCCCCATGGGGTGGGCGTGGGCGCGTCCTTCTGCCATAGAGACAGGGGGCCGCTTTTGCCCCTCGGCCGCTTCAGGGCCAGTTGTCCAAGTGTGCGGTGCTCCGATGGGCTGGGGGACGGCGAGGTGTGAGCTGGCGGTGGCTGCCACCCCTCGACCGAGGTGCCGCGACTCTGCCTTTCCTTCAGCGTTTGGTCCGATGGCCACACGGGCCTCGAGGGCTTGTTTCTCATCGTGACAGGCTCCCGCTCCCTCGCTGGCTCGCATCTCCCTCCTTCTTAGCTCATCGCTCGTCCAGGCAGAACGGGGCGACTGCCCCATGCACACCACGTGTCCTGACTCTGGCCCTGGCCTCTGTTCCAGACCCTGGACAGAGACTGCGGTTGGCCGTTCCCAGCCGCGGGAGCATTCCCAGGGCCCCCTGTGTCCTCCTGGCTGAGGCCGGGGGTGGGGCAGTGTTTCCTCGCCACGCAGACCATCTCCACTTGGGGTCTGTGCTCTGTCTCCTCGGTGTGGTCCCCACTGGCAGTCACCAGGTATGTCAGCCCTGTGTCTCTGCATATACCCTTTGCAGGCACAGCAGCTCCACGGGAGCCTGGCCCTAGCCCTGTCCGCTGTCCCCTGTGTGTCAGGCACGGGGTGGGCACAGCCAGCAGGTGCCACACCGAGGAAAGGTGGCTCCTGCAGAGTCGAATGCCTGGAGAGAGTGACAGCGTCTGTGGTCAGGAGGAAGAGCCGCTGCCCTGGGGGCTGGGGGGCGTCCCATCACCCTGGCTCCCAGCTGCAGGAGAGGGGGTTACCCTGCCCACCCTCAGGTGCTGGCCCTGCACGTGTGCAGTCCTGGCCGGGACCGCCTCACATCTGCACCCTGGGAGCCTCCTGGGCCTCCGCTGACCCAGTCCTGACTCTTAGTCTGGGCCTCAGATTTATCTTCAGCCCAATCGCCTGGCTGGAGCCCCCAGCGTCTCCCGCGCCCACCCCTGAAGCTTTTCCAAGTATGTTCAGAGAAGGTGCATAACCCCAAAGCAATCCATCCAAGGAGAAAGGCTCACCCTCCAATAGGCCTCCTAGGGGTGGGGATCTTGGCCTGGGGCACACTCAGGCCGGCCCAGGCCAGCTCAAGCCAACCGAAGCCAACCCAACTAAACCTAAGTCAACCCAACTCAACCCAAGTCAACCCAACTCAACCCAAACCCAAGTCAACCCAACTCAACTTAGGTTGACCCAAGTCAACCCAAGTCAAACCAAGCCTACCAGACTAACCTATGCTGACTCAACCCACACCCAAACCAAAACCAGGCAAAGCCAAGTCAAACTGAGCCAACCCAGGTTATACCTAGAGCAACACAGATCAATCCAGGCTAACTCAGGCCACACCCAGGCCACACCCTAGCCAAGTCGGGTCAGTTCACTCTGACTAGGCTTCAGCAACATTGTCATCAGGGGACCAGGTCCCTGAGTTCCAAAGACAGAGGAAGCTGAGGGTTCAGCACAGTTCTGTCTTGTCCGAGGGTCTTTGAATGCTCACCGAAAGTGAATCTTTCCCAACTAAATGCTCCCCATTAAAAGGTCTGACAGAGATCAGCATCCTGCCGAAACAGATGCCAGAATGAAGGCCCACCAGGTATGGCGCGCTCGGCGCCACTGCTCGACAGCGGACTGCGCCTCCAGATCGCCACTCCGCCAGCTACTCGACGTGACTCTGAAACACTGCTGTGTGTCCCTAAGTATAAGGCTTCCCGGCCTCTGACACATAAACGAGAAGCCCTCCGCCCGCCGGCAGAGCCGGTATCGGAGCCGGTATTGGAGCCGGTATCAGAGCCGGTATCGGAGCCAGCAGAGCTGGTAGAGTCGACCAGAGCCGCAGAGTCAAAATATCGGAGTCGGTATCGGAGCCGCATCAGAGTCAGTATCAGAGCCGTGGAGCCGGCATCGAGCCAGTACTTTAATACGGGCATCGAGCTGGTATCGGAGCCGTATCGGAGCCGTATCAGAGAACGGTATCGAGTCGCATCAGAGCTGGTGGTATCGGAGCCGGTATCGGAGTTTAGTATCGGAGCCGGTATCGCGATGAGCCAGTATCAGGAGCCGACATCGAGCCGGCATCAGAGCCAGTATCAGAGCTGGTATTGGAGCCGGCATCGGAGCCGGCATCAGAGCCGGTATCAGAGCCGGTATCGGAGCCGGTATCGGAGCCGGGCATCGCGCTCCCACTCGGCCTCTGCTCCCCCTCATCCGCGTTCGCCCAGAGCGACGGGAGACCCGCAGGCTGGCTGCCTCGCCTCCTGCTCTCCTCCCACCGACATTCTCCGTGACGCTTTACATTATTGGATGTGAGTTTGGGGTGAATTATTCAGGTTTAATATTTTGATGAACAGGGGGAAAAAATGCCTGTGGAGAGCAGAAAACGGTACGTGTGTGTTTGCACGTTTCAGGAAAACACACATCGCCTTTGCCAGTCCCCACTTCACTTCCTGTAAAGAATTTTCTGGGCATCTTCTGTGTGCGGTGAGCACAGAACACCGGGCAGGCGAGGAAGACCTGTGCACCCCTCCGAGTGTCATTTGCCGGCGGCAGGCAGCGTAGTAACGACACCCCCAATCTGGGTGCGCGGGGAAGGACGTGTGGGCTTGGACGACACACACCACCCATTCAGTGACGGACAAGTGCCAACCACGGCGCCGTCTGGGAACCAGGTCTGCAAGAAAGAATGAGACGGAAGAGGTCCCCACACCCCGTGCGAGCTCCCCAGGGCCGTGACCAGCATCAGAGCCGCTCAGCGCCCGCCGGCCGGAAGCACAGGGGGCTCTGTGAGAGAGCCAAGGACACCAACCTGTCCTGTTGTCACCTGGACACGGAGAACCCTGAACAGCACCGTCGCGGAGGGACCTGGTTTAGTCCCACGCCCCCTCCTTCCTCCCGGATTTATTTGCTCGCTGATCGCCGAGCAAGGCAGCGACTTTCCCTTCTGTTGACATAAGCCACGGGTGTCAGGGCCGCTGAGCCACGCACCGCAGCCGGTTAGCAGCCACCCTCGCTTGCGAAGCCATCTCTGGTCTCCAAGCTCAGCTGGCTTCGGCGATGTGCTGTGACTACACCTCTTCCACCACGTATTATTAATTTCATTTACAGCAGAACCCATAACTCACACATTTGAGGCGGTTTGTCATGCATACCTGTAAATAGATTGAAAGTCTGCTGAAGCATGCTGGGTAAACACGAATCCCGCGTCTGCTGTCTCTGGACCCGCGCCAAGTTCTTTGGATTCAGGCCGTATTTTTTCCAATGCATAAGAATTTATGCCACGAAGGCAACCCCGCCACCCCCAGCCCCCGCCTCGGCCCTGAAATCCCATTTAGTTTCGGTTTTACTGCTCCCACCCGGCCCGGATGGAGCTGCACCCTGTGAAGGTCAATGTCGCCGCCATCATTTCTGTATTGATTAGAAGAGTCGCCGCCATGTGCTCTGGCTCCTGTGGGCTCCGCTCAGGGACCTAGCAGAAAGCACTTCACGCTCCGACAAGGGGAGCAAACGGAGCTAGGGCCGCTCGGGAGAGGGGGTGCAGAGGGAGCTGCAGGTTGTGGGGGCGGGGTCCACTCCTCTGCCACCCCAAGGTGGTCTGGAGTCATGAGCAGGGTCCTCGGAGCGGCCGGTCTCAATCGGTAAAGCGGTTCCAGCCGGAGACACAAGATCCTTGCTTAGAGCAAATCTTTTATTTTTCTTTTGAGGCTGCATCTAAAAAAAGAAACGTGAAATCTAGAAATGCTGGCATGGACTCACAGGTGACATCGGTTCACGGGGAGGAAGGCCCTGGGCTGCGAAGGGACACCACGGCCCCTCCCGAGAGCGAGGCTCAGCTCCCCTGTTCCGTGGACGTCTGTGATTCCTGCCTTCACAGCATCCATCCCCCCTCTGCCGGTAGCAGACCCCCAGTTCTCACTGGGGATCCTCTCCCTTATCGGCGAGGTCCAAGTTGATTGACACCCCCCACACCCGGCCTCCAGTGTGGTCTCGTGCCCCAGACCTGGCCCGTCCTGGCCTGGTGACCCATTCAGAGGGGGAAAATGGCCTGGTGGCCGATGGCCCAGCGAAGCTCATTTGTAGAGGTGATGGAATAGGTCCGTTCTCCTGCCGCTGGGTTCCTGAGAAGGCAGGGCACGCACGTCAAGGCGCTAGTGGCCACCTCGCCACTAGGAAGAGAACACTTCACTCAGAATGAAGCTGATATGTGCAGCACAGAAGGGGACAACACCAGGAGGTCGGGGGAACGCTACTGAGCACCTGGATCCAGCCGCGCCTGAAGCCAGCCCATGTCATGGCTCTCGGGTTACCTGAGCCGATACGCAGTCTTCGTTTAACATAAGCCAGGACGAGTTGGGATCCCCTCTCTTCTGACTGAATAAAAAATCATCCTGACA
>NW_024342471.1:26285426-26291918 GCF_902729225.1 Pteropus medius
TCCAAGTATGTTCAGAGAAGGTGCATAACCCCAAAGCAATCCATCCAAGGAGAAAGGCTCACCCTCCAATAGGCCTCCTAGGGGTGGGGATCTTGGCCTGGGACACACTCAGGCCGGCCCAGGCCAGCTCAAGCCAACTGAAGTCAACCCAATATACCCAAGTCAACCCAACTCAACCCAAGTCAACCCAACTCAACCCCAGTCAACCCAAGTCAACCCAACTCAACTTAGGTTGACCCGAGTCAACCCAAGTCAAACCAAGTCAAACCAAGCCTACCAGACTAACCTATGCTGACCCAACCCACACCCAAACCAAAACCAGGCAAAGCCAGGTCAAACTAAGCCAACCCAGGTTATACCTAGAGCAACACAGATCAATCCAGGCTAACTCAGGCCACACCCAGGCCACACCCTAGCCAAGTCAAGTCAGTTCACTCTGACTAGGCTTCAGCAACATTGTCACCAGGTGACAAGGTCCCTGAGTTCCAAAGACAGAGGAAGCTGAGGGTTCAGCACAGTTCTGTCTTGTCCGAGGGTCTTTGAATGCTCACCAAAAGCGAATCTTTCCCAACTAAATGCTCCCCATTAAAAGGTCTGACAGAGATCAGCATCCTGCCAAAACAGATGCCAGAATGAAGGCCCACCAGGTACAGCGCGCTCGGCGCCACTGCTCGACAGCGGACTGCGCCTCCAGATCGCCACTCTGCCAGCTACTCGACGTGACTCTGAAACACTGCTGTGTGTCCCTAAATATAAGGCTTCCCGGCCTCTGACACATAAACGAGAAGCCCTCCGCTCGCCGGCAGAGCCGGTATCAGAGCCGGTATCGGAGCCGGTATCAGAGCCGGTATCGGAGCCGGTATCGGAGCCGGCATCAGAGCCGGGCCTCGCTCTCCCACTTGGCCTCTGCTCCCCCTCATCCGCGTTCGCCCAGAGCAACGGGAGACCCGCAGGCTGGCTGCCTCACCTCCCACTCTCCTCTCCCCGACAGTCTCCGTGACGCTTTACGTTATTGGATGTGAGTTTGGGGTGAATTATTCAGGTTTTATATTTTGATGAACAGGGGGAAAAAATGCCTGTGGAGAGCAGAAAACGGTACGTGTGTGTTTGCACGTTTCAGGAAAACACACATCGCCTTTGCCAGTCCCCACTTCACTTCCTGTAAAGAATTTTCTGGGCATCTTCTGTGTGCGGTGAGCACAGAGCACCGGGCAGGCGAGGAAGACCTGTGCACCCCTCCGAGCGTCATTTGCCGGCGGCAGGCATCGTAGTAACGACACCCCCGCTCTGGGTGCGCGGGGAAGGACGTGTGGGCTTGGACGACACACGCCACCCATTCAGTGACGGACAAGTGCCAACCACGGCGCCGTCTGGGAACCAGGTCTGCAAGAAAGAACGAGACGGAAGAGGTCCCCACACCCCGTGCGAGCTCCCCAGGGCCGTGACCAGCATCAGAGCCGCTTAGCGCCCGCCGGCCGGGAGCACAGGGGGCTCTGTGAGAGAGCCAAGGACACCAACCTGTCCTGTTGTCACCTGGACACGGAGAACCCTGAACAGCACCGTCGCGGAGGGACCTGGTTTAGTCCCACGCCCCCTCCTTCCTCCCAGATTTATTTGCTCGCTGATCGCCGAGCAAGGCAGCGACTTTCCCTTCTGTTGACATAAGCCACGGGTGTCAGGGCCGCTGAGCCACGCACCGCAGCCGGTTAGCAGCCACCCTCGCTTGCGAAGCCATCTCTGGTCTCCAAGCTCAGCTGGCTTCGGCGATGTGCTGTGACTACACCTCTTCCACCACGTATTATTAATTTCATTTACAGCAGAACCCATAACTCACACATTTGAGGCGGTTTGTCATGCATACCTGTAAATAGATTGAAAGTCTGCTGAAGCATGCTGGGTAAACACGAATCCCGCGTCTGCTGTCTCTGGACCCGCGCCAAGTTCTTTGGATTCAGGCCGTATTTTTTCCAATGCATAAGAATTTATGCCACGAAGGCAACCCCGCCACCCCCAGCCCCCGCCTCGGCCCTGAAATCCCATTTAGTTTCGGTTTTACTGCTCCCACCCGGCCCGGATGGAGCTGCACCCTGTGAAGGTCAATGTCGCCGCCATCATTTCTGTATTGATTAGAAGAGTCGCCGCCATGTGCTCTGGCTCCTGTGGGCTCCGCTCAGGGACCTAGCAGAAAGCACTTCACGCTCCGACAAGGGGAGCAAACGGAGCTAGGGCCGCTCGGGAGAGGGGGTGCAGAGGGAGCTGCAGGTTGTGGGGGCGGGGTCCACTCCTCTGCCACCCCAAGGTGGTCTGGAGTCATGAGCAGGGTCCTCGGAGCGGCCGGTCTCAATCGGTAAAGCGGTTCCAGCCGGAGACACAAGATCCTTGCTTAGAGCAAATCTTTTATTTTTCTTTTGAGGCTGCATCTAAAAAAAGAAACGTGAAATCTAGAAATGCTGGCATGGACTCACAGGTGACATCGGTTCACGGGGAGGAAGGCCCTGGGCTGCGAAGGGACACCACGGCCCCTCCCGAGAGCGAGGCTCAGCTCCCCTGTTCCGTGGACGTCTGTGATTCCTGCCTTCACAGCATCCATCCCCCCTCTGCCGGTAGCAGACCCCCAGTTCTCACTGGGGATCCTCTCCCTTATCGGCGAGGTCCAAGTTGATTGACACCCCCCACACCCGGCCTCCAGTGTGGTCTCGTGCCCCAGACCTGGCCCGTCCTGGCCTGGTGACCCATTCACAGGGGGAAAATGGCCTGGTGGCCGATGGCCCAGCGAAGCTCATTTGTAGAGGTGATGGAATAGGTCCGTTCTCCTGCCGCTGGGTTCCTGAGAAGGCAGGGCACGCACATCAAGGCGCTAGTGGCCACCTCGCCACTAGGAAGAGAACACTTCACTCGGAATGAAGCTGATATGTGCAGCACAGAAGGGGACAACACCAGGAGGTCGGGGGAACGCTACTGAGCACCTGGATCCAGCCGCGCCTGAAGCCAGCCCATGTCATGGCTCTCGGGTTACCTGAGCCGATACGCAGTCTTCGTTTAACATAAGCCAGGACGAGTTGGGATCCCCTCTCTTCTGACTGAATAAAAAATCATCCTGACAATACAACTGAGAACCCAAATGCCAAGAATCGGAGTCCCCCAACCCTTCCTGCAACTGGCAAGCTTCCCGGGCTCCCGCGAGAGTCTGAGTCTAAGTCAGCAGCGGCTTTTGGATGGCTTCAGCGCTGTCCTTTGTAAAACAAATCCGTCAAGTTGTCAGCGTCTGAAGGGGTCCGGACCGTGGAGGAAATGGATCCTTTTAAAATGAAAAGGGAAAGATACTTTTCTCCGTGGGCTTTTCTTTGTAGCCATGTCAACTGTCCCTCCTAGGATTTGCGGCCCCTGCTGCCCCGCTGTTTCCTGCTTTTGAGGCAACCGGCCTGCAGACGATCATTATTCGCAGCTCCCTCAGCTCCTGCCCTGGATTCAGGCAGCAGGACAGTGACCGAGCCCTGCGCCCGGCTGGCCGCTCCTGGCCCCGTCTCCCAATGGCCCTGAATAACACACACGAATATACTTGACTGAAGTTGAACTATTAATTTGACTTCATCTTACAGAGCCAGAGTCCATGGCATTTTGAACACGACAGGAAAATCTATGTAAATGAGCACACACGACCATGTCGAAGGCTATGCAAACACGTGGCCCCGGAGGTGGCAGGGCTGCCACTGGATTCTGTAACGTGGGTGACCTGTGTCCTTTGTCCTGGACCTCAGGAAAACAGCTGCAGCTCAGAGTAGACTCGGGTTTCTGATTACGATGAAAACCTCTGGCTGGGTTGGGAGCCCCGTGTCTCCCTTCGAACGGCCGCTTTCCTTGATTCGATGGCTCTGGGAGGCGAAAGGCCCAGTGTCAGCAAAACGGGACTTGTTTTCCGGTTTTGTAGAAATGCGGGTACCTGTCCCATTTGCCCTCGGATCGAGCACTGTACCTTCGGTGACTTTTTTTGCAGAGGCTGTGGCTGTGCTCGTGCACGATCCAGGGCCAGGCTCTCTGGACGCTCGGGGGGAGGAGGGCTCGCTGGCAGCCCCTGTGCACCGAGTCTCGGGTCCTCCCGAATCAGCTGGATTCCCAGGAAGGGGAGCCCGAGACAGGAACTTGAGCACAGGCTGTTTAAAGATGATCTCAGCTGATTTCCGTATGTTGATTTGTTTATCCTGAAACTTTACTGAATTTCTTTCTCAATTCTAATAGGTTCGTCTCGTGGAGTCTTTAGGGTTTTTCTCTACATATAAGATCACGTCATCCGCAAACAGAGGCGATTTACTTCTTCCTTTCCGACTGGGATGCTTTCATCCCATTTTCCAACCAATGGCTCCAGCTAGGATTCCCAGGGCTCCGCTGAATAGAAGTGCTGAGAGCGAGGATCTTCCTCTCGTTCTGATCTTAGAGAAGTTTCGGCTTTTCACGACTGAGCGAGCCCTCCTCCCCCTGAGCGTCCAGAGAGCCTGGCCCTGGATCGAAACATTACATCAATAGTAATGTTTCCTCTTTCGTTTCTGATTTCATTTGAGTCGTCTCTTTTTCTCTTAGTGTTTTTCTTAGGAAATCTAGCAAAAAAATTCGTCAATTTTGCTTATTTTTCCATAGCTTCATTAATTTTTCCCATTGTTCTCTTAATCCAGCTGTGGGCTCGTCGTATGCGGCCTTTATTGTGTCAAGGTAGTTTCTTTCTATTCCAAATTTCTTGAGAGTTTTATGAAGAAAAGGTCCTGAATTTTGTCAAACGCCTTTTCCACGTTCATTGGGACAATCCTGAGCTTTTTATCCTTGGTTCTGTTCATTTGATGCACAGCATTGATTGATGTTTCTGTTGAACTATTCTTGCATCTCAGAGATGACTCCCACTTGATCATGGTATATGATACTTTTAATGCGCTGCTGTGTTCAATTTACCAGGGTTTTGTTGAGGATTTGTGCAGGTATATTTATCAAGGACGTTGCCTCTAGTCCCAGAAAAAAGTTTTCTTATAGTGTCTTATTCTAGCTTTGGCATCACGGTAATTGTGGGCTTATAAAAGAGTTTGGAAGTATTCTGTCTCCTTCGTCTTTTTGGAAAAGTTTGAGAAGGATTGGCGTTGAGTCTTTAAATGTCGGATAGAAGTCATGAAAGAGCCATCTGGTCCCAGGCTTTTCCTTGCTGCGAGGTTTTTGATTACTGATTCAACTTCCTTAGTCATTATCGATCTGCTCAGATTTTCCATGTCTTCCGATTTAGTCTTCCTGATTCAGTCTGCAGGTTTTTTGGAATTTATCCATTCCTCCTAGGTTGTCCACTTTGTTGGTGTAAAATCATTCATAATAATCTCATGATGCTTTTCACTTCTGCGACATCAATAGTAATGTTTCCTCTTTCGTTTCTGATTTCATTTGAGTCGTCTCTTTTTCTCTTAGTGTTTTTCTTAGGAAATCTAGCAAAAAATTCGTCAATTTTGTTATTTTTCCATAGCTTCATTAATTTTTCCCGTTGTTCTTTTAATCCATTTATTTCTACCCTAATGTTTATCATTTCCCTCCTTTTGCTAACTCTGGGCTTAATTTGTTCCTCTTTTTCTACTTCCTAGAGGTGGATTTGAGATCTTTTTAAATATAGGTATTTACTGTTATAAATGTCGTTCCTAGTATTGCTTTTGCTGCATCTCATACATTTTGTCATATTCTGTTTTTGTTTTCATTTGTCTCAAAAAATTTACTACAATCCCTTTTGATATCTTCTTTGACCCACTGGTTGTTTAAGACCGTATTGATTAATTTCCTCGCATTTGTGAATTTTTCCAGTATTCCATCTACTGTTTATTTCTAGATGCATTTAATTATGATCAGAAAAGACACTATGCGCTCAATTGTCTTAAATTTGGTGACTTGTTTTGTGACCTAATATGTGATCTGTCTTGGAGAATGTTCCATGCTCGCTTGAGGAAAATGTCTAGGGACTATTATCTTCACTGCGGCATTATTCACAATAGCCAAGAGGAAAAAAACGACTTAAACGTCCATCGATGGATGTGTGGATAAGAAAACGTGAGATATACTACAATGGAATATTATTCTGCCTTTAAAAAAATCTTACTATATAGTAGGCAAGAACACAGAGGAACCTAGAGCTCAGGGAAATAAGCCAGACAAGAAGCATGAAGAGTCGCGATTCCACTCATATGAGGAATCTAAGGCAGCCGAACTCGGGGACAGAGAGCAGAATGCGGCTGCCAGAGGCCCCCCGGAGCCGGCGGGGGGCGGGGCATTGCTGTTCGGAGGGCGTGGACTTTGAATAAACCTTAGAGATCCGCTGTCCAGTGCTGCAGTGACCGACTCTGTACCGTGCACTGTCGATTTTGTGAAGAGGGTAGATCTCGTGTTACCTGTTCTCACCATGGTAAAAAAAAAAATTCACTGATTTGCCTTTGTGAAACAATGAGGATGGTGCCAGGAGGAGGGAGCCGGGGCAGGTGG
>NW_024342471.1:26291929-26302066 GCF_902729225.1 Pteropus medius
AATGAGGATGGTGCCAGGAGGAGGGAGCCGGGGCAGGTGGCGGGTGTGTGACTGAGCTGGCTATGGGCGCGGCCCCTGGGGCCCCCACTGGCGAGGACTCCGGGACCGCGTAGAGCACACACAGAGAAGTGCCAGTTCGCTCGTAAGGGACACATTTCCTGCCTAGACCGACGCCGACTTGCCCTTGCTCGCCAGCCCTCCCTCTGCAGTTAGACGATGGGGGCGCAGAGCTCACCCAGCCACCCCTCCAACGCAGCCGCCACTCAGCGGAGGCCCAGGGCCAGCGTCGCTGTGTCTGGGCTCCCACGTCAGGGAACAAGGGAGCGTGAGAATCCCTGGCTCGATTCCCCCATTCACCACCTTAGAGACGATTCACACCCCATTTCTCCCAATGTCTTTTCCCCTTGGGGCGCTACGGCCATGCGGGGAGTAATAACACGCGACAAACGTTCCCCAGCTCCCCTCGCGGGATCCCTCCAGACCTAACTCACGCACAGCCGAGCCTCGGGTCCTAGAGGCCCTCCACCCTCTCCCCCAGCTGCTCCGTCTTTAGGAGACTCCAGGGTAGGGTCCCGAGGAGGGACATGGAACATAGTTAGCGTCTTGAAATAAATCACTTCGATCCCTTTTCGTGTCTTTTCCTTCCCCTCCCCCAGCTCCTCTGGGGTTGGAGAAAAACACGAGTCAAGATGCGCGATTCCTGTCTTGTTCTCTCTCCCCCTGCAAACCAGAGCGTGAGCAGAATCACGCATTCCGCGTGGAGGGGAGGTCGGGGACGGATGGGGGGGCTCGCAGGCCGAGTCGGGGCCTCCCAAGAATGGCTTCTTCCTTCCAGCTGCACGAGAGAAGCGAGCCTCATTAGGGACCCAGCTGGGACTTTCAGGGTCCAAGTTCTGGGCTTACGGCTGAATCAGCTAGATGTTGGGCCAAATCAGCTGCCTGGGGTGGACTGTTCCCTGGGAGGAAGGTCACCCAGCCACTCCTGCCCCCAGGACCCAGGACAGCTGCCCGGGACAGGCTGCGAGCTCACCCGCATCGGAGGCAGCATGGAAGCGAGCGCGTCTTGACCAAACGTAGCTAAGCGAGCAGGCTTCAGGGACCACCTCTGGCTCTGGTCCACTCTACCTCTTTAAGCCGGGCGTCACCGGCCGGCTGCAGGGCACCATGGCCGGCCCAGGGCAGGGAGGCTGTGGTCATCGGGTGGCGGCGATGGGAGGGAGATGTGATCAGCAACGTCACCACCCGGCCCCTCCCCAAGCTCGTGGCCTAGGGGACCCGACCTGCCTGCCAAGCGATCATGCGATGCGTGAGTCATGAAAGGAGCCACCGGCTTATCCGACATTCACGCGGGAGACGGAGGGAAAGACGCGCCTTCGGTCTTCACTGTTTAAGGGGATGCTGGAGGCCAACGCGACGCCCTTAAACCGGTGACTGGCGAAGTACAGTGCCGCACGTCCAGACGGCGGAGTATTAGGATGCGGCGGTAAAAAGATAAAAAGACGTGGAGGAAATGTGGGTGCATCCTGCTGGGTGAAAAAGCCAGTCTGCACCGGCTCCGCTGGCGACCGCAACCATGTGACGTTGCAGACAAGGCAACGCCGTGGAGATAGGTAAGAGGTCAGTGGTCGCCAGGCTTTGGGTGCGGGCGGAGAGCGGTGAGGGGTGAGTGGGCGGGGCGCAGGGGACCTTTCGGGCAGTGGAAGTAGTCCATGTGACACTGTGCTGGTGGACACATGGGTCCAAACCCGTGGGAGCACACAACACAAAGAGCGGACCCTAATGTCAATTGTGGGCTTTAGTCGGTAATAATGTATCAACATCGGTTTGTTGATTGTAACAAATGTAGCAAGCCGTTAGTGGCGGGGGCGCTGTGCGCATGCGCGGGAGGCGGGGGCGCGGGTACACAGGGACTCTCCATACTTTCTGCTCAGTTGGTCTGCAAACCTAAAACTGCTCTAAAATATAAAGTCTATTAATTTTTTTCAAAGTGGGAAATAAACTACCCGGGGCATCTGCCATCCACGGCAAACAGAGACTAGAGACGCTACATATTTGGGGAGAAAGCTGAGTGTGCCCCCTGAGCAGCTGGCGTCAGCCTGAACCAGCGGACGACGCATCCGCCAGATCCCCGGCCCCCAAATGCAGGCGTCCTGGGGAGACAGCGGTACCTGTTCTTCAACCCCAGAGCCCAGGGTTAGCGTCTTCACCTGTAAACTGAGGGTGAGGCTGCAGGTCCCACTGGGGCTGCAGGGAGGTCGGGAGACGAGGGGAGACGCTGGGTGCAGGGGCTCGAGGCGTCGCTACCCAGCACGGCTCACTGTCTTCCGCCTCCTTCCCTGGTGTCGGGGTTCCAGGCCTAACCTTCCCACGGGACTGCGATCGGTGGGGACGAGGGCTGTGTCTCGTGTCGCCAGCTGCAACAGGATGCAGCACCTGCGCACAGCAGAGCCCTGGATGAATCGATGAACTTGGAGCAGCCGTCAGGGATGCGGGAAGCGGCGGGGCTGGCCGGGGCACGATTTCTGAGCCTTCGCCTGTCTGTGCGCGCCAGCCCGAGCCTGCCAGCCAGAGACACCGGTTGGGCGATGGAACAGGCAGTCCTCATCTGTGGTCCTGGGGGGCACTCGGAGAGTCACTCCAGGCCCCCCGTTTCTCTCTTCCTCCTGGGTTTCGGATAGTCCGGAAGAAGCACTGTGCATTAAGGCTGGGGAGGACCCTCGGGCTGTCAGCAGACACCGCGCGAGCAGGTGACCAAGGGCTTGCTTCTCGAGGATGGGACACGTGTCTCTGGTCCCCACACTTGGCAGCAAGACGTGCTTAGGCCTCCAGTCCACCTGAGCAGAATGGAGGGGTGCTCCTCGCTCCCGGGGAATCCAGCCACCTCCACAGGCAGGCAACACGATCAGCAGTAAACCCCAAAAGTTCAATAATAAAACCAGGTTAAACATGACTTAAGAGGAGCCGACCAGCGACTCCACGGACAAAAGCCGCCTTCCCCGGGGCCGCGGAGTGGCCGCCGCCGGCAGGAAGTCTCACGATCGCAGCAGATGTTTTAACTTGTAAAGTCCATTTTCCACTTCCTCTCCATTTTCTCGGTCTCTCATGTTTTATTGCCGCTGTCGGCTCAGATTTCCAACGTCTCCCCGTTTTCTTCCTCCCTTTAAATACAAAATCCTCCAGTTCCCTGCGCAGCGGGCCCCGTCTCCTCGGATGTTGGTTTCCTCGTCCTCCTTGCACGCCCCTCCCCCACCCCGGGCCCCTGTCCTCCGCATGGGAGCTGAACCAGCCTCCTGGGGCTTGGACTCCTATTCCTGTGCCCTGAGTTTACGAGAAAAGAGAAGGAAACGCCACCAGCGTTCCTTCCTACCAGGGCGGGACGGGGGTTCCGGCAGGTGCTGCATCGCGCCCCCCTCCCCCACCCAGTCGTCCACGGCACCCCGCCCCCCCCCTCTCCTCCAGGCCCTCGCCATGCAGGTGACGCTGAGCGTGAGCAGGCTCTGTCCCCGTGCTGGAGGAGGGTGAGGCCCCTGCCCCACTGCAGACATGGGCACGGATGGGGACACGGACAGGGACAGGGACACGGACACAGAAACAGATAGGGACATGGACAGGGACACACGAGCCCGGTCAGAGGGCCCGGGCGGAGGCCCCTGGCAGAGGCCCCTGGCGGAGCGGGAGGTGGCAGCCTCGCCAGGGCCTCGCCGGCCCCTCTGAACCCGAGCCCCAGTGCCGAGCAGCAGCAGCCAGCCATGCAAAGGCCTGGGGTCAGAATGTTCCAGACAGCCAGCGCCGGGCCCCGGATGCAAGGCCCAGTTCTGGGAAGCCGGGTGAGGACAGGCGTCGGGCAGCGTGGGTCCTTGGGGGTCCCGGGGAAGGCGTCTGCCAGGTCTGGAGGGGGGCTGTGGCGCGGGGCTCCCTGGCTCAGGTTTCAGGGGCCCCACATGGGGCTCGGTTTGCAGAGCGAGCAGGAGGGGGAGCGAGGGATCCAGAAGCCAGAGGACAGCGGCGCAGGTCGCCCGCCCGAAGGAAGGTGGGTGGACGTGTGATGCACTCTGGGGGAAGAACCAGCAACAACAACAAGAAAAGAAAGTCATGAAAAAAATCGATTTCTGCTCGGCGGATGGGGTGGCGACGTGGGTGCCCAAGGCCGGCGCGGCAGCTCCAGACCTGGCCGCGAGGTCCGGGGGCGGAGCAGGGCTGTGTTCTCGGGGCAGGGGGCTGTGACGGGCTGCTGTGACTCCCCCGCGAACATTTACTGTCACCCCCGCAGCAACCGAGGTCACCTCGACCTCCTTTTCTCCCTCTGTCAAGCTGCTTCTAAGAAGCAGCGAACGACAAGTCGGTCACCGTGCAAGGTCGCAAGCCAGGGCTCTGCAGCCGGCACCCCCGTGACATGCCCCCTGCTTTCTCCACTGAGCTCCCCCTTCCCAGCAGCAGACAGGAGACAAAGGAGCAAAGTGCCAGCACAGAATGACAGCCCTGGGCCCCGAGACGGCCCTCCCCCATCCTCCTTCTCCAGGGGCCCCGGGCCTGGCATCTTGGTGCCCGAGCTGTTCTGATTCTTTCTCCTTTGGCACGAGCTGCATCTCCTGCTCCCCAGAAGCTTCCTGAGAGCCAAAGTCCCTCCGCCACCCTCCAAGGCACAGGGGAGCCCTGGCACCCAGAAAACCTAACCCGTCAGAACCCGGTCCTTCCTCAAAACAGCAAACGTGATCCGCTTCCTTAGGGCACCAGCATGGGGAGGGCGTGGGTCTGGGTTCAGGCAGCCTCGGTTTCTTCTTCTGTGTGGTGGGGGAGGGGAGGTGCCGCCACGGGAGCCATCGCAGTGGGGGGTCGTGCCTGAGCGGGAGGCGGCTGGGAAAGGGAGAAGCTGGCGTGAAGCTGGGAGGGGCCTTCGCACCTTTCTTCCCAGGGTGTCCTGCCTGGAGAGCACAGAGAACATCTGCCAGTGGAAGTCACCCTGCCCGGTGCAGAGTCACAGCCCGCCACACAGCGCCCTGTGACCCGAACAGCCAACCCCAGGCCTCCAGGCCGGACAGCTGTGTGTGGGACGTGGCGACACCACCTCCTTTGCAGATGAGGGGTACGCAAGATAGTGACTCAGAACCCGTCAGTGCAGCGCCTGGCACCCACGGAACATCGGTCACTGTGAAAGGAGCCCATGATCTTGGTGAAAAGGAAAACAGTGAGCATAAGGGCCAGTCCGTCCTGCTGCCCGTGTCAGTCCCGTCCGTGGCAAGGGGCACTGGACTGGGAGAGGCCCGAGAGGAGGAAGTGCCTTATGCTGGCATCTTGGCATCTTATCTTATCGCCAGCATGTGGCGTAACCAGCATCTTGGCATCATAATAATATGTAATATGCCGATGTGTGATGTCATCTAATATGGCGGTATAACGATTAATATGATAATAATATGCTCATCTTATGATAATAATATGCTCATATCACATCTTTCGATCATCTGGTATAATAACCGCGTAATAATATGCAATATCCGATATATCATGATAATATGCCAGTGTCTCCATATGATAATAATAATAACGATAATAATATCGCAGTATATCTTGATATCTCTTGATCATCTCTTTCTCCTCTGCTCATAATAATATGATTGGCATTAATAATATAATATCTTTTTCCGATAATACTCTTGTCTCTGATAATACTCATATGATATCATATAATAATATGCCAGTAATATGTCTTGATATATCTGTCTCTCTGTCTCTCTGTCTCTCATGCTCTCTCTCTCTCCTGTCTCTTTCCTCTCTCTCTGTCTCTCTCTCTCTCTCTCTCTGTCTCTCTCTCTCCTCTCTCTCTCTCTCCCTCCCTCCCTCTGTCTCCCTCTTGCTCTTTTCTTTAAACGGCGCGTCCCTGTCCCGTGCAGGGAGGTTTGCTTGAGCTGAGTGGCAGCCGATTTCGTCTCTTTCCGCATTGCCTCGAATATCTCCATTTGCCCGCCAAGATCGTTTCGCTCTGGGAACACACCTTTTGCTAACACCCGCCTGCTTTCTTTACAAAATGGCTTTTTGTCTGACACTGAAGTGTCTGCAAAAATAATGAGAAATGGGGGAAAAACAAATTAACATCAGATGAAAAGGCAGGGAGACGCAGCCCCAGTTCAGGCGTTCGATTTGCTTCTAAAGGAGAACACCTTCCCACACTCACGCCCGCCGGCGGGAGTGGGCCACCAGCTCGGCGGACACTGCAGTCCCAGTGTCCAGGTGTCCAGGTGTGCGGAGGGCACGGCCACACCCAGCTGCTCTCCCTAGAGCGTTTTCCTGATCTCCCCTGAACACGGAAGCACTTTCCTCTGGGGCTCTTCATCCTGCAGGTGCATCGCAGCCCCCCCCCTCCAGGGGCAGGGCGCCCCCCTCAGGGCAGCCATGTGGGTGTCTCCCACTTCAGGGTGCTGATGCCCCGGCTCCATCCAGGGACACGCAGAGTCAGTAGACCCAGGGCAGGGCCCAGGAAGTAGCATTTTTGAGGCTCCGAGGAGCTGCTTACCGCCCGTGGGATAGGCGGGCAGTTCTCCAACCCGAGGGGGCCTGAACCACAGCCCACAGGGCCCTACTCCCCGAAGCTCCACATCGGCGGATCTCAGGGGGAGTCGGTGTTTTTTCACCAAGTTCTGGAGGCCTCCGGAGCCGCTGATCTGAGGACAGGTGGGGCAGAGGGGAAGGCAGTTAGCACAGGGCAGGTCCGGGGCGTGGCCTGCCATGCTGCACTTTTAACAAGCTTCAGATGGGCCGGATGCTGCTGGCCCCAGGGGCCACGCCTCGAGGGAGCAGGCTGCAGCCCACCTGACATCCACGGCCTTGTACTTTAAATCGTATCTTCGTATCTTCCCCTCCTCCCAGAACACATCCTGGCGGCCTCATCCACAGCAAGTCTGATAAACCAATGCTCTCTGCTGGGCTCCCACCAGCTACTGCAGTGCTTCTGGCTCACGTTCCTGCAAACACGAGTTCCCAGAGACCTGATGAGCTGTGGGAACGGGCTCCCCGCCCCAGAGCAGTTTGGGAAAAGCCATGCGGGGGGCCGCGGGGCCTGGGGCCGCGGGCCTGGGGCCCGGCCCCTGCTGTGTGCTGGGGGTGATAACGTCTCCCGCTAACGGAGTTCGGGGGCATAGCTCCTGCACCTGTCTGGGCCTGGCTCAAGTGTGCACGGGGCGGGATGAGGCACCGCGCGCGGAGGTCGCCGTGTGCTTCCGAAGAGCCAGGACGCGGACAGGCAGTGGGGGGCGGGGCGGCGTGGTCCCCCAGCACGCGGCCTCGGGGCCGCGCGGCGACACCGCCATCTTCTTCTCAGATCGGCGCCCTCTGCACCGGAGCATTTTCAGAGCACAGCGGAGCACATGCCAGGCTCTGGGGCGCGGCTCCGAAGAAACAATTCGCATCCCGTCCGGCCTTCTGAAGACAAAGGCTGGTCTCGGTGATGGGCATTTCGGGACAACGGCCAGGAGCCTGGAGGGGCCTCTGCGAGCTCTCTGCACAGTGACGAAGGGCGAGAAGGGGTCTCTCAGCGCCGCGAGCACGTGGCTCCGGAACGGACTTTCCCAGCGTGCACTTGGGCAGGTTCGCGAAACCTCACTGGCTGCCCAGGACCTCTGCGTGACTGCGAGCCTGGAAAGCCCAGCGCATTCAGCTGCACAAGTGGGTAACGCGCTCCTCTCGCCCCGCCAGGCTGGGGATGGAGGCGATGGCGGCTGACGAGAGGCGGGCTGGGACGGACATGGTGTCGCGTTTACTAGTCGCACAGTTACCCGGTGAGAAACCGCACGTCGCCTCGTGCTCTGGGGTAAGGAACTTACCCCGCTCCTCCGAGCCATCTGAAACCTCCCTTCCCCAGGCCCACACCGAGCTAGCCAGCTGGCCGCCCCGCCCAGGTGGGAGGCGGGCGGAGGGGCCTGCCAGGCTTTTCTGCTCTCTTGCTCAAGCCGACTTTGACATGGGAGCGCAACGATTTCACTCAATCTTCTTTCCCCTCCTTCGCAGTGTATTTCTTAAACCAGAACTAATGTATTCTGGACATAGAGCCCCTCCGAAGCGAGACAAAGAAATTTCGAAACATCTGAGCAAACAAAGCCACTTTTCTTTCCACCTCCAAGCCAGAAGGAAATACGCAGAAGCATTTACTCGCTTTCCGAGCCACACAGATGTTTTACCTGCCGATCCCTTACAGAAGTGTCCCCCAGTTCAGAAATCACCCAAGCGGAGCCGACAGAGCGCCTGGCCTGCCCGAACCCAGGCTGCTGACGGCTCTTGTCGGGGAACGTCTGCCTTTTCTTTCCTTTCCTGTCCTTTCCAGGGCTTTCTAATTTATTCCTTGGCTTCTAAGGCCTAACAGCGTCTCGATGCAGGAACAGGAACTGGCCTCTTCCCGGTTCCTGGAGCCAGAGCAGGGCTCTCCTGTGCGCTAGGAAGGTCTAAGCCCATGGGCTGGAAACATGGAATCTGTCCCCCCTCGGTCCCTTTCTAACGGGCCAGTCTCTCAAGGCCAACTCCTGATGGGCCCAACGTGGGTGCGCGGCCCGGAGGGCGGTCAGGGTCTGGAGAGCTGGAGAGCCGCCCGAAACAAAGGACAGAACGGAGTGCCCGCTGCCAGCGTGGGCCCAGGCAGGCGGTTGGACTAAGGCAGAAGGGGTGCCCAGGCTTTGGGGGCGGGAACCCCTGTGCCTTCTCCTGACCCCCCCTCCCTACCCCACCCCACACTTTTACAGAGTGTCGGCGGCACCTTCGGCGCACGCGGGCTCCAGACTCCCTGCCCGTGCCCGGCCGCGCGGTGCGGGTGGCGAGGCGAGGACCCGCGCGCGGGGGGCGGCGCGGCGCGGCGCGGCGCGGGGGGCGCGGCGCCTTTAAGGCCCAGGCCGGCGAGCGCAGGGGCCGGGCGGCGGGCGGGGCCTCGGCGGGGCGGCCGCGCGGCTTCACCTGCAGTTTCGAGCGCGCGGAACAGAGGCGCGGGCGGCTGCGAGGCCGGCGGACGCAGCGGCCCGAGGGAGCGCGCCGCCGGCCGACTTGGCCTCGCTCCCGGAGCCGGGCGGCGATCGCGGCGGCGCAGCCGGGCCGGAGGCGCGGGGCCCGCTGGAACGGCGGCGGCGGCGGCGCCGCGATCGGAGCGGCGCGATCGCGGCGGCGGCGGCGACAAGGCGCGGGCTCCGGGCGCCGGGCACCGGGCGGGTGCCGGGGCGCGGCGCGCCGGGGAAGATGACCGCGGGCTCCGGCGTGTTCCTCCTGCTGCTGTCGCTCTCCGGCGCGCTCCGGGTGAGTTGCCGCCTCCCGCCCTGGCGGCTCGGAAGCCCGGGCGGCGCGGAGCCGTCCCCGGAGCCGGCGGGGCGCGCACACGCCCGCGGGGGCTCTCCGGGGCTTCCCCGGTCGGCTCGGGGGGCCCTCGCCGCGGGCACCGCTGCATCCAGCCGGCTCCCGCACTCCGCGAAGCCGCCTGCGGTCGGCAGGGGCGCGGAGATGCCGGAGCGAGGGGAAGCGGCGGCGCGAGCGGAGCGGGAGTGTGGGCGGGTGGGCGGGGGACGCGCGGAGCTCTGCCCGAAGCGGGACCCGCGGAGCATCTCAGCCGCCCCGGCTCCGCGGCCGCTGCTCGGAGCCCCGCTCGCGGAGCCGGCGCGCCCTCCATCGCCCGCGAGCCGCGAGCCTCCGGAGTTGGCGAGCGAGCCCAGCCGGGCTGGGGCTGCGGGTGCGGAGACCTCGCGGCAGCGGTGCGGGGTTCAGGGTGCTGGGACACCCGATCTGGCCGCCCCTGCCGGGGGCTGCGGACTCGCGGCGCCGCCTCCGCCTTCGTCTTCGGGGTGCAGACAAGGACCGTCGCTGCTGGTGGCCGGCGGATGTAGACCACGGGACCCCCTCGCCCCCGAGTCCCCGCGGTGCGGGCTGGAGCGGGTGTCCGGCGGGGCCCTCGCGAGAGCCGGGCGCCGGGAGGGCGCGGGCGAGGGTGTTCACCGGAGCGCGGCCCCGGCGCTCGCCTGCCTCCCCTGCAGCCCGAGAGCCGGTCCCCGGCCCAGCCCTGCGCCTGCAGGGGGCAGGGTCCAGGGGCGGCGTGCGGGCTGCGCCGGGGGCGCCTCTTGGGGAGGCGCGGGGAGAGGGGGCGCCGCGGGAGTTGCAGGAACCCCCTCTCGTGGC
>NW_024342471.1:26302129-26302928 GCF_902729225.1 Pteropus medius
GTGAGGGAGACTGGAAGAGACCCCACCTTCCACCCAGACAGTTCAGGGCGGCGGCTGCTGAGGTCTCTGGGGCTGAAGTGATGTGGCCAGGGGCTGGGGTGCTCCAGGAAGGCCTGTCAGGGCCTGCTGGCTCTGAAAACTGTCCAGAAGGCAGCAGGCGGCAGCCCCAGACCCAGCTGATGAAGAAGGGACAGGGAGGCCAAGGGGCGGGGCGTCGCATCCCTCAGGCCCCAGGGCCCGCTGTGGGTGAGGGGGACCAGCAGGCTTGTCCCTTCTGCAGTCCCCAGGGAGGGAGGAGCGGGCCGAAGGAGAAAAGATTCTCAGAGACTCTGCTCAGCAGGCGCTGCACGGAGGCCTGGGCGAGGAGGTGAGGGGTCCCACCCTCCAGTTCTCTCCCCTCTCTCCCTTTCGTGGCCGCTTGTCCACCCTTGGAGAAGCCATCTGCGCCCAACCGGGCGAGAGAGCTCCGTTAACTGATCAGAAAGGGCAGGTGTCCTCTGGCCCTGAGCGTCCTGGCTTCGCTGCTCCCTGGGTCTAGAGCCCAGGGCAGCGAGAGCAGAGCGGGGCGGGCGGGGTGGCGCCCTCCCAGGCTGGGGAGTGGGAGCTACAGGTCCGCCGCGGGGAGAGGGGGGCAAGGAGGGAGGGCCAGCGAGTGCCGCGGGGAAGCCAGCTCGCCGCCGCCACGCGGGAAGGGGCTCGGCAGGGCCGGCTCGCAGCCAGCACGGGCAGCCGCGCCTTGGTTGGCCACGGAGCGCGATGCGCCTCCCGCTGCCTCTTACCGTCCCGCGTGCCGCCGCCG
>NW_024342471.1:26302968-26322493 GCF_902729225.1 Pteropus medius
CAGAGTGGAGGAGGGGGCGGAGGTGCTTGGTTGAATGAATGACTCATTTGCATGACAAAGTACACTAGAGAGGCAAGGCGGAGGAGAGGCCAAATTCAGGTGCCCAGAGGGGGCCATAAAGCTGCGGTCCTGGCCAGAAGCACCGTTAACTGTCTTTACAAGTATGTCGGAATTAGCCACTTCACCCACCGGGTTTGGCGGGACCCACATCTGCAGACAGGCAAGTCTTGCCTGGGCAGAAAGCCTGGCTAGACACGTGGACAAGAACTAGACAACCTTACAGCACACCCGACACCCAGTGCCACGCCAGGCTTTCGGCCTGGTAGGTGTGCACGCGAATGCAGTAGCGAACGAGCCAGAAAACACTGTGCCGTCTCCGAGTCCCCGTCAGCGTGCCGATGAGCCGGAGTAAAGGACACTGTGACAAACACGCCACATACGATTAGAACGATTAGACGCTGCAAGTCTAGTGTTCTGTATCCGGTCTCTCACTCCTTCTTACTGATAGAGCCTCGTCCGGACTGACCTGTTTGCGTCCGGGTTTCTGATGGTCTCTTACACCACGGTGGCCCCTTTCTGGTCAGTGGGATCCGAGGAAGTTGTTACGTTAGATGAGGCTGCTCGGAAACCTTTCCTTTATCCAGCTAAAGAGGAACAGACTCAGTGGGCCATGCCCTTTGCCTTTACCTCTTCCTCCTGCCTGGAATACAGACGTGATGTCTGGGTCAGTGCAGCCGTTTTGTGACTGCGAGGATGGTGGCGCAGGAACTAGGTCCCAGGTGGCATCCTCAAACAACTACAGAGCTCTGGACTCATTTTGCCTGGAGCGGTGAGAAAAACAAGGTTGAAAAACCACAGTCCAGTTTCCTGCCCCACTCAGCTAAACACTTTCTGACTTCGGAAAGCGAGAGTGATGCATGCGAGTGACTGCGGTCGTCCCCTCTGCCGGCTCAGGGTGCGCATCTCCGTCCTCCGCCCTGAGCCTGGGCCGTCTGCTCCTTCCCCCACCCTCTGTCCTTGGCCTTGGCCCTGCTCTGGCTTTCGTGCCCCCGGCCGCCCCACGCCCAGTCCTGTGAGAATGAATCGCTTTGTCCAGCATGCTGGATTGCAGAGAGCATGTCACGGGCACCGGGCAAATGTTTGCTGAGTAGATGAAATGAATAGTCGACACTTTAGACTCCGTCTTGAGGCCAAGATATAAATGAATCATTCCATGTGTGGAGCCAGGGCTGGAGAACGTGAGGTCCCCACGGTGTCTCTTAGCCACCCTCTTCCAGGAAGCCAGGACGTGACTCGTGGGGACTTTGCCCACAATGTCGACTGGCTCCAGGGAACCGAGGCCCCCACAGAGAAGCGGGGTGAGGCAGGACTAAGCCCCAAGGGTGACTGGACGGGCTCCAAGCCAGGCCGTCCTTGCTCTGCCAGCCCAGGCACCGCGGCTTGCTGAGCATGAGACTTCTGCCGCTTCCTGTGGCCGCTCCCCTCAGGGGTCCCCGAGGCGCCTGCACAGCCCGTGGCAGAGACCGCAGTGCCCTCTGGCCTCTTCAGGGGCCAGCGCTGCTTTGCATTTGTCAGCACCTCTCATCTCTGTAACTCGGCCTGGCCCAGAGTTAACCAGTTCAGAGAGGAAAGTTTGTATCCTTAGTGGCTTCTGTCAGTTGAGAAGTGAGACTAGAAGGCTTTATCCATCGCCCCCCACCAAAGCCGCCAGCAGGGAGGAGGGTCCGACCGCCCTGTGTAAAAACAAAAGGAGGCCAATGGCCGCTGCCCGAGGCACTCGGCCGCCTCTGGCCCATGTGTGTGGCTGCTTCCGGCTCCCCCTGCCGAGAGGCACCGGAGCTTGGCCCTTACGTGCTGGATCCCCAGGGTGGGGGGCCAGGAGCCCCGGGCATCTTCCGAGCTCTGGCCTCCGCGGTGGCCCCTCACTGCAGGGGGGCCACACCAGTCAGCGCCAGGCTGATGGCTTCGCGACCGAGCCGTTTGCTTTCTAGAACGATTTCCAGTTATAACGTCACAGCACCGAGTCCCGACCGGACCGTGTGCCTGCCCTCCGCGCACGGGGTCTCCCGGCATCCTCACCAGAACCCGTCCCGGGAGGCGAAATCCGACCCTTCGCGTGGCCGCGACGCTGACAGGCGGCGAGGTGGACAGACGGCCGAGCACCCGGGCTTCGCTCTGTCCCCCTGGACCTACGCTTTCTGCCCGCTTGCGTCCCCCACGCGGCGAGATCGACGACGGTTCAGGGTGCCGAAGCCGCACGCAGACGCGACCCCGCCCCGAGTTCGGGGCTCCCCGTGGATTTAGCAATGTCGACATTCAGACGTGCCGATTGTTTCTCACCCCGGACGTCCGCAGCAAGCGGGGCCCGGTGTGTCCAGAAGCGCTCGGTGGGAGTCACCGTCCGAAGTGGCTGCAAACTCCTCCGGGGCACCTCGGGTTTGCAGGACCGGCCTCGGCGTTAGGGGAGCCGGATCGCACAGAGTCGACGGGGTGTGTGGTCCTTGGCAGGGCGCACACAGCCCGAGCGGCGCCCCGGGCTCGCAGACTCTGCCAGCTCTGGGGGAGCCGCAGAAGAGCCAGGGACTCGCTGGGCTGGGCTGGGCTGGCCCCGGGCAGCCGCCATGAATCAGTCACATTGCAGCTTGGAGCGCCAGGGGCGTTAGTGAGGTTCACATCATGAACCGTGAGAAAAGCTGACCTCCGGGGCGGGGGTTTGCGTGGGATGCGGGGCCCCCCCATCTGCAGCCGGGCCCTTCCGCCTGGGTCTGCTGTCCTGGGTGTCTGCGGGAGCCCCCCATCTAGATTTCGAGGTCTCTCTTTACTTTTCTGTGAAACTTGGTTAAGGAGATACAAGAACTAATCAACTGGGAGCGAGCGAGCGAGCTTTTGTCTTTTCAAAGAATGTTCCCATTCCGACTTTTTGAAGGCGGGATTTTCGAGTGAATTCCACTGCAGGAAATTCTGCAAGCCTAGCGACTTTCTTTCCGGCCAGGGGATGAAGTCCTCCTGTGTGTGTCCTTATAAAGCCTCGTGGCACTTGCTTGTTTTAATTCTCCAAGGGCGCACTGTGTCGTGCTGGGAGCTGGGCTGGTAAAATCTTTGCCTTTTGTCCAAAGGCTCAGAATTTTGGTGACTTTTTGCCTGGGCTCTAGGCTGCCCTCTCCTGATGGCCTCCCGTACTGTCTCAGGCCGGCTCCCCCTTTTAAACAAAAGAGAACAGAACAGACCTGGGCTAGCAATGATCTTGGGCCAGCGTGTGCTTCCGAAGGCCACCTCCCTTCCCGCCGCCGTTGGGGGCAAGCCGGCATTTCTGAGGCCTTCCCTCGTGCTCACGTGTGCTCCCACTTACCTTCCAGATGCCTTTGGGCTCAGGGCAGCCAGAGGTCACCCCCAGACTGTCTGTGCCAGGTGTGCAGGCGGCCGCTGCCCACTGCCGCCCCTGGCGAGGAATTCGCTCGGACTGTGGATCGTATTCGTGTCTTAGTGTAGTGCAAATGACAACAGACTCAGAGGCTTAAGCGACACAAATGATCGTCTTACCGTTCTGGACCTCGGAAGCCCAACGCAGTCCCCCAGGCTAGAATGAAGGTGTCGTCAGGGCTGGGGTCTACAGGGGGGACTCCGGGTCCCCGCCTCTGCAGCTCCTGAGGCCCCTGCTTTTCTTGGCTCGTGGCGCCTTCCGCCGTCGTGGCCAGCGCTGTGCCGTCGTCACAGCCTGCGTTGTGCCCCCCCCACCGCGGTCACGTCACCTTCTTTGTCTCTCCCTCTGCGTCCTCTTCCGCTCACACGTAAGGGGCCTGTGGCGCCCCTGGGCCACCTGGGTAATCCAGGGTTGTCTCCCATCTCAAGGTCCTCACCTCGAGCGTGTCTGCAGAGGTCCTCGCCATGTCAGGTGACACGTTCACGAGGACGTGGGTGTCCTCGGGGCTCCCACGCGCCCGCGTGATGATGGGTCCTTGCCGGCTCCACGTGCCGAGGACTTGCCGTGTCTCGGCCACGGTCCCTGTTCTTCCCTCGACTCCTGCGGCCCCTCCCGGCTCGTGTGGGAGCCCCCACTTCGCTGCGAGGAAACAGGCCCCGGGCGTGGAGGGCCCAGGCTTGTCGCCGGCTGGGAGGCCCGTCTGAGCCCGAGCTCCAGCCCCAGGCCTCCCCGCGGCCCCATCTATCCTGCTTCCCGCCGGGAGCCCCTGCCCGCTGAGTCCTGTGTCTGTAATTAGGACTCTGGTCACCACCTCTCCGTGGGACCTGAGACGGATTTGCTTGCGAGCGCCACTGTGAAGCCCGCAGCAGCTCTGATCTGGCGGCTGTTAACTCCGCCTTGTTGGCTTTGCTGTTTTCCTGCCGCAGTGTGGGGATTTGGGGAGGATTAAGGTAAGCCTTCAGCGACAGATAAACATCCGAGGGTGGCCCAGCCCCACCACCTGCCTCTCCAACGGGAGGCAGCCCCCGTGAGCGGCTGCAGGTGCCCCGAGAGGCGTTCTCGGCCTGGACCGTCCGTTCGGAATGCAGTTTAACTGAGTTCTGGCCCCGGGTAGGGGTGCGGGCCCCACGTCTGTCCAGGAGGGACCACGCCCTTTGTCTCTGAGCTCAAGGAGGATGAGTCACCTCCAGGTGTCCCCTCCAGAGCCTGCGCCTGCGTATCTGACTTGGAGAAACGTCGGGGTTTGATTTGGTTTGCGCAGGTGTTTGAGGCTGGGATGTACGAGGGCGTGGACGCTGGTCTGCCCGGAAGCCGAGGGCGGCTCTCGGTGGGTGAGTGCTGAGTGCACAGTCCCAGGGGAGTGCCGGCGGATGCGACTGGGAGCCGGGGTGCGCCTGAGAGAGGGCCGAGTCGGGGTCACCCGCCCACCTTCGAAGCAGAGGGTGGGAAGTCCAAGGGTACCCCAGGAACTGTGGCCTGGGGGATGCTTGTTACGCCCCGCAGGCTGCTGCGTCCCCTCCCATGGGGGGCTGGGCGTTGGCCCCAAAAGACGCGTCTACCCAGAACAGTGACTGTGCCCTTGTTTGGAGAAGGGTCTTTGCAGATACACTTACGGGTTTCGAGATGACGTTATCTGGGATTATCTGAGTGGGCCCCACACCCAGTGACAAATGTCCTTAAAGGAGACAGAAGAGGAGAAGATACTGACACATGGCAGAGGCCACGTGACGACGGAGGCAAAGACGGGGGTGATGCGGCCACAAGCTAAGGACCCCCGGAGCCACCAGGAGCTGGAAGAGGCAAGAAGGAGCATCCTCCCCACCCCAACCCAGGGCCTCCAGGCGAGTGAGTCCCTGCCACCTTGATTTCAGACTTCTGGCTTCCAGAACTTCAAGAAAATACATTTTGTTATTAGAAGCCCCCAGTTTGTGGCCGTCTGTCACAGCAGCCCAGGACACTCACACAGCCCCTGAATCCTGGGCCTGCGGCCAGGGGTCTGCCTGTGTAAACCCACCTCCCAGGGCAGCCGATGCCTGTGTGAGCCTGAGGACCTCAGCCTGGAGGCTTTGTAGCTTAGCGTTCCAAGGGCAGCGGTACCCACGGGGGTGTCTGCCCCCCGCGAGTACCACGTCTCCCCGTGCGGCTCAGGTGGGCGGTCGGAATGACGCTGTGCTTTCCATCTTGCCCGCGTGGCAGGTGAGGCACTTCAGTGTGGCAGTGTAGTATCTCATGTTGTAAAGCGTGACACAGAACAGTTCCATCAGAATTAAAATGCGCGTGGCACACTTTTTCTCCTCGCATGCTCTTCCCCTGTCAAATAAACTCCTAACACGGATTATAGCTCCGATAATATCGCATAGATACATTGTAAATATTTTGTTAATCTGAAGGTCTGCGTTTGGGGATGGAATGTTTCACGGCCGCTGCCGAGTGTGGGAGCAGGGGGCTCGCCGGCAAGGAGGCGTTTGTAGAACAAGTCTCTCTCCCCAAAACTGCTTTTCTGTGCAAATGCAAAAAGGCATTATTTCTG
Source organism: Pteropus medius (assembly GCF_902729225.1). Classification (NCBI taxonomy): domain Eukaryota; kingdom Metazoa; phylum Chordata; class Mammalia; order Chiroptera; family Pteropodidae; genus Pteropus; species Pteropus medius. The sequence goes on from NW_024342471.1 coordinate 26,308,920, forward strand.
GCTCCGAGAGCTTCGTTTCCTGTGTTTCCAGCAGCCGCGTTTTTGCTGCCTGGCTGCTTAGCTCCCCTGCGAGCACAGGTTTGCATGCTTGCTCAGGAAAGCAGCTGCTGAGCTCGGTTGCCAAGGGCCCCGTCTCTGTCCCTGTCACTTCTTTGCAGCTGCATTTCAGGCAGCCTCATGCATACTTGCGGACGGTGGCGACCCGCCCTGCCCTGCCCACGGGGTCTAGGTTGTTGGGAGCCCTGGGTGCCCGTGGGCACTCCAGGTCTTAGCAGGATGAGCTGCTGCAGCTTCTCGCAGCCCGGCCATCCTGTCATCCTCTGGGTTGGGATGAGCCATCTGAGGGCTGGCAGCCGGGATGGGGACGGGCCTGTCCCTTCCAGAGAATGACCAACCGCTACATCTGGACGCCAGGATATCTCAGCGCCCTGCCCGCTGCCCCAGCTGGGCACCTGGGCTGTGTTCCTACCTCTCCCCACCGGCCCTCCGGGCGGGCAGCCACGCGGGGCAGGAAGGGCCCTGTCGTGGGCACGTGTCCGGTAGGCTGCCTCGTGCTCGGTCGCGATGTGCGGCTGGGTGGCACGGCGAGGGTTTGAAGGAGAACGACACCCTCTTCCTTTCCTTGTTTCTTCAGTGTGACATTTACAGAGGGCCTTGGCTGACTCGGCGGGGCACCCATGGGCTTTGGATGAGCGAACTCTGTAAATAGGATAAGCGGCGTCTTAATGCCACCTTTGGGGAGCACGGGGGCCCTGGGGAAGTCTGTCCCTGCCCCAGCCCCATGGGAGACTTGGTAGGACTGTTGATCTGTGTCCCGCCCACCTTCAAAGCAGAGGGTGGAAAGTCCACGTGTGCCCCAGGAACTGTGGCCTGGGGGATGCTTGTTACGCCCCGCAGGCTGCTGCGTCCCCTCCCATGGGGGGCTGGGCGTTGGCCCCAAAAGACACATCTACCCAGAACAGTGACGGCCTGTGGGTCAGCCGTCCTGTGCTGGCGTGTCAGTGGGCCGAGCGGACCGTCGGCACACTTACCCTGCGAGGGCGCAGTGACCCCTTCCCAGGCAGGGGACGCTAATGGGTGACAACGCGGGGTCCCTGTCCACGCTCCCGTGGCCTGCACTGCAGGAGCCTGGGGTTGAGCGGGCAGCCCTCCACCCGCCCCGCCTGTCCCCTCAGCCGCCCGTCCCCAGTGGAGCCCGGTCACCTCGAGGTTCAGGGGCTGGTCAGCTTCTGCGGTTCCAGTCCTCAGCTCTGCGGCACTCGGCGCATGTCGTGACCTGCAGTGTCTCCCGGGTCACCCGCCGGAGGAGGTGGCTGCCTCCTTGCACGGGCGGGTCTCCGGTTCCAAGGCGACACGTGTGACGTGTGGGAAGCAGAGCCCGGACCACGGAGAGCACAGGTGCTGGGGCCCCCGGGGACGGGCACCGTGTGCCGCCGCACCTGCCACCGCCGCCTCGGCCGCACGGTGCCCGCTCTCCCGGGAGGTCTCCTGCCCGCCTCTCCTCGCCGGAGGCATTGGGACGGGAGCCGACCCCTGCTGTGTCAGGGCCAAGGGCGCCGTTCACGTGCACCTGGCCCCGGTCTCGGAAGACCCCCCCAGATGCTCCTCCCCTGCGCTCTGCCCCCGGGCGTGCCGGGCTGGCCTTTGACGCAGTCAGTTTTTGTCAGACAGCAGCGCCATTCGATGGGTTTTTATGGTTTTGTCTGGGGACTTTTTTCTCTTCTCGGCCTTTACATTCTCCTGTGTGGCAAAAGGCACGTTTTAAAACTGAATGACTAAGTTATGGAGTGTCTCAGTTAGAGGCTCGCAGGCCCGCGGGGGGAGGGGCGGCCCACGTCACCCGTCACTCGTCACCGGCCGTCGTCATTGATGAGCAGGCCCTGGCGTGACTGGACCACCTCCCAGCGCGCTGAATGCTGGGCTGCGGTGTCTTGACGGAGATAGAAACGAAGTTATCCAAAGGCCACCCGGACGCCCCCTCCCCACTTAAAGCAGACACTTTTTTCTCAAGCCGTCTTATGCTCTCCCGCCTTCCCTCAGATACAAAAGAGGGATTATGCAACTTGTCTTATCTAGTTCCTATATTTTAAGATAAAAACAGAACGCCAGAGAAGGGCTGAAGGCTATAAAATTGTGATCAAAAGTCTGTAAAATTATAGAACTTATGTTTTCTTGAGCACAGAGCATCTTCGCCCTGACTTTTTTTCTTAAAGGAGCTGGCGGCTTAAGGAGTGATCCTCGGAGAACTGGAGATAAACTTCCAGGAGGGGGAAAAAATAGGGTCACGGGCTTGAAAGGTTAATGGCCGGTAAACGTCAATTTTCTATAATCCTGGCTAATAAAAATAGCCCGTAAGATATAAAATGTCATGCTGCCAAAATCGCAGGGGCCTTTGAAATCCATTTTGAAGTCTCGGGTCCTTTGAAGACGGTGGGGCTGGGGAGCGGTGCGAGCTGTGTTTTTCCTTCCAGGAACCCCTTTATGACAGGAGACCGGGCCACCTGCAGAGCCTGAGCGGTCCCCGTCAGTCTAGGGTGTGCCCGGTGCGGGGCGGGGTTTGCACTAGAAACACCATGAGCAGACTGTGTGCCCCCAAATCTCAGATCCGAAATATGACGACAGCGGCAGACTTTTGTTGCAACCCCTGAAATTGGAACGGGGTTGTCTCCGCTGTCCAGGTTGGCATTCGAGCACCCAGGGGTCCGGGGACAAGCCGGGAACTGGAGAAAGAGGCCCTCCCCTCTCGGCCTGTCCGCCCCTTCCCCAGCTCGGGCGCTTTACCCGGGATGCAGGCGGCGTGGGCAGAGCGGGGGCCGGGCCGTCGGAGATGACCGTGGAACCTCCTGGAACACAAAATGCTCGTGGTGTGTTCGTGTCCGTGCCCTCTGGGGCCGGCGGCATCCCGTCCGCCACCGAGGCCATCGACCCTGCGCTCCTCACGCCCAGCCAGGCAAGACCAGCCCACGGAGGGGCCGGTGGCCCGCCCTCTGGTTTCTTCGTGAGTAGGGTTCAAGCCCCCTGCGGCCGGCGTGGAGCCACAGGCCTGGCTCCAGCATCGTATGACGCGAGGCCGCGGCCTGCAAGGTCCCGGGTCTGCCTGTAAATTCTGAAAATGTCCGGCGCCCGCCAGATGTTGCATCGGGGACCCCGCCTGCCAACCTCACAGGGCGGCGGGCGAGGCCGCGGGAGCTTAAAACAGGCATCGGGCTTTTCAGCCTCTGCGCCCGGAGCTCGTTCCTCCCCCGTCGCGAGCCAGAGAGGTACCACGGACGAGACGGTTCTGTCGCCACACGAGAATCTTGGTTTTGCCTTTTCCCGACTGAAAAATAAAAATGAAGGGTGGCCGAGGTCTCTCTTCAGCGTGCCAAGGTGTGGCTTCGGGGCGACGACCCGGGTTTGCGAGGGGGCAGCGTGGGGGGAGGGGCGCGGCCGGCAGAGAGACGAGGAGGGGGCGAAGCTCCCCACTCCGCTGCTTCCTTCTCTCCCTTTACATGTGTCACTAATGGCTCTTCCTCCCTTTGCCAAGAAGGAAGCCCCCACACAGGATCGCCAGGCGCGCTGCATTGTCGGCTTCTAAAAGGAGGATTCTGGAAGGATGTCATTCCGCGGGAACAAAGTCCCCAGCAGCTTTCCGAGTCGCGGCTTCAAGGAGGCACCGATTAATCACTTCCTCCAGCCCCGGGGGAGCGGAGAGAGGGGCTGCTCCCCGGAGAAGGGGCCGCCGTCCCCCCCCCCCCGCCTGTCCACTCCTCTCCCAGGCGCAGAATCGCATTGTCCCCTCCCTTCGATGTGGCTGTTCGATCAGGAAGTCAGCCCCGCCCGCCAGTATCTAGGATTTGTCTGATTGCATTTCTCGTTATCAGTCTGGAAATAACATTACTTCCTGCCTCTTTAAATGTCATGCGGGTTAAAACTTTCTTGTTGGGTACATGGCATCTGGGATGAGAGCCTTGTTTGTGGAGATCCGGCCGCTCTGCGCGTGGGGCGCGGGGAGCCGACGGCTCGGCCCCGCGCGCCCGTGGCCCCTCGTCTGCGTGTCCCTGAAGGAGTCCCCGGTCCTGGTCGCCTCAGAGGCAGCAGACCCTTCTCCCCCTGCTTCCTGACACGCTGAGCTGCTAATCTCCATCGCGGTCTCAGTGGGGCTGCTCTTCGGGAGGCGGCGGCCTCCGTCCAGGATGTGATTTGATGTTCGGTGAGCGCAGCTGGGCTTTGATAAGGCCGGCTCCGCCCGCCTCGCTGAGCAGGGACGCGGGTCGTGCCGAGATAATTGTAGTTTTGCTGTTTAAGAACGAGGTCGAGAGCTTTGCGGTGTTAACGTGATAACCAGTTGGGGAGCTCACAGGGCCTGCGTCTGAGCACAGAAAACCTCTTCCCAGCCTTGCCTGGGATCCTGTTCATCTATTTTTGTTTTCCTGAGCGTGGAGCCGAGTCTCACTTCTGTTTGGATTCTTAAGCTAGAACGTGGGGCCAGAAGTGCCTGCCCGCAGTCTCGAGCCAAACCCAAGTCCAGAGACTGCTGCGCCGTGGGCTGTGGCTTCGCTGAGAAGGGCCCCACGTGGCCAGATTAGCGCCGCCCCCCGCCCCCCATAAACTCAGTGGAAGTGGCCTGGCGTGCGGGGCCATTGTTGATCCAGGCGCTAACCTCAGGTTTTACCTGGGGGTTGTGGGGAGAGAGAGAGGGTTAGAGGCCACACTTGAGCTGTGGATGTACGCGATCCCGCATTCCTGGCACTGGTCTGTTCCCGCCAAGAAAGTGACGGGCCTGCGCCTGCGTCCCCACACTCTGTGATGCTGCCGTTCAGACCCGCTCGCTCACGTCTCTGTGTTTCTTGGGGCCAAGGACATCGCGGAGGCCCAGCACGGTGGCCCTGGACAATAGAGACTGGCTCGTGACTCTATCACAGGGGCCCAGACAGGGCGATACCTGCGGCCACACGTTTCTTGGAAACCTTACTTGGTTGTTGGTTTCACTCCATAAACACTGTGGATACAAAGTAACTGTGGCCGTCATTGCCCATTAACCTCGGGTCCTGAGACTCGGAGGCGACTCCAGGCCATGTTCCCCACCCACTTCCCCACCCGGGCACCAGCACTGGGCCACCTGCCCAGGTAGCAGGACCTCCCTAGCCCCGCCCGCCCTGTCCCCCTGTTCTGGCCAGCCCCCACTCCCATTCCTGGCTGGCCCTTCCGTCCGCGGGGACCTGCGGGGCCTCCTGATTCAAACGTCATTTCCCCTCTGAGCCGTCTGGCTGTCCTCTCTCTACCCTTCTGCCTGAGCTAAGTCAAATTAGTGCCGTCCACCTCCGCTGCCCCAGAGGTTATTAAAATACGCAACGAAGCAAGGCGTTTGGACTCTGCGACTGCCCAGTGGTCTTGCTGTGAGTGTGAGTGTGAGTGTGAGTGTTCTGGGTGACCGAGCCCCTTGTCCACCCACGAACCTCCCTCCCCAAGGAGTCCGTGCGAGAGGAAAGACGCGAACTCTGCCCCGCCTGGGAGCCCGCGGAGGCCGGAGCTAACAAGCCAGGAAGCATGAGCGCTCGGTGATGAGAGGCGGGTGAGCGTGAAGTGGGGGAGCCGGCGTGTTCTCCCTTCCGCACCTCCGTGCGAGGGCACCCTCGGTTTGTTTATTAAGCCATCGTCACGGCCACGTGGGACGGGCGGGTCTTCGTCCGACGGAATTGCCGCTCTGCGGGCCGTGCTGGCTGCGGTGCCCAGAGCATAACTTGGCAACAGTGACAGTCGTGGCACCAGGAGTCCAGTGTGGACAGCCTCCCCCTTCCACGCCGTCCACACGGCACGGCTCCTGAGCTCCAGGGACGCAGACGCAGGCCTGGCTTTCCACCCGAGCTGCAGACGGGGGTCTGGTCGTGTCCTAACCCGGTGAAAAGCTCGTTTGTCACCGTTTGGTAGACTTTCACCATGGGCTCTTCGGCTGGTCCCGCCATCCACGAGGCAGCAGTTACTCCTGGGTCCCCGGGGCCAGGGGGCTCAGCCGCTGACGTCGGTTTCATTTTGGGGAGTTGTTTGGCTTGCCCCGTACGGCCACCCCCGTCCATCCCCAGAGCCCCATCTGCCAGCGGCATTCCACTGCCGAGGACCGGGCGCCTCTGCAGAGCCACACCGATGTGAGGCAGCGGCACTGGGGTGCCCGTGTGCTCGCTGTGCAGGGGTCGGGTGGCCTCCCTCCCCGCTCCGCCAGCCGGGGGCTCCTCACGGGGCGCAGGACGTCCGGCGCTGTGGCCGGGCCAAGGATGCACTGTCGTCACGCATGGGGGGACGTCAAGCAGCAGCCCACCTGGCCGGAGGCGGGGGACAGGGGATGCCCCTCCTGCCGTGAGCACTTGGGGCCTCACCCTGGGGCTCACACGTGGCCGAGCAGCTCAGGGCTTACAATAAATGTCTGGAATGCAAGAGCTGGGGTGTCACTGGGTCCCCCTCAGGGTGATGAGCCTGTGGGTGATGAGCCTGTGAGTGATGAGCCTGTAGGCCGCCCAGTGGCTCAGGGGAAGAAGGCGCCCCTGGGGCCTCCCTGCACACACTGGCCAGTCCAGTGGTGAACTGGCCTCTGGAGCAGGGCTGGCTTTGCGTGCCAGTGGCGAGGACCCTCCTTCGGGGAGTTCAGGGTTAAGTTGCAGAGTCTTCTCTGTGAGCGGCTGAAGGCAGGGGACGTGATGAGCCCGTGGGTGGCTGCGTGGCCTCGGTGTGTCTCTGCTCGGGGGCTCTGCTCCTCCGTCTCCGAGGGCCACCCCATAGAAGCCACGCGGCCACGACGGCCATTCCTGAGTGCTGTCCCTCTGTCCCCACCACTGCCGGACGCGTTCTATTACACACGCGTTGGGAGCATCCTGTGCAGTGGGCAGGGGCCGGGCACAGACATGCGGCCATGCTCCCCACCGCCGACCCCCCGGTCCTCACGCCGGCCCTGCTGCCGTCAGCTCCGGCCATCACGCCCACCCGCTGCTGAAATTCCAGGCGCCTTGGACGCCGGCTCCGCGGCTCCGAGGCGCTGAGCCACGTCGAGCTCCTGCTCTTCGCCCTCCAGTCCCCTCCTTCTTCACACCCGTCCTGAGGCCTCTGTGGGGGCTGCTTCCCTGGCCGGGGACCCTCTGCCTCTGCTCCGGGCTGCGCTTTTGGTACCAGGATGCTGCCCAATGTCCCTTGACCAGGGAGGCTGTCCCTGTTCCTCCGTCACCCTCATCACTGTTCCCTCACCCTGTGGGACACAGCTGCCATCCAGGGGCCCCGGCTGCCATTCTCTGGCTTGTCACCCCCCGGCCCTACTCCGCTACATCAGGGACTCACGAGCTGTTTGCTGGGTCCCAGGCCTGGAGCCAGCTGGGCTCAGAGGGACATTCAGCCAGGGGCAACTGAGGAGTGGGTGACGGACGTGTCCCTGCTCCACTCCAGTCTTCCTGTGACTATTAGGGTCCCCAAGGGGCCAGGCAGCAGAGGAGAGAGCTTGGATGTGGGGAAGACTGGGATCTGGGGGCACGAGCCCTCCGCTGAGGGGGCTTCCTTCGCCTAAGCCCCGTGGGAACGCGGGCACATGGGCCGACTGGACGTTGATGTGAAAATGCCCCATTCTGCGAGCCGAGCACAACGGTGCCCGGGCCCCCGGGTGTACCGCAGGCCGCCGGTCCGTGAGTGTGGGCGCGACTCCGTCTTCAGCTCTAAGGAGCGGCTTCGACGCTCTTCCTGATGACAGATCATTGGAAAGAAGGGGACATTCAATCAGGGCTGACGGCTGTAAGGAGAGAGCCTGCCTGAGGAGGGAAGACTGGGGCTGGGCTTTGTGTCCCTCCCCGCCGGCCTCTGACGAGACCCTGGTAGGACCAGGTGGACCACGCCTGAGGCAGGACAAAGGACCTCCCTGCCCTCCCGCTGGCTGTGAGCTTGACTTCTGGGGCCGGGCGGCCCCTGGGTGGGTTAAGAAGGGGTGAGGTGAGAGACGGGGCAGGAGGGGCAGGTGCCACCGTGCAGACAGGCAGAAGGAAGCCCATGCTGACCAGAATGCCCGAGATGCTGGCAACATGGCTTCCGACTGTGTTTGCTCAAACGTGGACTGTGAGAGCCAGAAGCCCCCCAAAGTGCTGGGCTGGCGGCGTATCCCGAAGCGTGGGGTCCGCGATGCCCCGGAAGGACGTGCTGGGGTCCGCAGGGCACACAGGGCTCTTCCTAGGACGGGGAGCCCCAGAGTGAAGAAGAGACCCTGTCGAAGGCCCTTCCAACGTCACGACCTCAGGTTGGTGCCAAGACGCCCTTGCCCGCGACACGTGCGTTTTCAGAGGAACCAGTGGTTGAACGTGTCCCTTCGCTTTTCCTGTGCTTATTTATAAGCGCAACATTGGACGGTGATGAAAACGTCCCTTTTAAATATTGTGCTTCTGAAACGATGAAGGAGTCCGTTAAAGCAGAAGCGGTGGTCTGGACGGTGAGGGGGCGCGGGGTGGCCCCAGCCCCGGCAGCTCCGGGCCGGCCCGCTCCGTGTGCGCCGTGCGCCGCCGCGTGGAGCCTGCGATGGCCTTAGCGACTGTCTGACCTCGCTGCTCTCCCTCTTCCGCTAAGCGGGGGGCGAGCCGGAGGCAGGCCAGGTAGAACCCCGCGTCTCGCGGCGGTCCCGTGTGTCCACCCTTCTTGACAGCGCCGTCTCTTCATGGTGAGCGGCTGGTTTTCGTTTTCCACGCCGATGAGACGTTTCCCTGTAAGTCACGCGTTTTAAAGAAAAACTAGGAGGAACAGAGACGCAGCTGGTCCGCAGATGCGGCCAAACCCGGGCCGGGCCGCCGGGGCCGGAGCCGCGCTGGCATCCGGGCCAGCCCTGCACGCAGGCCGCTCTCGTCACCTTGCAGAGGACACGTGGCCCAGAGCGGTCAGAGCCTCCGCAGCCGCGGTGTGTGATAGGCGGGGGTCTCTCCCAGCCCTGGTTCCAGGCAGCGGTGTGTGGCCTAGCGGACGAGCCAGGCGCGACCCTTGCGTGCCTGTCACCCACTCCGGGACAGTGGCATAAGTCACCAGGGGACATTTGCTTCTAGCCCACATCAGGGGACAGATCTCAGAACTGTGCGTTCATCCAGGGGACCCAGCGATCTCGTTAGTCACCCCGACTGCCAACGTTAAGCACAAAACAAAACGCACTGGACCTGCAAACTTCGCAAGCTCTGTCCTGGCTTCGGAATCTATGCGAATGTTTCTTTGAAAATCCCAGCTGCTCCGGAGAGAGCCATCTGGAGGAAGAGGAACGCGACCGGCGGGCGTCACCAGTGAGGAGGTGACGCGAGAATTTGCCTTCGGGAGCGCACCTCAGATAGGGGCTTTCTTTTTAAAAAAGTCTCCTTTTCATCTATGCCTCTCACTTTAATAGAGCACTTTCTATTTTTTAAATGCCCCCCAAGTTTTTTAAACTTGAAAAGCAGGAAAATGCAAAGAAAAAAGTCAGCGTAGTTTCATCTTCCCCTGAACAAACCACTTTAGTCATTTCGTACGTCATGCACGTGTGTGTGTGTGGCACTATGTGTGCGCGTGTGTGTGCAGACATGTTGTGTGCATGTAAGCATCGTATATGTGTGATGTGTTGTCGTGTGAGTACACATGTTGTGGGCGTGCGTGCAACCACACGTGAGTGGCATGTTCATGTGTGCACATGTAGCATGTGCACGCATGCGCATAGGTATAATGTGTGCGCACATATGCTGTATGTAGGCGTCTGAGTGTGATTCATACGTATGTGAGCACGTTAGTGTGGGCATGTGTGTGCGAGGACGTGGGTGTTTGTGCGCGTGGTGTGCACAGATATGAATGTGTGCACACACGTGACATGCTCGTGTGTGCCGAGGTGGCGTGTGCGCACATATGCCACATGCAAGTGCATGATTGTGGCGCATGCGTGTGCGTGCGCGTGTACATGGTGTGTGTGCGGTGTGGCTAGAGGGATATTTCCAGCCCTTTGGCACTGGAGATGCCACCACGGTGAAAACCGCCGTAGACGCGTCTTCGGTGCCATCTCTCGTGGCTTTTATATGATAAATCATGAGCAGCACAGTCAGAATGTCTGCTGTGGAGGGTCTGTTCATTGCGCAGACCCTCGTTATGGATTCCTGTGTCTACAGGATGTTTTAGAGAGCCAGTGCGAACGTGCGTTCCTGGCGAGGGCTTTGGGGATGCTCATGTCCCTCGCTCCCCAGACTGGAGGCCTCTCGAATGGCTTTTCCATTAGAAATGTTTTCCAGTGTGACAGGCGTAAGATGGCATCATCTAGTCTACATTTACTGAATTAGTTGAGAGGTTGGGCCTTTTGAAAATCTTTTCCCTTTGCTTATCGCATGTCTGTTTGTCAGTGTTTCTATCGGGGGTGACTGGAATGGCTGCGCGCGAACGTGGAGATTCATCCGGGGGAAATCCAACATCTGTCTTCAACCTACAAACGCGGCTTGATTCGGTTAGTTCAGTCGCCACTGAAATCCCTCAGGAAAGTTTTGTGATTTTTCTTTTTCAAAGAGTTTCAGCGCATTCTTAGCGTCTGTCGCTAGGTGGTGAGGACGTGCCGATGTGTACTCACGGGCACGCAGAACAGAGGTGGCTGTCGACGGAATCTATTTGACCTAGTGACCGTCTGTTTATGTGAATGAGTAAACTGGCTGAAGCCCCCAACGCAGATTCCTTGAAAGGCAGCGGAGCTTTCCGAGGCCTAGAACCAAGAGCGAAACAGCCGCCGGGCGAGGGCAGCCACCTACAGGTGGGGTCGGCGAGCTCGTTCTGTAAAAAGCCAGAGAGAAGCTAATGTAGGCTTCACGGGACGGACAGCAGCTGGCCCTTCTCGGCTCTGTGCAGCCCTAAAGCAGCCGCACACGGCTGGAATGAACGACTGCAGCTGTGTACCAATAAAACTTTATTTACCACAGCAGGCTGAGGGCCGGATTCGACCCAACACAGAGCCCGTCCTTTCTGCTTCTCTACCGGATCCTCCCTCGTCGCCGTTCGATTTTCCTGTGTACGTGGAGGAAAAGGGCCCCGGGTTGAGACCCCCTGAATTCTTTAGCTCTCACGCCGATGTTATGAAGTTTGGTGTCATCAGCCCCATCTGACAGAGGAGGAAACTGAGTCAGGCCAGCTTAGACGATATAGCCAAGGCCACAGAGCTATAATATAAATAGGCAGAGCTGGACCTTAAAGTCATGGCCGGTGGACAGTGGCAGTGGCCACGTAGGTGCAGGGTCCAGCATACCAGTCAGAAGTCACGGGGGGCCTGTAGGCGCCAGTCCCCGGTTCCAAAATGGCCTCAAGGAGGAGGCAGGGGAAGTGGGGACACGAAGCGGCCGCCTGGCCCTCCGGCCCCGCCGCGGAGCACTTTCCACCGGGCAGATAGTAACGACACCCGTCGCTGGCTGCAGCAAGGGAAGAGAAAGGAAACGAAACGCGTCAGCCGCTGACGGACACAGTGACTTCAGGTTTCAGTTTGACGATTCGCAACTGCGTATCCAGAGTGAGGCGCGAAGTCCCCACTTCCGTTGGCTCAGTGCACCCCAGCCGCTGAGCCTGCTCGTCCGGCACCCTGCTGCCCACGGTCACCGCGGGCTCAGGCAGCCACCCGAGAGGCGACACCGTCCACGGACGCTCACCTGTGACGGCCGTGGCCACTGGCCGCAGACCCCGCAGCGGGTGACGGCGCCTGTGACTGGACACGCCTGCCCCGCGTGGACGTCCCGGGGCGCTCTGGGAGGAAGCGGGGTGGCCGAGCACTAAAACGAGCAGTCCCAGCTTCATCCGTTGGGGGTCAAGGGCATTCGCCGTCATCGGGCCGTGACAGGCCACGTGCTGGGGCGGAAGTCACGGCCTGGGGCTCCTCGCAGGTCGGCCGGCGCTTCCAGGAGCGTGGCTGACACAGATGCCCTCGGGAAAGAACAAAAACGTTTGGAAAGCAGCGATTCACCCTTTCTCTGCAGCAATGACAATGGGACAGAAGGTGTCAGTTAGTTCTGCTCCCAGGCCCCATAGAAAATTCACAAGATGCCCCCCCCACATGTTTATGGGGTGATGGGGGCAACGGGGAAGGGGGTGGCCCCACTGTACCCCACCATGCTTGGCCGGGCTTGTCCAGTCCTGGTGGTGGCCTGTGCGTGCTGACCAGGGTGCTACAGTGCTTCCTCTGTGCCAGCTACAGGCGTGGACCTGCTCCACGTGTGGCCCCTGAGGCTCGCAGGGCCCACGGGGCTGAGCTCCGTCCCCTGCAGCCCTCGCTGATCCTGAGGCTGCCTCTTTTGCTCCCCATGCATTCCCACAGGAAGGACCACGGGAGTCTGGCCAGCTGGTAGCACTGGGGAGGAGCTGGCACCTTGGGGTGCTAAGGGACAGAGGGTGATTGGAGAGGATGGCCACCAGCCAGAGCATCCCCCGCTTTTGCATGAAAAGTTGTCTGTGGCTCACCTGGTGACAGCCCCTGAAACAGGAAGCGACATGGCAACATCCCCGGAGCCAGCCAGGCTCACTGGGTTTGGCGTCGCGGCGGGGTGGGGAGACAGGCTGACGCCCTCCTCAACCCCAGGTGCTGGTCCTGACTGCCCACGCTGGCGGGGGTCCCTCCTTGCCGGATTCCTCCGCTGGCCCTGTTCTCGCTTCAAGCACGTCACCCATAGTGGAGCCATTACCTTTGCACCAGCTCTGGGCTGGACTCAGAGTAAACAGTGACCGCTGCGGCCCCCCACCCCCACCCCAGAGTCCTTTGGAGGGGACAGACACACCAGGGGACAGCTGCAGAGTGAGAAAGACCACGTGATTGAGTGAGCAGGTGCCACGGGCACCTGTGGGGGAGGGTCTACCCCAGGCCGTGGAGGTGGTGGGTGCGGGGTTCAGGAGGGTGGTGGCTAAGCTGAGACTGAGGGACAAGGAAGGGCTGTCTGAGAAGCAGGGGAGACCAGATGACATGGGTCATCTACACCACGTCGAGGCTTAAACGTGCTCGAACCCTCAGGAATCGTATGAAACAACAAGAATTGTCTTGCGTGTTTGTGTGTGGAGTGTGTGCGTGTGTGCGTGTGTGCGTGCGTGCGGGTGTGCGTGCGTGCGGGTCCTCCTACCTGCCAGACATCATCCCTACTCTGGAACTGTCCTAGGTGATGAGGTTCCTACGCCACGGAACATGTAATTCAGTCGGGGTGGGTCCCGCTGGGCACGGGCTCCCAAAGGTTTCTTACCTTGGTTTAGAGAAAAAAAGTGAATTTAAAATCGTGAGCCAGTAAACGCTCCTGGTAAACACAAGAAACAGTAAATGCACATAAACAGAAATAAAAGTTTTACAGAACAGTGTTTACCTTCCTAGTACGTACAATATGATTACAATGGATATTTCCCATCCTGTTCTATTTCACTTAAAACTGCTCATCGCTGCTCTCTAAATCAGAGTCCACAGTTTGAAAAGCGCTTTCTGGAGGGCCCAGCGCCGAGTCTTTTGGGGCAATGTCTAGAAGGAGTAGGTTGGGCCAAAAATCCCTGGAGGGATAAATGTTTCAGGCCAAGTCAGCTGCAAGGATGAGTGGAGGAGTGGCTGGCTGGATAGATGGATGAAGGATGGAGGATGGATG
>NW_024342471.1:26322862-26346511 GCF_902729225.1 Pteropus medius
CAATGGTTCTTACTCTGAAGATTTTTCTGGAGCTGCTGGGTGTGATTGGCAGGACTTAGGGGCTCTCTCTGCCCCTGCAGTCTATTATGGGGTTCCTACTGCGGCCCCCTCTCTTTTTAAACAACACAGAGGAGCAGAGGCCTTATAGTGTGAAGAACATTCTGTATTTGGTATAAAACCATGCCATAGATAGAGGTCTCGCTCACCATAAAACATCACTTTTAAGGTGGTTTTCAGTGATCTGTTAGTATCACTGAGCATGTGCATGTCATCCCATGGACAGGCCAGCTCCACAGGGGCCCGGGAATGTCCACCTTGGTTACTGCTATTCCTAGTGCCAGGGACAGAGCCTGGTACACGGTAGACACTGAGGTCTTTGTCCACGGAACGAAGACATGTGCCCGCCCCGCCTCACGCAGCGGCTGGATCCCGAAGGCTCCCTGCGTGTGTTCCGTTCCCTCTGTCCGTGTGCGATGGAGACATTAGTGCGTGTCACACCCTTTACTGGTGCTTCCCATTGTTGGGGCGCGTTCCTTTAATCTAGTAAGTACGCGCCCTGGGCTGAGCCTCCCGAATCCGGGGAGACCAGCGTGAACGCATTGCAGCGTGTGGCTCGAATGACAAGTGCTCACTCCTCGTGGTTGCGGAGGCGGCTTCACCATCGCAAAGCGCTCACGTCGTCTGGGCTTGGGGGTTTGGGGCAGGCTCGGGGTGCACTGTCCCACACAGGAGGTCCAGGACCTGGGCCTCAGGAGGTGGCCTCTGAGCCGTGGTTCCGGTGACGACTCTGGTGTTTGCCGCTGCGCCCTGCGCTGGTGCCTGCAGGGTGACAGCTTCAGGGTGTCTGTCCGAGAGCGGACTCCCAGCCTGTGCTTATCGGCCACTCGACCTTGGACACCGGCAGAGTCGCTCGGTCCTGGGCACACACTCCGGCCGCAGGCTCTGAACAGGCAGGGAGATCATTAAGCCGCGTGTGCCCATGTTGCAAGGATTAGGTAGACGCCGCCCAGTGGTTGATTGTCCCCGCAGGCTGTCAGCAGTCCCGTGGGACAATTCGCAGCCCCGCCCGAGGCCTGGCTCACGTCGCGGCCCGGCCTCTTCTTCTCAGACCTCCCTACTCTCCTCTCTCCCGGGTCGATTTCTGGAACGTTCTCATTGGCTCGGCCTGTTCTGTCCGCGTGAACATTGCAGGGTGACCCCGTGTCCTGGTGTTCCCACGTTGGCACCGCCTCGCCTTTAAAAGTCAACACGCAACTTCTGACCGACAGCGTCACCTTCTAATTCTACGATGATCATCGCTCCTTTCTCTTGCCAAAAAGATAATATTAATTAAAAATAAATGTGAAAGAACACGTACTACAGAACACAGTTTCTAAGCCAAGCTTCAAAGAAATCTGAACTTAATAGCTATTAAGAGCCTCTTTTTTTTTTTCATGGAAATGACAGAAATAAGTGTAGTCGTATGTCCGTGTGACGTGCACGTGGTTCGACTAAACTCAGGAATGAAGCGTGCGCCAAAGGAACAGAGTTGGTTTCTAAAAATAGTGACGTTTGTAGCCTCGGTGGCAGAATTTTGAGTAGAATATCGCTGAGGTTGAATTGTGCCTCCCGCCGGAGAGGCTGACGTCCTGACGTCCCCAGTGCCTAGAGTGTAGCTTTATGGGGGTGGGGAGGGGAGACTTTGACAATTTAATCAAGTTAAGATGAAGTTGTACTAGATTAGGACAGGCCCTAAACCCCGTGCCTAGTGTCCTTGTAAGGCAGGACACCAGCATTGGACAGGGACTCACGGGGGACGCACAGGGGACAGTGGAGGCAGAGGTAGGAGGGTGTCTACAAACCACGGACGCAGGCCGGCCCGGAGGAGGCAGGAAGCGTCCCCTACAGGTTTCAGAGGGCGCGTGACCCCATGGGGCCGACTTTAACTCCAGCCTCCAGGTCTGTGACAGAATGAGGTTCTGTTGTTTTAAGCCCCCCCGTTTGTGGAGCTTTGTTATAGGGGCCCTAGGACTCTAGTACAGCGGTCCCCAACCTTTGTGGCACCAGGGCCCGGTGCTCCCATGAGAATCTAACGCCTGATGGTCTGAGGCAGAGCTGAGGCGGCGATGCTGGCGCTGGGAGCGGATGCAGATGCAGACGAAGCTTCGCTCGCTCACCCGCCGCTCACCCTCTACTGTGCGGCCCGGTTCCTAATAGGCCACAGACCGGTACCAGGCCCAAGGGTTGGGGACCCCTGCTCTGATACACTCAGGCGTGTGGCATTTTGGGAAAACCGAGAAGGAAAATGCGGTGGGACAAAAGCGTCGGTCCACGTGCGCTGACTTCTCAGAGAGGAACCTCCGCTCCAGGTGAGTGTCCTGCGGCCAGCTCGCTGCCGGGGCGGAGCGGCCGCCTCCCTCCAGAAACACGGCGCCAGCGTTAGGGCTGTGCGTGGCCGTCACGCTGCCTCGGCGTCGTCCACTCCACGCCGGGGAGCCCCCCGCTCTCGCCCCGGCCAGCCCCTCGCCTTCTTCTCTCTTCCCGTAAAGCCGTCCTCTGCGTGAGAGCGTTAGGGCCCTTTTAAATCGGCCGTGGCATCAGCCAGCCTCTTCCCATCGGGGCGTGACACCGCGACCGGCTTTGGGCCCGGTCCTTGTAAAAGAGCGTTATTAAAAATGGCTTTCTGGGGAAGCAGGTGCAATACGTATTCATGGAACAAGCAAGCACGGCCTGTCCTAGGTACCGGCGAGTTTTCGGTGCCTAAACAGAGAAGGTTCTGCCCGCTCGGAGAGCACCGAACAGGGGGAGCGGGGCGACCCCTCGGGGCAGCGAGGCCCCGGGGGAGAGGCCGGCACCCCGTGCGGAACGTTTTCAGGCTGCAGGCAGAGCTCACGTCCCACCCGCTCACATGAGCCGCCAGGAGCCACCGATTTCCTCCAGCTCTTACCCCATTGGCCTCCCTCGGCTGCCCCGTGGGGAGCAGGGCCAGGGCGGCCGACCACACTCTGGTTTATAACGCGCAGCTTGCGCCGCAGGCTGTTTGCAGATCCCGCTGGAGGGCCCGCAGCCCCCGCTGCCCGCCCGCCTCGCGGACAGGGGAGCCCAAGCTCAGTCACGGCCCTGGGAAGTGAAGGCACAGAGCCGGAGCCCGCCTCCCGGCGGCCACGCCACGAAGGGTTTCGGGGCGCCCTGTCGAATGGGACTGAGGGGGAAGCGGCGCCACGAGCATTTTCGAGAGCGCCCGTGGACGCCGACCGTGCCACCTGGGGATCGGCGGCGGCACCCGGAAACGCGAGTCACCTTAACTGCAGTGGGGCTGCCACTCGCGCCCCCAGCTAGGGCCACAGGGCGCTGACGTCGGGGCGGCCAGGTCTGCGAGGCCAGGCCGCTGCCCGCGGCCCCTGGGGCTCTGGAGTTGTTCCCAGGGACTCGTCTCCAGAAACAAACCTCACCTCTCAAACTGGGTCACACAGAGGCCTCGACTTTTTCTTTCCTAATTAGTGTTAAGAATTTATTGAATATACATCATACGTATAGATCACAATGTTATTAAAATTGCCATTAAGGCTTTACACATCAAACTGTTTCAGGCAGTGGGGACACGGGAAGCCCGATGCTGCCTGAGAATCATATCTGCATTAGCAAGATAAAGAACAATTTAGGACGATTACAAAAGCTATGATTTAGCGTACAACATAAAACTCTGCTGAGAACTAATTCGTAATGCCAGCTGCTGCTAAGCTTCTTAATCTTTATCTAGTTCAATTAAAATCTGGACGTTTGGGATTTCATTAACAACCAGGGGTTTGAAAATTACAGGCGCGTTTACACCGTATTCCACCGCTGACGAAGGTTCCTCAGAACGTCTCCAGGTAGACGGAGGTATAATTAAAACTTAAGTACGTAAGGGGTAATGCCGATGTAAGAGAGGATTAGTTTAATTTCTCAGTCAGACACAATTGACAAAAGTAGGAAACCCCACCCCAAAACAGCGTAACTTTTGGAGGGGAGAGAGGTGACAGGGAGCCGCAGCTCTGGAGGTGACGGGCTGGGGTGCCATCCCAGCCCCTCGGCCATGGGACAAGTTTCAGTTGAAGGACCAGAGATGTGCTCTGGGCGACTTGTAACCCGAGCTCCCTCGCCCGCGCCTGCTCGTAGGGTTCACGCCATCACTAGCCGTCCCTTGACGTGCTTGCTGCCTGTCATTTCATTCCGCATCCTCCAGACTTCGCAGGCAGGTCTTTCTAAAATTAAACTAGCCAAAGTGATGAACCAGCTTAATGTGTAACTTCGGGTGGAAAAGTACAGGCAGAAGGATGTTTCGTGTGCATGTTTTTCCTCGACCTGGATGTCAAGGTCTGTTGTCACAAGTTTCATTTTTCTGCCAAGAATGGAGGACCCCTCCGTCCTCCTCCAGAGGCTCTGACGAGGTGGGGGCAGAGGCAGGTAATCTGCATTGTTAACAGGCCTCCCCGTGTCAAGCCGAGGCTGCTGGGCGCAGACTCACCACGTCCTGTGCTCCCCTGAGGGTGAGCCTAAGACTCGGGCTCCGTGTGAGACGCATACGCTTTCTAGATTCAACCTAGAGACCTGTAGGGGGGCCGTATGGTGGCCCCAACAAGGTCCACATCCTGATCCCCGGGCCCGGCGAATACGTCACCTCTCATGGCAAAAGGGACCTTGTAGACATGATTCAGTTAAGGACTGAGATGGGACATGACCCCATGCAATCCCCAGGGCCCTTCCAGACGGGATGCAGGTGTCGGTGAGTAGCTGTGAGGGTGGAAGCAGACGCTGAGCTGAGGAGACAGGACGGGCCCACAAGCCAGCGACCGCGGGAGCCCCAGCCGCGGGAAAGGGCAGGACGCGGCTTCTCCCCGGGCCTCCAGAGGCAGCACCTGCCCACACCTTGATTTTCGCCCCGTGAGACCACGCCATGCTCCTGACCTTGGGACTCCCGGATGATAACTGTACATCGCTTTGTGCCACCGAGCCACGGGGAACGAGCGTGCCGTGAGACCCGGAGCCTGGCTTTCCTCACCTGTGAAGCGGGCGTGGGGAGTCGGCGCCGCGGGGGCCGTTAGGAGGATCAGACGGGATGACGACGTTGGCTCCGGGCCTGGCGCAGAGTGGGCGCCTCCGCCGTCGGCTCTGCTGGGGCGTTGGTGCCGGTGCTGTTCCAAGGCCCATAAGGGAGCTGGGCAGGTGACAGACCGTGCGGGAGCCCAGGGGCCACCCTCCGGCTTCTCGCCGGGGCCCAGGGCGCTGCCAGAAGCCGGAGCAGGCCGCGGGTCTGGGCGAGGCCCCAGCCAACTGTCCTGGGACGTGGGCTGAGTCCCCTGGGCTCTGCCTCTCGGGACGGCTGAGCCAAGTCTGCAGAGCGCCAGCCGCCCAAAGTCCTCCCTTCCCTCACTGGTCTGTCCCTCTGTCGTCTCTCCTGTGCCCTCCTCACTCCCAGCGCCCCTGCCTGCTTCTCTGTGGCTGCCTGCGGGGAGGCGGGGCGGAGGGCTGAGGCCTCAGGAGCGACACCCCACGCCCACGGCCACGCCTGCCGGCAGGGAGCCCCCGGTGCACGGGGGCCACGGGGGAGGAGGCTTTCAAGGCGGCCCAGATGCACCGCGGTGCCCGCCTCGCCATCTGGGCAGCGGGTCAGTCCGTCCCCCAGTAATAAAGAGGCCGCTTTGGCTTCGAGTTGACTCCTGCACTTCCCGAGTCTGAAGAGAAGCCCAGCATGCCCGCCGACCCCCGACGTGGGGGCGGCAGCCCGGATGCCACCCTGCAGTGTGAGGGACTCACGCTCCCGCCCCAGGAACCTCTGAGCCCGTCTCTTGGAGGTCGGCGTTTGGGATGGGAGATGTAGCCAACAGCTCAGGCATCCCAGTGGGGGTGGCCACGTGACCGTCCCCTGGGCAGACATCGGACTGCTCGGTATTCGTCACTTTAGTCATTGCGAAGCTGTGGTTTTGTCATTTTCTCTTATAGTTACTTCTCACCGCTGCATTGTCTTCTCTCTAAACCGTGAGCTCCTGGAAGATGGGAGGCCTGTGCGTGTGCGTGTGCGTGTGCGTACGTGCACGCGCGTGTGGCATTGCACACGGGTCGTATGTGTTCCATGTCTGTTGTGTGTTGTATCGTGTTGCACGCACGGGGAACACAGAGCGTAGAGCCAAGGACAGGCCCTCACGAGCACGGGGACCTAGGTGACCGCGAGGGTCACACACCCCGAGGCTGGCCCTGGTCAGGGAGCCTCTGGGGCCCAGGGTGCCTGTGACCCACTTGGAGCCGGGCCTGAGGTGCTCAGGCTAGCGCTGCGGGCCTGGGGCCGGGGGCTCCCCGCACCGGGGAGTGAGGGGTCCCCCACATGGCCGCACAGTGCCGAGCTGTCCTCCCCGCTCCAGCTCCCCGGGGCCGGGCACCTCTCCGTCCACTGGGCATTTACTCAGCGTGGTTGCTGTTGGGGCGGACGGGCTGCTGTGAACGTGACAGCGTATCGGAGGCAAAATTTAAAAAAGGAAAAAGCGAACAAAGGGAAGGAAGGGTAGTGACCGCCTGGACCCGGCGCCCGCCGCGGCCGGAGCCGCCCACGCTGCCCTCTGAGGAGCACACGTGACTCTAATCACAGTATTTAGTGGAACGACCGAACCACGGAAGGATAAATTTGCCTCATTCGCTCATTCGACGCATATTTCTCGAACACGTGCTGAGAGCCCAGGACGTAGCAGTGAACAAAACAAAGCCCGGGACCGATCTGAGGGCTTCGGGCATCACGCGATCATTGCCGGGGACCTGGGTGGGGCCTGGCTCGCTGCAAACCGGCTTTTAAAAGTCCGTCAGGAAGAAGCGGCCTTGGCCTCGCCTGTGAGACAAGTCTGCAGAGGGGCCGGCGTGACGTCGGCCGCTGCTCCGCCTCCCAGCCTCTCCGCCGCCCTCCCCGCGCCTCTGGCCTCTGGGGGATGACCTTGTCTTGGTCACAGGGAAGGCCACAGTCACCGTCCAGAGCCGCCCTGCAAAAACCCCGAGGCTCATGCCAATGGACAGCCGGAGTCGTCCACCTCCCTCTGAATCCCCGACCGTGCCCACAGGGTGCTGCCTGCAGAACGTCTTGGCCTTGAGCCAGGGCCCGGACGGTGGGGTCGGCCTGCGTCTCCAGCCAGTCAGGTCCCTTCACGCGAGTGGAGGACGAAGCGTCATCTCCTACCAGCTGGGAGGGGACCGCAAGGCTTCCCGTCGTAGTCGCCTGCTGGAGCTGCCGTGACACAGGCCCGCAGACCGGGCGGCTTAAACGACAGGCATTTTCCCCCCGCGGTCTGGAGGCCGGACGTCCCAACGTGCTGACGGAGCTGGTTTCTCCCGAGGCCTCGACCCGGGCGTGCAGGCGCCGCCCGCCCCCCACGCGCTCACACGGCCGTCCCTCCGCCCCCCCCACGCCGTCACACGGCCGTCTCCCGGCCTCCCCCCCTCATTTATCGCCGTCCCCGTCACACGGCCGCCCCTCCGCCCCCCCACGCGCTTTCACACGGCCGTCCCTCCGTGCGCGTCTGTGTCCTCGTCCCCTCCTCTTATAAGGACGCTGACCGTGCTGGATCAGGGCCCACCCTGGTGACCTCGTTTTATCTCAATTACCTCTTTACAGGCCCTATTTTCACATATAGTCAGAGTCACAGGTGCTGAGAGGCTAGGACTTCAAACCCTGGATGTTTTGGAGGGGAGGTTACAATTCACCCCATTATACTTCTAAGGCGGCACCGCTGGTCGTGGGAAGAGACCCCCCCACCTCACAGCCACCCCCTTGTGTCCAGGAGACTCGCAGCTCATGGTGCGATGAACCGTCAAATTCAGACACTTAAAGTTACTCCATTAGAAAACAAAAAACAAACAAAACCGCCAGGAACGAGTGTTTATCTGAGTCCCGGGTGGGGGATGGGAGGGGCCGGCTGAACGGAAAAGCCCCAGAAAAATCGGAAAGGAAAGACGGCTGGACCTGACCAAAAAGAATTGTTTTTTAAACTCTATTAAAAAAAAAAGTAAAACATTTTCACATTAAAAGGTTAACAGATTGGGAAAAGTAATTGTGATAAACATGACGAAGAATTTCTCACCTTGAAATATAAAGAGGTGACGTGAATTGGCGGGAACAATGCAAATCAGGAAAATGACCTAAACATACAAAGAATTACGGAACGGCGCGGGAAAACAGGGACAACACCTACGATTCCAGTGGTCGCCACGGAGATGACCGGAAAACCGCGTTCTGCCGGCCGTGCTACCGATTCCAGCTCCGTTTCCTCCTCTTTAGCAACATTACCCAGCGCTGGCCAAGATCTGCTGAGCTGGCTGCTTACGCGGCACTGAGAACTGTACAGCCGAGATGCGACATAAACGGACTCCACAGGGCGAGAGCCAGAGAGACAGTTATGAGTTTTTGCCGAGTGATTTCAGGGCTCGTCAGCCCTGGAAAGAGAAGTCGGGGGCGTGGGCAGGACTGTAGGGCACGCAGCCCCCGGACCCCGGCACTGCTGCGCTGAGCCCAGCGCCCCGGCCCCCTCCAGGCTCCCTCCCTGCGTCTCCCGCTTTGTGCCCACGGCTCCCCGTCCAGCCACCCCGTGAGCTGGGAGCCCCGGAAGGCGGGGCCGTGCCCTCCGTCCCCGTTCCCTGCGGTACGCAGCGGTGTTTGGCACACACATGAACGGTCAGTGCCAACCAAGTGACGGGATGGGCTGAGGGTGGTGACTTCTTTATAGTGTATGGCCGTGACCACAGAACCGGCTCAGACGGGTCCTATCCTGTTTCTAACGAGACCAGAACCAGAGCGAGGGGGCCGCTGTCCAGGGAGACTCGGTGCTGAAACCTCTAAGTCTCACCCAGACCCTGGGTCAGGACACAGATCTGAGCCCTGGGTCCTGTCCCCTCGCTGGCCGAACACACCATTGAAAGGTCTTTTCTCAAAAGCCGACATCATGGTGTTGGCTTCTCCACACGTCAGGCAGCGAGCCCATGCTCAGAAACTCTCGGGCATGGAGCCCCAGCGTCTACACCCCGGAGATGCACACGGGGCAGCCGGCACAGGCCCCCACCCCAGCCCTCCTCCCAACCCAGCTGATCCCACCCCACCCCTGCCCGCTGCGGAGCCCCAGTGCGGAGTGAAGGGTCACGTGCAGCGTTTCAGGCCAGCTCTGCCCTCCCGCCTCGGAGTGTGGTCCAGCTTCCCTCCCCAGCAGGGTCTCTCATTTCTGGGCCCCTGTGATTGCTCAGGGTTGGGGACTGAACCAGGCCAGGAAGACACTCTCAGATTTTTGGGGCGAGAAACTCCTCTAGGTGCCAGGCAGGGGTCAGAGGGAGAGAAGCCGCTGGCAGGGGAGCTCCTGGGGAGCACAGAGCTCAGCCCACAGAGAGAAAGCTGGCTCTGGGGACAGGTGGTCACAACAGACGAGAAGCCAGGGACCCCGGATTCTCAGCCCCAGAAGCCACCGGGTGCGTTTTGGCGTAAGCCAGTTGGAGTCAGGTTCTGGGTCTCGTGCCGCAGGGAGACAGGGAGTCAGCGGACAGGCTCCAGGGCATGAGACACCACGGTGCCTAGAGCCGCCTGGAGCAGGCGGTGGGGGGCGGGGTCGCGGGAGAAGGACGCCGGGCCTGTCCTCGGGTTGGCGGGAACACTTCCTGGGAAAGGTGGATTTCCATCAGGGCCTCAGCAGGTGGACGTGGGACACGGGTGGCGAGGGGTCAGCCCAGGGCCGAGGACAGGCACGGCAGCCCCCACGCCCCGCCTCTCACCTCCCGGGGGCCGGCGGGTCCCGTGAAACCAGCAATGGAAGGCTGTTCTCGCTCCGGCTTCTCGATGGGTCTGCATTTTTCAAAAGCCGTTCCACTGGGAGACGTCCAGGAAAGGAAATCTAATCTTCTGAAACATCGGCGATGCAGGTGGAGCCTGGGCTCGACCACGCTGGTCGTCCGAAGGCTCCGAGTGTGGAAAGTCCGCTAGTCCCCTAGGTCAGGCTCAGGCAGCGGGACAAACGCGTTCCTCCAGCCCGGACGGTGAACCTTCCTCCAGCCCGGACGGTGAACCTTCCTCCAGCCCGGACGGTGAACCTTCCTCCAGCCCGGACGGTGAACCCTCGGCCGGAAGGAAGAATAAATCTGCCAGCCCCGCGCCGCCGCGCCCTGCCTCTCGCCCGCCCACCCGCCATGCGCCACGTCGTCTGAGCAGGGACCGCGCTGCCCACGAAAGGGGCGGGTCCTCGGCACAGTTAGGAGGCCACGAGTGCTGCCGACGGCCAGCAGTGCGTTCCATCAAACGGGCCGGTTGATGGGCAGCGGAGAAACGTTGACGGCGTGGGACAGGGTGACGAGCTGGGATCAGCTGTCAGTCGTGAGAGCAGCCCCCCTTCGCGGGTTGGGGGTGCCTCTCCGAGCCGTTGCCCAGAGCCGGAAGCCGTCCACCCACGTGCTCCGCAGCCGTTGGTTCGGCGTGATGGACGGAACCGAGACGCTGGGCCGGGGGGAGCCCCTGGGTGTGGGGCCTCGGGCTCGGCCGCCTCGCCTGTGCGCTCCCCAGCGGCCTTTAAGGCGCACGGCTGGAGGTGGAGCTGTGAGCCTTTCGCGGAAGCGATGACTTCTGAAACCGCATAAACGGAGGGGCCGGAGCGGCCAGGTCTCCAGGCACCTGTCCCGTCAATTCTGTCAGCTGTGCTCGAACCGAAGTGTCTATTAGCGAGCCCCGAGCACGTGGCCCGATTGCGTGGAGGCTGTGGTCCCAGCGACTCCACGGACACGCGTGGGTGGCCCAAGCCGCCTCCATCCAGCTCTGGACCTAACCCTGGGAGCTACTGGGTGCTCTTCCGTGGCGGGGACCGTCCCGCGTCCTGTGGGATGCCCAGCAGCAGCCCTGGCCTCTGTCCACTCTGTGCCAGTAATACCTCCCCCCAGCTATAAGGACCAAACCTGTCTGCAGCTGTGGCCCAGTGCCCCTGGAGGCAGGAGGCCCCCTGGTCAAGAACCAGGCTCTAGATAAAGGGCTGACGTTGGTTCGCGAACTGGCCCCCCATGTGGAGGGCAGACAGAGACAAGAGAACGGCCACCCCGGACCAGTAGGGGGCAGTTTTAGTAAGCAGGGGGACTTGCTTATGTAGCTCGTCTCGGGCGCCATGAGACCTGCTCATCTGTGCCCTGCTCGCCAGGACCTTCAAGTTAACGGGGCAGTCTCAGTGGGGTTCAGCCAGCACCCTGCTCTCTCAAAGCCACATCCTCGACAACGGCTCCCACTGCGGGGTCAGCAGGCGGGGCGCACACACCAAGAGCGGGGGGTGCGAGGAGCCCCAGACCGCCGGGGCCAGCTCGAGGGACCGCACCCTCTCCGTGACCCCTGGTGCGCCCCCAAGCGAGTCTGCTGGGTCTCCGTGCAGGGACGTAGGAAGCAGGTGAAAGTGGATGCCACACGCATTTGGGGAAAATCGGAAGGATCCAGCCATTCTTGCAAGCGTCAGTGTTGTGGGCGCTTTGTCGGGGTCCAAGGTGGGTTTGTGTGTTTGTTCCCGGGAGCCCCGACCTGGGCTGGGGCCGCGTGAAGCAGGGGTCCCGCCCTGGCCTCAGCCGCCTGCTCCTGATGTCAAACTGTGGCAGACCGAATCCCCCAGCACGTGTGGCTGTGGCTGCAGCGGACCTTCGCAAAGCGAGGACTCACCGCGTCATAGAGGTTAAAATACCGAGTCCTGTGCGACAGCGGCCCTGTTCCCGCTGGCCGCGTCCACCCACGTCCCTCTGCCCCCACCGGGGTGCAGTCCCTGACGTCACCGCCCCGCGGACCGGCCGTCATTGCAGGACGCGGCCTTGCCCTGTGCCCGATTTCGTCCGAGGTGCCCCGCTTCGGATGACAGACGCCTGAGCGTGTGAAGGACACTGGAACGGACGCCCTTCTCCCCCCCGGCCCGTGTGCTTCTCTCTCAAAGTTACCGCGGCCCGTCTCCTGCGGAACCCTGCGCTGACGGTGCTGTGACTCGAGCGTGCGCTCGGGGCACTGGGCGGTGGCGGGGGCGGGCAGCCTTCCTGGGCAGCGCGGGGCCCGGGCTGATGCGGTCCGGGTCCACGCTCGGCGCCCAGCGCCCGGTGAGGAAGCTGTCAGTTCCGCGAGGTCCACACGTGGGTCCCGCGTCACCACTCGCTAGCGCCTGCACGGCAGAGAGACGAAGACACCGGGCGTCCGTCCCCGGAGCTGAGGACACGCCACGCTCCTTCTCCGCCGAGCAAACACCTGCCCCTGTCCACGTGCCTGCCACAGCCCCGGCCCGGGGCGGAGGGCTGCCCAGGAGACCCCTTTGCGGCCTCAGGCCGCTGGCCCTGGCCTTGGCGCCAGCTGGTACTGCGTACGGGTGTGGACACGTGTGGGGCCAGCAGGACACACTGGCGTTTCAGGAGGGAGGACGGATCGCGTTGTAAGTACTGAGTCCCGCGTGCAGCTTGAACACCCCCCGACCCCTGCAGCCACCCACGGCCCTGGGGCAGCCCCGCATCCCGGCTGCGGTCAACGCGGGCTGCAGGGGTCGGCCTGAGACCCTGAGTCCCGTTCTCCTGGGCTCATACCCAGAAGCGGGTCTGCGGAGGCGTCGGTAGGGGGTTGGGGTTGCCAGGGCCGGGGAGCGGGGAGACGCGCCGCCGCCCTCCTGCTAGACGAGCGCGTCCTGCAGCCCGTGAGCGGCGCTGCGCGCTTGACCCGCGGCGCCCGACGCTTCCAGCCGGCGTCTCCGAGCGTCCCCTGGCGCCAGACTGTGCGCAGCACGGGGACCGCCCGGGCCGTTCTCGTCCCGGAACTGCGTGGCGATCGCGTGACCGGCACGCGGGACGCACGGCGCACGGCGCTCGGCCAGCGCTGAGGGGACAGGAGCTGGCGCATAAGCGAGAGGCGGCAGCGGCCACCCAGCCACCACGGCCACCGAAGGGTCACGTCTGTTCCGAGGGAGCTGGCTTTACGGCGGCGGCTGCCGCGCTTTGCCACGTCACGGTTTGGAGGCTGAGTGCCGGGAAGGACCGTGCGTGCGTGTGCGCACACATGCACGTGCGGGTGCCTGAGTGTGTGTGCACTTAGTGTGTGTCTGCGTGTGTGTGTACTTTTGTCCGTGTGTGGGCATTTGTGTGTATGCGTGTGCACTTTGTGCGTATGCGTGCATGTGTCTATGTACATGTGTGCGTGTGTGCATATGTTTGTGTCTGCATGTGTGTGTCTACTTTTGTCTGTGTGTGTGCATGTGCGTGTGTGCATGTGCGTGTGTGCATGTGTGTACAGGGGTTTTTCCGAGGGTGAGCTGTTTGGCGGGCACTGGCAAGCCCCCCGCCCCGGGCGCTGCTGGGGTGCGCTGGCACCTCTGTGAGGACTGTGCACCCAGCAAACACTCACCTTTCTTGCATCACCTGTCACCGTGACCCGGTGGCAGACCCCTTCCTGGAGCATCCTGCAGAGTCACTGCAGCTCAGCTCGGGCTTTGGCCAGTGCTGGCCAGGGTGACGCTGTGATAAACGTGACCTGGCTACAGGAACCCTAACGAGCACCCTCTCCTGAGCGCGTGCTCCGTCCCCGGCACGGACGCTCACCGCGTGCTCCACACCCAGTCCTCCCCGTCACCCCCGAGGGCCACACTGGCGGCGGCAGCAATAGTGTCCCCATTATACAGGTGGGGAAACCGAGGCACCGAGAGGTCAAGTCACTTGCTCGAGGTCACATGGCCAGTCAGAGGTCGAGGCAGGATGGGAAGCTGGGGTCCCGGTCCAGCGCTCCTCCGGGTCCTTGTGCTCATCTGTGGACGGTCGTTTATTCACTCGAGGCACAGGGAGTCGGCGCCTCCTGTGTGCCTCACACTCCCGTTTTCCTCATGCAGGACGCACAGGAGGCGTCTGTGACGCCACTGCCTCTGCAGAGACCCTTTCTCCAAATAAGGACACATCACGTTTCCAGGCCGATGTGGATTTGGGGGTTCAAATTCAGCCGAGTACAGGAGCCCCCCTCATCCACAGGGATACATCCCAAGACCCCCAGTGGATGCGGAAAGCGTGGGTAGAACCCAGCCCTACATAAACTGTTTTCCCCTACGCATTCACACCTACGACAAACTAATTTATAAATTAGACACAGCAGGAGATTAGCGACAGTAACAGAATAAGAAAACGGTTGTAACAATCTGCTGTAATAAAAGTTAGGTGAGTGTGGTCTCCCTCCCTCTCTCTCTCTGTCTCTCTCTCTCCCTCTCTCTCCCTCTCTCTCTCTCCCTCCCACCTCCCTCCTCTCTCTCTGTTTCTCTCGTAACCAATCTGATAACCAAGACAGCCACTGAGTAACTAGCATCCGCAGCACAGGGACGCTGGACACAGGAATGGTTCACGTCCAGCAGGGACGATCTGGGCTGGGCTAGATTGCACTGTGCTGCTGAGAACAGCATGCAGTTTAAAACTTGCGAGTTGTTTATTGCTGGGGTTTTTCATTAAATATGTTTATACCCCAGTTGACTGCGGGTAGCAGAAACCATGGGAAGCAGATCCACGGATGGGGGGAGGGGTCTGCCGTTCAGCGTGAACATCAGGGGAGCAGGGTTTCCAGCACCCAGAAAGTTAGGTCACTCGTCCTCAAGGTCGCCAGCCATGAGGGACTTGGTTTGTTTGTCCATCTGCACGTCCCCACATTTATGGATGGATGACGGCCACGCACTAGACCTGTGGGGAGAATCTGGGGACGTGGAACCGTCTGGGGGCCACTGCATAGGGACATTCCGGGGCGGTTTCCTGGACCGTCACTGAGCCACCATCATGCTGGCGAGAATCCCGACTTCCTGTGAGCCACGCGGTGACACCTGTGAGCCACGCGGTGTCACCTGCTGGAGCCTCAGGCCCCTCAGCCATAGATGCACCTGCCCCTCGGGCTCGGGCAGATGCCACACGCGGTGCCCGGCAGAGAGCCAGCCCTCCGCGGAGCCGCCAGTGTTTTTATTAGCTTCAGCAACATCATTCTTCACTTCCTATGTGAGTCATAAAAAAGCGGGCGCCGAAAAAATAAGTCTTGGCTTTTAAACTCTTTCATGTGGAAACCTCTCGAAGCTGTCCAGAGGGGCCCAGCACCCCCAAATGTTGTCCGCCGTAGCCGAGAGGCACACCCAGAGGTACCCTTCCCTGTCTGGTGTGATGGTGCCATTTCGAATTCTGTTGCTGTCCCCTGGCCTGCAGAGATGCTACTCTATCAGATTTCATCTCTCCCTGTTGGCGGCCATCCACGTGGTCTCGTCAAAACCGTGTCCTGTTCCTATACTTCTCGTCTCTGATGCTGGAGACGCCGATTCTAACCCAGCAGCAAAGGAGAAGTCCCTGCTCCTAACAGAGGGACAGATCCTGGAGAGAAGCGGACACCGGGGCTTAGAACTATGTCCCCTTATGCTTTCAGATCAACGTTAGGTGGCGAACACAGTGAAGGGGTGAGGTGACACCTTCGACTTTCTCTCCTGGCACCTTTATTTAGCCAGGTGATTAATAGTCACTTTCCACAGCCTTCTCTACTTAAGTGATTTGTTTTAGGAAAGGTTTAGCCCAAAGCTGAGCTCATGGAAGGTTTCCATGAATATATATTGTATGGATAAATGAATGAGTGACATGTTTTGAACTATATTGGCTCACTGATACAAACTAGCATGCATAACAGGAAGCCTGCTTAGAAAAAAAGGGGTTATTCTTATGAAATACAAGATTATCTCTCAAATGTGCCATGTGGCTTCAGAATCTCCCGGAATGCATAGCACGCGTTGCTGGCCCACGTGGGGGTGTGGAATTTTGGCTAATCAAATGGGGTGGGGGCGTGTGCGTGCCACAGTATATAAAGTACATGACCACTTTTCATAGGCTCAGTCTCAGACAATAGAATTAGCATTAAAATTGCACCACATAGAGTTAAAGTCCTCCATGATCCAGAAGGCTCACGGGCTTTCTGGGAGACACCAGGGACGTCCTTGGAGACCCCACGTTGCTGCACGTGGGGTGGGCAGACCCACCGCTTGAAAGCGTTTTGGGGTGAGAGTCTACAGGGCAGAGCCTTTGCTGTGTTCGGTCACATAGTTCGGTGGCACAAAATGAGTTGTTTTTCATTTCCTTAGAAGAAAGATGTCTTCGGCTTTAGGAGGTGGGCAGGCACAGGTAAGTAAATGCAAGACACGTTAGGTCCTGTGGCTTCTCATCTCAGTGATCCTGAGCGTCCGAAGGACCCAGGTACCGCCAGCTGCGAGGGTCGCGAAGTGTATGAAGTGACCGTTTCTGGTATCGCCCTCCTACATGACATCTCCAAGTAACTGACTTGTCGGCTACGTGTTTACTGGCTATAAGGTGTAAGATTTGCCTCGACCGGGCGAGACCAGGCTGTCCTCATCACCCTTTCTCCCCAAGCATTTCTGCAGCAGAAGACAGGGAGAGAGCCGTGCCGGGTGCCGTGGGCACTGCCGGAAGCTGATATCTGCCCCGAAGTCTTGTGTTTTATCTGAAGAACGCGTGTGCCCGGAAGCCACGCAAGGAAAGACAGTTACGTATGACCGTGTAAAAATTAAAGTTCTTGACTGTCGAAAGCATACCATGTAAATTTTACAGAAAATAATAGAAACCTTGGAGAAATGTTTTCGATATATTTGAGTTTTCCTTGATAAATAAAGAGCTCTTTTAAAATCAATGAGAAAAAAGATCGAAAGCTCACATTGGTGGGGATAGGGATGGGCGTTGAACTAAATTTCGTGAATCCGTAATTTATGGCTAAATTATATGGATCCGCACTTAATGGGGGAAAAATGGTTTAAGGTGGCCGAGGAGCAGTTTAAAGGCAGGTACATCCGCTTCAATGCAAGATAAAGCTCCCAACTCCCGTTTCTCCCATCACTTTGGCAAAGATGAAACAGTTGCTCCTCGGCTTGGAGGCCATGGGGAGGCCGCGGGGAGGCAGCCCCGCTCCAGGAGGCTGGAGAGAGGTTTGCACTCAGCGGTGTGGGTGGTCATTTGTCAGCATCCACCAAGACCCAACGGGCACAGGCACACCCGTCGGCACAGCAAGTTCACCTCTAGAAAGTCTCCTCATGCACCCCCGCCCCCAGGCGTGCGGGTCTGTCCACCGCAGGATTGTCTGCAACGGGAAACTGGAAACAGCACCAGTGTTTGTCACCTGATAACTGTCTCAGCCAAGAGAAGCCGGGCCTCGATAAAGGATGAGGCAGGATGCTATAAATGACCGTGCGACTTCGGCGAATAACTAATATTTTGTGAAAAAGCACATTTGCAAAATGATGCATATGGGAAGGTCCAATTTATGGGAAATGAGGGGCTCTGTGTTTGATAATGATTGTGGGGATGTAGTCAGAGAACTTTTTTAGAAGGATCTAAAGAAAAAGTTGCGTGTTCCTCTGGGGAGTGAGGGAGGGAGGAAGGACAAAGGGGCTTTCACTCATTGAGAATTATTTATGGTGGACTTGAATCGCTTTTTAAGGAAATTGCTAAGTTAAACAATAATTTTGCTCGAGGAGGAAGCTAGCCATTTCTGTTTGGTATAAATGATGGTCAAAATGCCCATCGTACTTCATAAGTAATAAAAACATTCACACGCATTCTGCATGCTGATTCACTCTGCACCCACGTGTGCTGCCGCGTGCCATCCCCAAACGCTACACGCTGGGTTGGCATTTGGGGAGCAAACACCTCAATGCCCTGGCAACCCCACGCGTACGGGCCTCCTTGTCCCTCGGGACTCCCCATAGGTGGCCGTCTGCTGTTCTGTCCTCCGCACTCACATTCGGTAACGAGAAGCGAGGGCCCTTTGTCACACCTTCCCGCCTCCACCCTCTCTTACACGACACTTCGAGGGCGGGCCCGACTCCTGGCAATTATCCACCCACATGCCACGCGCCACAGACGGTCACTTTTGAGTGTCACAGGGCAGCCTCGGCTTTGGCTGAATAAGCTGTGGTCGCAGGTCCCTGCAGGAAGAATGTCAGCGGTCACTGCCGCCGTGGCGGAATCTGTGGTCAGACAGCACAGGTCTGCTCCAGGGGCGCCCCAGCCCCACCAGCGGGGTCCTGGCATGGGATGTCCTCAGCCAGAGTCCATGGCCAGTCACAGAAGGGCGCTTGACGCATTTTAACAGCCACCCGGTCGCCCGTTCTGTCCTGTGCTGTGCTGCTCGAGACGGCTCCCGGCTGACAGAGGGAGTGACCCCCAGGCCCCAGGGGTCGGTGGGCCGTCCTGCTCAGAGGGATGGTGTCTCTCCAGCAAGGTCCCAGATGCAGAGTGGCTGGGTCAAAGGGTGCGTCCACCTTAACTCCTCGTGGGTGACGTCAAGTGACCCTCTGGAGCGCTGTGTGATTTATCCTGTCACCGAGTCTTGTACGAGGGACATTGGCCCACGGCCTCCCAGCCTTTGCTGTGGGAAGGGTCTCACCAGGGTGCCGCGGGGAGGGCTCTGTCCTGGGGCTCGCCGTCCCCCACCACCCCCCTCCTATGCCGAGTCCTCGGTGAGTCCTGCTGTGGCCACATCCATGCCATCCCAGAGCCATCCTCCTCATGCCCTGAGCTCATCCCCCAGAGGGATAATTTAAAAAGCGCGGACGGGATGACGTGGCTGCTCCGCGGTGCCCAGAATCCCACCCCGTGGTCTCTGTGCGCCAGCCGCAGCGTCCGGTC
The DNA here is from genome assembly GCF_902729225.1 of Pteropus medius. Classification (NCBI taxonomy): domain Eukaryota; kingdom Metazoa; phylum Chordata; class Mammalia; order Chiroptera; family Pteropodidae; genus Pteropus; species Pteropus medius. The sequence continues at coordinate 26,341,514 of NW_024342471.1, forward strand.
TGTTCCTCACACTTGTCCAGCGTGTCCCCATCGAGGCTGCCCGTCGGCTCCTCTGTGCCCGGAGTGTGCCCCACAGTCTGGCCACGGATGACCCTCATTCTCCATGTCCCCTGCCCTGGCCACCTGACCCCGACGAGCCCAGCCGAGACCTCGCCACTTGTTTTAGTAGCGTGTGGCACCAGTCCCGGCCTGGCCTGAAATCGCCCTGCCGAATTGTTTCTCTCTCGTCCGGCACTGTAAGCCTTGCCTCGTCCTTGGCACTGGACTGCGTCCGGCAGCAGGAGCAGTCCATGAGCACTCGTCCAGGCGTGAAGCAGCTGCACCACGGCCGGGGGACAGTCACCCACAGGGATGGGGCTGTTAATCGGTCTGCTCTCCGACCTGTCCTACCGCGCCAAGAGCAGGGCCAGGCCCAGGCCGGCCGCGAGAGGCCTGCGTCACGGGCAGGGGCCGGTCCTGCAGGGTCAGGCAGACGCGCTTCACAGCCGTGCCCTCTGCACCGAGCCAGGAAAGGCTGCGAGCCTGTTGGAATGAGGCTTATCCTAGGGGCTTCATTAGAAAGAGCCCACAAAATTCAAGTCTGTGAGCAAACTGTAAGCCTGCAAAGGGCACCAGCACACCCACGCTGAGCCTCGTGATGGGTACTGCCATGGGTCCCCTCCCCTTCCTGACCGGCGATGGGGCACTCTTGGGGGTGGCCCATGGGCCCTGCCTCCGGCCTCCCCTCCGCCGTGGGCGTGACGCATGGCTCTCTCGGCTGCACGGGGCCACCCAGCTAATAGGCCTTCGATGTGCTGCCGCCACCGCCTTGGTGCAGGCAGCGTTTCTGCTCCCGGCTCTGGGGCTCTGCACGGTGCAGTGAGTTTGCATTTCTCTGGGTGTCTCTGTCCCCATCCCCGTGTGACCCCGGCCCTTCTGACCTCAACCTGAGCACTCAGCTATTGCAGGACAAGGCCACGGTCCAGGATCTCTGGGCTGAGGCTCCTCATCATCTCTGTGGGCATCCGAGGCTCCTTCCCCGCAGACTGTGCCGCCTCTTAGAGCATCAGCTGGAAACAAAGCCTCGGCCTCCCCTCCCCCGGCCGGGAAAGCTCTGATTTTGGCCCAGAACAGACATTTATTTGTTTACAAAGGGCTTGCTCCTCCGAAGAACCTGCCTGGTGCTGGCGGAGGCCTTGGCCCTTTCAGAGCAGGAATTATTTTTAGAGGCACTTCGGCGAGTCTTGTGAGGAGCAGAAGCATGAGTAGGTGTGACCGCCACTTGCGATCACACAAGCACACACGGGGCGGGGCGGGGCAGCGAGCAGGGCTCAGGTTGCCGGCCCTCCATTCCGGGGCGGGCAGGGGCGCGGGCCCGGGGGGGGGTTTAGGCTGAAAGGCTCCGGCTGGATGAGGCCCCACGTCGTGGGCTCCGCCCTGGTCGGCGGTCCCAGCTGCTTTCCGCTGGTTAGAGGGGCAGATGACCGCAGCTCTGAGAAATAATTCCTTGCAGGGGCCGCCGGGCCGTGCGCCCGGCGGGGAGGCCTGCGGAGCGGGCCAGCTGCTATGGGCCGCGGCCAGCGAGCGGCCTTCGTGGACCCATGCGCCCTGCGCCTCTGCTAAGCCACAGGCTGGTGTTTCAGACAAAGCGCAGAGTCAAGTAAAATGTAAAGTTTATGCCTCTGTTTCAGAGTGGCTCACAATGACCTCGGGCCATCCAAGGGACCTGCCGCGTGCAGCTCCGGGGCCCGTGTCACCCGTGGCCTGTCTGCAGCCTGGAGGAGCGTGGTGCTGGGCGGGCCGGGGTCTCCTGGGAGGCCCCGTAACTGAGCTGGTTGGCTCTGCCGAGAGACTGCTCTCGACTCCTTCGTTTGCCTTGTGGCCTGAGTTTCTGCAGGTGGCCTCGAAACCTTCCTGTCCCCAGGCCGTGATCCCCCGAGCTCCAGGTCTGCCCGGCAGCGGGAGCCCTCAACAAACAATTGTCCCCTGAGCTCCAGGTCTGCGCTGTCCAGCTAAGGGGCCGAGGGCAGCTGGCCAGCCTGCGGGCTGGGCCAGTGCACGTGGCACCACGGGGACAGGGCGGCTGCGCTCCCAAAGCTCCGTGTGAAAAAGAACGTGTGACACTCATTAATGACGCTTTGTGTCGAGCGCATGCGTGAGCGATAACTCTCGGCTGTGCTGGGTTAAACAGAACACATTAAACTGTTAGGAAAGAATGTGGAGTCACCATCCCAGCCCTCCTGGCTTCCAGCCACACTGGGGCGGGACCTGCATCCCTTTCCACAGCAGCACGGCCCTGCCCGGCTGGCCCCTTTCCAGCCTTCCTGTCCCCATGCAGTGAGTTGCCATGCTCTAGTCACTCTGCCTGTCCCCACTGCACCCAAGCTGATTCACGCCTCACAGCCTTTGTCCTGTGCTGTTGCCTTGGCCTCCAGTGTCCTTCCCCTGACCTCCCCGAGCTGGCACCCTCTCAGGTCTCAGCTCAGGTGTCACCTCTCTGGGTGCCTGTTGCCTGAAGGGGGTCGTCCCCCGCTCCCGTCCCTCCCTTCTGCTTTCTCCATGGTGCGTCCTTCTTGCTGCTGTGGACAGCTCGCCTGGCTTTGAAATGACCCTCTTTGTGTGTGTGTTTATGGTCTTCTGCACTAGAAGGGGCCACTCCACAGGAGAAAGGCATCTCTTGCTGCCTGTGCCCAGTGCCTGGCACATAGTTTGTCCTGCACTGGCTGGACAAACGAGCAGTGGGTGGAAGCATCACTCCTGGACCTGCCTGTCTGGTGTCGGCCGGTTGCCCCGAAGCCCCAAACGATTATGAGACAGACGCCATCCACAGGCACTTATCTTGCAGTGTGGAAGTGGGACCTGCCCTCCCCACAAAAGGCAGGAAACCCCAGGATAAGCAAGAAAGCGCTCCCAGGTAGAAAATGAGGCCGCTCTTTCCCCCTGCCTGAACAGAGTAGTGACCGTGTGGGAACCGGCTGAGCGTTCGGTCGCCATTAAAACCTCAAAGACCTCTCAGCAGATGCCAGAGGCGCGCTGGGCCTTACCGGGCGCACGATGGCAGCGACCGCGCTGCTACCGGAAGCTAACGCAGCAGGACACGCCGGACGGCCCTGCGAACCGCGGCTCTGTTCGTCACGTGCACTGCATGACGGGTGGTGACGAGATGGCGCGTGGCCGCGGACAAAGGGCAGCGCGTGGTATCGATTCCCTCCTTAGCACGCCAGCCGATTCGGGAGGAAGGAGCGGGGCCCGAGTCAGCAGCTTCATGCATGGTCCACGCAACAGCTGAACTTGCGGCATATCTGGCCTGCAGGGGACTGAAGTTCATTATGTTCACCTTGTTCAGACACTTAGGGGTAAGCCCCACGGGACACTCGTGAAGATTCCAGACAAATGGATTTGATACTTAAAAAATTGAACCGCGCCTTCTTTGTGATGCACAAAGCGTGGTCTGGGGCGCCATGAACGCATCATACATGGTCGGGGTGCCTGCTAGCCAGTTACTGAACCGGGCCTCCCAGGGGCGAGGTGGTCTGTCTGCCCAGAGGTGGCCTCAGCGGACCCTCCTGCACCAGCAACCGTTCCCAAGAGAATTAACAAAGCATCTGGAATGTCTTGGAATGTCCGTGACTCAGTCCCATCAAGAACTCTGCAGAAAATTCGAACTGAGATGGGATCCAAAATTTGCAACTCAGGCTCAACTTCTCCAGTTCGATTAGAATCATTGAGGAAGATACAAGCGTCTGCTGGCAAATGGCCCTTATTCGCCTAGTCTGTCTTCTCATGAAATCAGACCCCCCCAACTCCACCCCTTGGTTCCCCCCAAAACCAGGCCTGGGAGAGTCTCAGCCTTTTCGTCATCATCCACCTCATTTTGGTTCGTCAGGGAAGAAGTTGCTGCCATGCCGATCAGAATTCTCATAAATTCGCCCAGCTGAGAAGTTCCTCTTTTTAGGGTGCCTTCTCCCCGTCCCTGTCTGCCCAAATCCTGGAGTCTCAAACGGACCTGCCCGCTGGCGGGGACAGCTGGGCGAACCCCGTCGGCCTCGTTCTCCTCTGCAGAGGGGATGAGAGTAGTTATTCTGAGGGTGAAACGAGATGACGTGTGTGTAAAACACGCCCTGCGCCTAGCGCGTAGTAGGCACTTTTCCCTCGCCTTCCTCTTCCGTCGTCAACATTATCCTTCAGTCTGAGCGTCTCGCTCATTCTCCTTGGCAGCCTCTTGGCTCCTGGTACCTGTCCCCAGCACAGCATGTGGTCTTTCTTCAGTCCCTTTTTGTCCCCTTCCGGGAAGGCATTTTCCTGGGCCTCTTTCGGTCTCCCTTGGTCAGTGTCGATCCTGTGCACACAGTAGGTCCCCACGAAGTGTTCAATGGAAGGAGAGCCCTGCCTCCCACACCCAGCCATCTGTGCACGTGGGCACCGGCTGTGTTTTTGGCAAACACGGGGGAGGTCATCAGTGTGGAATCAGTGGTCCTCAGTGTGGAGGGCGTGTTGTCCAAGTCACTGAGAATCAGCTGAGGGCCCCTGAGGTCTGGGGCCTGCTGCGCTGCTGGGCCTCATGGGGCAGGGTCTCTCCTCCCTTCCTGTCGCTCTTCCGTAGAAACGACACGCAGTAGGGGTGCATCCCACTCAAGCACGGAGCGGGTGGCCAGGCGGTTAGATTTAGGCCTCAGTCTGGCCAGTTGAGAACAGCTGTGCTTCTCTCTGCGAGGCTCACAGCAAGGGCTTGAGAAAGAAAGGCCTAGGTGGAATCCTGATTCTGCTCTTTTTGGCCACGATGATGCTGGACGAGTCACTGTTTCTCCCTGAATGACCAGGGGCTTCCCTGTGAAGTGGGGGTAATCCAGGCATCCACCTCCCCAGAGTCCCTGAGAGCCTAATGAGTTCTTTCCTTGAGCGTAGCTGGCAGAGTACATTGTCAGATGGTGGTGACAGTGAAGGTGGTGAGGGGGAAAGAGATGATAATGGAGATGATGATGGTGATGGTGATGATGATGGCGATGGTGATGGCGATGG
>NW_024342471.1:26348486-26393861 GCF_902729225.1 Pteropus medius
CGTCCTCCGGGAGGACAGTAACCAGAGAACGGGCTCCAGGCCCGGCTCCTGCCATTTCTTTCACCCCCACGTTCGCTCCTCCCCCCATCGCCTGGTCCTTTGAGTGGGCGCGACTGTCCTGACCTCAAGGAGTCCTTGGTGACCGTCCAGCCTCACGGCTCCTCCCCGATTGACCGCTACTGTTTACTTTTGGTACTAATCTCGAGCACTTGCCAATGCAGATTTAAGTTGGGATTCGAAGGAGCCTTCTTAGCTGTATTACTGGTTCTCCACAAAGTGTTTGCTTTTCGATTGTCGGACACTCCTAGGGCCAAGAGAGCATCATCAGAAGACCGAGAACCTTAGAGAAAGTCCCGCCCCGCCCTTCATTTCACGCGCGTGGGAGTTCAAAAGCGAATTCGCTCTTTCTATCCCCCAGAGACATTCTTAAACGTGTCCCCACGGGATGTGACTGCCGCATCGTTCAGAATGGCAAAAACAAGCAACAAAAGAAAACCAAAATGCCCAGCGATAGCAGAATGAAACGGCAGTTCTGGCATCTCGAAACAGTGTAATTCTGTGAAAAACTGTTTGTACGTACACATCGCCGTGGAGAAATCTCTAACATAATGGTCTACAAAAATCGCAGAGCGAATTGACTAAATGGCAGCATTTATCCGATGTTTCAAAATACCCTCGAATGCTGTGTTTTGTTTAATATGCACCAAGGTGAAGAGAGAAGACACACGGACCAGTTTTCAAGTAAAGGCTACGGCTTCTAAGGGAGCAACCGGAATGCAGGCGGGCTCCCGGTGTCATGTGTGATGTGTGTTGGTCTTGGGATGTAAAGTGAATACGGGGAGTGTTCTCATTGGTTAAGTGTGGGTGGTGTGGCTGAGTGTGTGTGTCTCTGTGTGCGTGTGTGATTATTTCTTGCCCATTTTTGTAGGTTTGAAATATCTCATAATTAAATAAATACTGTTGATCTTGTTATGGGCTTTTTGCATAAGTGTTTTAAAACATCGGAATCTCTCAGAAGAGGAGGGATTCTTGGGTTTAGATAAAAATTGGGTCATGCCGAATTCTACGAGAGGTTACGGGACCTTGCAGAAGATTCTGGAAGAGATCGGGACATGTGTGTTCTGCCTGCCCCTTGCCTCCCCGCAGGCCTGTGACGCAGGCATTCTGGTGTTCCCTCAAGCTCGGTCCCCTCCCAGGCGGAGCTGGGAATCTGATGGCAGATGCGAGAAGGTCCCTCTGCGTGCTGGGTCCAAGCAATGACTTCAGAACCCCGCGCGAAGCAAGCAACTTAGAAGGTTCGAAGGGAAAAGCCCTCTGGATTAGTCACATGTTTAAAGAGTTATTTGCCGGCACATTGTAAATGCCATCTCATTGCTGCCACGTTAATTTCACGAATATAAAGAGCATTACCAAGTTTAAGAAGATGAGTTAATTAAAAAGCCATAATTCCCAGCAAGCCTCTTCAGCATAATTTAAAACACCCAGGTAAATGTAATCCTATCGTTTAAGACCTTAAATTGAATGGGAGGCCAGACAATGCCAGTCGACTTGATGACAGAGGCCACCCCAGCAGGGAGAGAAGGGCGGTCGGCCGTTCGGATGGGGAACGAGTCTCGTTCTGGTCCAGAGGTCACGGCACCCAGCGGGGGGGACACCCAGGAGGTGGTTTTACATGACCACGTGGGTAAGTCACCCGCACCTAGAGCCTGCCAAGGGCGGGCCACCTGGCAGCGCTCCCGTGTCCGCCATGCGAGGGAGCTGCCGCCCGGGAGGAGCCCCAGGCAGGGCGTCCGTGTGTCGGAAACGTTGGTGACGGGCCTGTCCTGGGTGGCGGCTTGAGTTTTCTAGATCTGAGTCTGTGGTGACTTGTAGCAGAGTTATTCATCGTAAGGTGATTGCTGGGTTGAGAATTTAGCAAACGCTCTAAGGCAGGGGTTTGCATCCGGTTCTGGCCCGCGTTCTGGCCCGCGTTCCGGCCCACCAAGTGTCGTTCCTCACGTCTGGCCCGAAAGACTGCGGTGGCCAGGGCCGCCTGGTCGCAGTATCAGAATGTGGCCTCTAAGATGCTTCCTGTGTCCCCCAGCCTTTCCACAGGGTGGCCGCAGCAGGTGACAGCAGCCTGACGCTCCCTGACGTGAGGAGACTCGGGATAAACCCCATGTCTGTCCATCTCCTCCACACACATGACGCGGCCGCGTGCCCCACGGTGGGCTCGAGACACGTGCCGGCCAGCGAGTGACTTGTTGCAGGCTGTCCCTCCTGTGCGTTACCCCGCGATCTCTGAGGACAGCACCCGGAGGTGGCAGGCACAGCTCTGATCTAGAATTCTGGCTCCGCATGAAGGTGGCGTCTTAAGTGGCTTTTACCCCATTGTGCATTTAGCCTCTACAAAAAGCGACCCAAAGAAAGGAGACTCGTCCTTGACATTTTCCACTGTGGCCGAAGGCTGTGGGATCTGCTTTTCCCTGAATGCCACGAGCAACCTCGCCAGGCCCTGGAGGCGCGGCGTGCCCGGGTCCCCTCAGCGCCCGTATCCGGGGCTCGTGGTGCCACCGCAGAACGCTGCCAGTTCAGTAGGTGTGCCCTTAGCACCGTGGCCCGTGTTCCACCTCTCGTGGCATCTGGGACAGTGACAAAGAGGGGGTTTTTTTGACTAGGCAAATGCAATGTGGCCAGTCGACGAATGTGTGTTCTAGGCTGGAAAATGAGACAGGAAATTTATGAATTAGGATAAAAGAAACTTCGAGTTAGTCATTCCTGCCAAGAAAACAACGACTTTCATTCATATTCTATCAAGAGATTGGCTGGGAGCCACGTCCACGCAAAGAACAATGATTAACTAAAGTAATTGGACGGCGATGTGGGAAATGCGTGCGTGAGTGTGCGTGCATGCGTGTGCATCCGTGTGAGAGCCCAGACGGACCTCAGCCAGCAGTGAGGAGGTGTTCAGGAAGCGGGGTCCGCGTGCACGTGTAAGTTCCCACAGGAAGAATCGTCGTCCCCAGCCACCTTGCTCCCCGTCCCCATCCGGCATAAAACCCCGATGGCTCTGGTGTCAGTCAGCGTCAGCAAGTTGCGGCTGCTGTAACAAGCGACCCCAGACTCCGCAGTCCTGGCTGAAGGCGTTCCTGACTCTGCCGGCACCTGCGCCTTTTCTTTCGAGAGCTTTTCTAAGCTTCTGTTATCAATGGATTGGTTTCCGATGCGTGAATTAGACTCTAAGCTCCAAGAAGCCATGGGCCATCACACAGCAGAGTCCCCTGTCATCGGCACTGACAGCCAGTCTCATGGTTTGAGAGATGGGGCCTGACACTGTAGGGGCAGAGATAAAAATCAATGAAGGTCCCATCGAAGGGTTCCCTGCCCCCGAGGTCACAGGGAGACCGCTCTGAATCTGTCATCAGCGTGCGTTTGTTCTGGAATTACCTCCGGTTTGAGAGTCCCTAGGCTAGTCTGTTGAGTTTTCGTCTTTGTTTATTCATCATTATCCTTCTGTCCACATTCAAAAAGGATCCGAGGTCATTTGCAGTCAGATACAGAGGTACGTTCAGGTTGTTCAAATGGAAGGTGACAGGCACCGCATTGAAATTATACGTCTGTTCTTTCCTTGTGAATGTCTTGGAGTATTTTTGTTTTCTGGGTTTGCCATTTTTCCCAGTGACAAGGCAGCCAGGGGCCAAACTGATACCCATTAAGAAATCGCGAGTTAGTTGTCTTTCCCTGTTGTTCATTAATTTATAAAATTGTGTGTGTCTTGCCAGTTCCCATATTAATTTTTTTTTGTAATTTTTGATGACATCTATAATACTGACCCGATCTTCTAGACCCACACTCAAAAATAAAGTTTTCCAAAGTTTAAACTTAATAAGATGAAGTCCCTCTGTAAGGGGACAGAATCGGCAGAATTCTGCGACAGTCACTGGATTTCAAGATCGGAGGTCCGTCTCCATGGAAACAAAGTAACGCTGCGCAGTAGCCGTTTACCCGCGGGCCGGGGTCCAGACGCGCTCGCTGCTCCATTCCGCGTGTAGAGATTGTTCTCAGAGGCTAGGGAGGGGCGAGTCGTGGCCCCGAGGGTGTCCGGGGCGGAAGTGTTTTCTGGGCCCCTTCGATTTCCCGCTGTCTCTTTTGGTAAATGGTCCGTCCCGCCAGGAGTCGACCTTCCGATGAGAAGCGCGAGCAGGTCTGCGTCACGTTTGGTGCCAGCCCTCATCCGTCCTCCCCGTCGCCGACATATTTACCGACGCGGTCATCTTCCAGGTGACGTGTCCACAACAGTGCAGTGGAGGTGGCGCGAGATCGGCCACGTTCTCCTTTAATGCCTTATCTGTAGCAGCGCCGAAACCTCCCACGACCCCAGCCAGCAGCTATTAGCATAGCGAAGTCCAAACTCTCCAGTTCTCAAAAGCAGTCCCGGACCCCGTAATTAACCAGCCGCGTTTCACTGGGAATATGGTGTTTCACTGAAGAGTCAGTGTTTAATTTTGACTCAGCCGCGGGTCGTACGGGCCAGAAGAAGCCTGTTTGGAACACCTGGGCGCTGAGTCCATGTGACGATGTGACGGGTGCTGACTGAGGCGCTGCGGGGAATTCATTCATCTCATGAGACCAAGTGCGTGTCGCTCTCCCTTTGCACAGCGGTGACGGGGAGAGGGCGCCCGCGTCGCCGTCCGTGGGCGTGGGGCAGGAACGGAGACAGGGCCCGCTGTCACGCCCTGGGTCGGGGCCCTGTGCTTCTGGTCCCCTGGCCGGTGTGCTGAGAGGCGGACCTGCTCTGCTGGCCCGAGCCTGGGGAACAGGCGAGGACCCTCCATGGTCCCGTTTCCAGGCTCGTGGGTCCGGCCCCCTCGTCCTTCCGTTCGACACAGGGTTCCCAAGCGCCTGCCTTGGACCAGCACTTTCCTCGGACGCGGCCTGTTCTCCTTCCCCGGCGGGGCACGTTCTGGGGGAGAGGCAGACACGTGGGAAGCACATAAGCCAGACGACACCACGTGGGCGCCGTGAAGGGACGAAGGCTGGGCACGGGGTAGGGGTGGCCATTCTCCTGGGCAGGGCCAGGGACATTGACTTGGCTCAGCCTTGGGGAACATTTCCGGCAGAGGGGACGGCGGAGGCAGTGGCCCCGAGACGGGATGGACCGGAGCCTAGAGGAACAAGGTCACGACGCGTCAGGTGGGGCCGTTTGTGGGTCGAGAGGTCGAAGGTGATAGTCGGAGTTTGGGTTCCACTGTGTTTTTCTCAAGGGGAGGTTTGGGGGCCTGCAGCAGGAGGCTTTGGGGGGCCTGCAGCAGGAGGCTTTGGGGGGCCTGCAGCAGGAGGCTTGGGGGGTCTCCGTCAGAAGCACGATCTGGCCGTGGCTCCTCACAGCCGTCCACTGCTGTGGAGAGCGGGTGACGGGGGCCAGCACGCAGCGGGACACCAAGACCACCAGCTGAGCGCCCAGCAGGCAGGAGGCCGCAGCCAGCCGCACCGGCTTGGGGGATGAGTCCTGCCGATTCCGTATCCGGGTGGCTGGTCGGCCTGGCCCCTCATCCCCATCACACCCGCCTTTTCCTGTTCCCCCGCAGACCAGCATACACATCTCGTCAACCACGTATCATGCAGGGTTCACGCCTGTCCCCCTCGCCAGCGGTGGGCTCGTCCAGGTCAGCAGCCGTGTAGATCCTGACCTCACGGTGGGGACCCACAGCACCTCCGACTCAGTGACTGTGGTTCTGGGAACCTGACATTCACGAGGCCACCCCATAGCTTTGTCCCTGCTTGGCCCTGACACCCCACTTTTAATGCAAAGGACCCACTCGCGAACCATCCTTAACCCGGCAGAACACTCAGTGGTCACATGTCACTAGTGCCAACTGATTCTGCATGTGACAGCTGACCTGTTTGGGGCAGTATTGGATGAGTCTTCCGTTTTAGGCTGTTCCTAGCATTCTTACTTGGATTTTGCTTAAAGGGGAAAAAAAATTATCAACACATTTTTTTCCTCTTCATACTTTGACAAAGAGGGGGAAACATGCAGCAGAATATGGACGATTCTTCCTGTGGTGACTAAATATAAATATCTGTGACAGATCGCAGAAGGAACCGTTAATGGCAGCTGTCAGTGTTATTTGAAACGAACTAGACCTTTTCAGATTCCCCTGTAATAATGTACGCTGAGAGACATCGAAGGCCGCTCTGATCCATCACACCCCGAAGTCCGCTCTGCTCCATCACACCCAAGTCCGGCGCCCATCAGTCCAAGTCCGCTCTGCTCCATCACACCCCGAAGTCCGCTCTGCTCCATCACACCCCGAAGTCCGCCGTTCAGCTGAGCCAGGAGCCACCGATGCTTAGAAAGCAACGTGAACTCAGCTCGGGTGCTGGCGGAGCAGCTCCTTTCCCTGCGTCTCACATGGTCGTCGGGCTGTTTCCCTTGGTCGGCAACGAGACATCCGTCTCTTCCACGTCAGTCGATTCGGCCAGTCGGGAATCTGGGCCACAGACTCTGGGGTGTCGTGCGAATCACACATAGAATCATCTGGTCCCCCATCCACTTGCGTAATTCCATAAAATTAGGGGGAGCCCTTTACACGACACCAGAGAAGTCTGGCGCCCCACGTGTGTTTATCGGGGGGCGCCCTCGCGTGTGCAGGCGAGCCTGTAACGTGACGACGCCACGGTCAAGGTGAGTGAGGCTGGAGGGAGCGGGGCCGGGGAATCGCCGCGAGCCGCTCTCTCTTCGGCAGAGCGTGGGAAGCCCGGATTCCGCCCCCGTTTTCTGTCCCCTTAAAGCCGAACTCCCGCGGAAATGTCATGTCCGTTCGCTTGCCCTTTGTTTCACTGCCTGGCTTTAGATACTCCAGCATCCGTCTACACTCCACGGCGCCGTCTCTCAAGGACCGGGCGGAATCCCTCGCGGTGGCTTGGGGATCTCGGCTTCCGGCAGGACGGACAAGTGTGGGACGTGGCCGTGAGGCTTCGGGAAATGCAAAAGGGACTCGTCACTTCGCAAGTGACTCATCCCAGCTTTGCCATGAGCGAGCAGGTGGCGGCTCATAACTGCTTCTTGGTTCTTCTGCGGAAGAGGAAATCGCTTGGATTTAATATAATTGATACGGGGTCTCTCAAAACTCCTGTCTTTTGCTTTTTGTTTTCGTTTTCAAGCTGGATTTCTGGAGGGAAGGCGTAGAGGTGTCTAGCTGTCTCTACGTTTTGGGCGCCAGGGCCTGTATGAGTGAGGACGCGGGGTGGGGGCGGGCCACACCTTGTCACGATCGCTCCATTGCGTGGCCCTGGCACCCGGGATCTGGGGCTCAGGAAATTGTGCTCTGTCATGGGTTGGGGCCCCCTACACCGAGCGTGGAGCCAGCTCTGGAAGCGGCCTGTGGTCTGGAGGGACAGACGGCGAGAGCACCCTGCCTCCCCAACCGGTGGCTGCTTTGTGGCGGGTGCAGCCGGAGTTTCTGGGGAGGAGGATCCAGTCACTTGTCCTCAGAGCAGGGCTTCGATGGCCGCCCACCGTGGGTGCCGTGTGCCGTGCCTGCCCTGGCAGTGGCCAGCTTCAGCACCGAGTCCTGGGGGACAGACACGCACTCGCATGTGAGCCAGGTAATTTAACAAGGTCAACAAGGAAAAGTTCCCCCCAAGCCACTTGGGGGGTGAGCGAGCAGAGCGATCTCCTGTGGCTGCCACGTCTTGTGGGGCAAGGCCAGGGGCCCCGGCGTTGCTGGCGCCTGGCTGAAGCCGGGTGCTGGGCTGGGGCGTGTGTGGACGGGGAGCGGGCCGGCTCGTGGGAGGCCGGCGGGGGGAGGCCGGCGGGGCGAGGCGCGCTGCAGAGGCCAGCCCTCCGTCCCATGGGGCAGGCCCTTGCCTTGGAGAACAGCACGGCTACCGGGGAGTCACGCCCTTTCTTCTGCCGAGGAAGACCCCTCATAAGTGGAGCACGTGCAGGCCACAGAAAGGCAGCACTTTGACCAGAGGGGACACAGCCTGGTGCCTCGGCCCTGGCTGCGCGTCCAGCCCCCTCGGGCTGGAGTCAGGCCCCGTGGCGGGCGGCGGGGGCTCGGGTCCTAACTCACTCACCCCTCCAGCGACAGGACACTGTCCTTCCTGCTTTGCATAAGTGAAGGACAAGTGTCCTCGGCTCCCCGGGCTTCTCACCCCTAACGTGGGCCCTCACCTGCTGAGTGTCCCAGGGTGCAAAGCCACCAGGACGTTGCCTCTTCGGTTAAAATTAACTTCAGACTCTACAGGGACATGCCGAGTCATCGCAGGTGACCCGATGCCCGCGAACCTGGCCTGTGGATTCATTTCACCGCCGTCAGCCACGCGTTACCTTGTGAGCGGCCTTAACCTCCTCGGGCTCTGCGGGGGGACGGTCCTCACAGAAAAGCCAGACTATTCCACGGCGCGGAGAGTGGGCACCGTTCAAATGCACCGCTTCCCTGCAGCCCGGCTTTCCACTCAGGTTACTTCTGCTTTCTCCGTCTTCTCCTTCCTCCCGTGGAGGTCGGTGAAACTGCAGTGTTCACGGAGTGTCCCGGGTCGCCTCCGCCAGGCGGCCGTGCTGCGAACGGAGCTAGCACCCGCCTCCTTCAAACGTCTGAAGATGGAAACTGGTTTTTAGCTCGGCTGCTTTCATGAGATTGGTCTTTGAGCACCAGAGACAATGGCGCTATTTCGCCCGAACCGCCTGCCTTATGTTTTGAGGACTTATCTTGGGTTTCGGCGTTGGCAGGCGGAGTTTTCCTGCTTTTAGATGCGGGGAGCACGTGATTTGCGGTGACGGTGATCGTTCTGAAGGTTTTCAGCTAGGGGTGATCTGGCCCTTGGGGACAACGTGCAGGGACATTTGGGCTGTCACGACTGGGCAGCGCGATTCCGGCGCCTGGCGGGCGGAGGCCAGGGATGCGTTGAAAACCTCTGGTCCCGGGACGGCCCCCCGCGGAGGCCCCGGCGTCCACGGCACCGAGGCCGAGCGTGTCTGCTCTGCGGGTCCAGAAGGTTCTTTGGGCCACACGCAGTGGGAAGAGAGCATGTGTTTATCGAGAAGGCACTTTACAGGACCCTAGGTCACTTACTGGCCCTTCGGGGTCCAAGGTTCACTCTTATATGCACCTTGACCTTTCTGAACCCCAGTTTCCTGATGCATCCCCTCGAGGTACCTGCCTGCTGTGACAGGTCCTCGCCAACACCCACAGGAGGATTCCTACTGAGACTCAGGAAAATACCTGCAAACAGCCGGTGCCAGGCGGGGTTGGTGCTGATGCGAGTCGAAGCCAGCGGGGGAAGGAGAGGGCGCCTTCCCCGGCTCTCCCTGCACCGACGTGACGGCGGCCTGCTGTCCCCACCTGCCCCGGTCCTGACTCTTCCTTCCAGCCTGGCTGCTCGGGACACTCGGCACTGCTGGCCGGGGTCCACCCACCGCTGCACCTCCTCCCCGGCCACGCTGGGCTCTGCCGGTCTCAGCCAGACCGTCGGTCAGATGCACCCCCACAGCCCTCCACGGCTTGTGTCTTAGGGAAACCGTGAGGGGCGTGCTGTGGGGGTGAGGGGGTGACAGCGCCGAGCCCCTGGCGGAGCGTCTGTTCACTGGCTCCCACACCTAGGAGCGCCCTGTTAATTAGGCGCTGCTGGCCAAGCGTTAACATTTTATGGGCCATTGTCTCATCAAGAAAAGCAAAGCCAACCGAATTCTTGCTGGCTTTGGGGTTTTGGCTTCACACTCGGCGCATCCGATGCAGTCGCCGTGGGAATAAAATGTCTCAAATGTGGCCACATTCACTGAATAGGGAGGAAAACGCTCCATTTTAGTTCCTTGAGCAAAGACCCCCTCCCCGCCCCCCAAATCCTTTAAGGTCCAGCAGCAAACACTGAGTGAAACTTTCGGGGGAGCAGCGGGTCCCAAGGTGAGCTCCGAGTCACGGTGACGGTGATGGTGACAGCCGGCAGGGCAGCAGGTCAAAGGCCGGAGCGCAGGACGCGACCCACCGCCTTTGCCGACACAAAACTCACGTGTGCAGAGGGCAGCGGGCCGCAGCTCGCCGTGCAGGGGCCTTGAACGCCCTCGGGCTCCGCAGCGACCTCGGACAGACCGAGGGCCGGCTGAGCGGGTGCACGTGGGTCTTCCCCTCCTGCGACTTCCGGATCCAAGACAAACACCGAAAATAAAGCCAGAGGACGGCGAGCGTCCGGTGGAAAGCACGGCGCCCAGCCCAGGCTGCCGCGCAGGCCGCCCCGGACGCTGCTCTGCGTCACGCACGCTCAGCCCTCTGGTCTTCCACTTTGAGAGCAGCAGCGGGGGGCTGCTGAAGATGCACCGAGGACACCGAGGGACGGCGGCCAGTGCCGAGGACGGAGGGGCCGTCCACGAGCCGCGCACGTCCCGTGGGGCTCTGCGCGGCCTGCGCGTCCATCTCTCGTCTGTTGCCCTCTTTCTGTCCCTGCGCCGGTCACGTCTGCGTCTGTTTGTGCATCCGAGTCCGTATGTCCACGTCCGTCCACCTGCCGCCCCCCTAGCTGCGTATCTGTCTGTTTATCTGCACACACGCACGTCCACAGACGTGTCGAGGACTGAAAAGCCATAGGAAATCAGTAAAATCGCCTTCCTTCGTCACAGCCAGCCCACAAGGACATCGTTGTCTATGGTAGGGGTCCCCCACCCCGGGCCGTGGGCCGGTCCTGGTCCGCGGCCTGTTAGGAACTGGACCACACAGCAGGAGGTGAGCGGCGGGCGAGCGAGAGAAGCTTCGTCTGTGTTGGCAGCCGCTCCCCAGAGCCAGCATCACCGCCTCAGCTCCACCTCAGACCATCAGGCATCAGAGTCTCACACGAGCACCGGTCCCCGGGGCCAGACAGGTTGGGGACCGCTGGGCTATGGAACAAGATGCTGACGGACTATTCTGGAAGTGGTCGAGTTGTCAGGAGAGCATTCCAGCATTTCAGAAAGCTCGAAGCTAGTCACGCACTTGTCAGAAGTTTCTTTCTGGGGAGGCTAAACTATTTTTGCCTCCGAGAACGTGTCTGTTTACCTGGGCGCTCTGCAAGGTGGGGGATGAGACCTAGCAACGACACTGCAGAGTGTTTACCGTGTGTCCGGCCGTGAGCTAGGACGGCGGTCTCGGCGGGAGCTAGCCGTATTCCCACGGCACAGGTGCGGAACCTGGCCACGTGGAGGGCCGAGCCCCGAGGCCCAGGTAGCAAAGCGGGAAGGCTGGACTCTCGCCGTTTTATTTCGGCGCCTACATCCTCCGTCCAGCAGTATGACGACGCCCCAGGCCGGAGCTGATTCCCAGGACACCCTGCATAAAGGAAGTCGCCAGCATTGTTCCCGCCCCCGCTCAGCCAAGAGCCCCAGCCTTTATGCCCGGTTGTTTACGAGTTCAGCCAAGTGGACAGCCGCCCTCCCCCCCGCTGGCTCTAATCCCCTCGCCATAATTGTCTGTCTACACGGCCTTCGAAGAGGCAACAAAGGGTCAGCAACCGTGCAGTTGAGTTTTTGTTTAGCTGGTCGTGAATATCCAGCCAGATTTGACTGACAGCTCAATATTACGTTCCCCAAAGCTTGTGCCGTACGTGAATATTTTAATTAGGATTGTAACACGCCATTGAGAAAGTTGGAGCTAAATTGGTTCAGCTGCTTTTGCATTAGCGAAGCATGAAAAGGAATTTTTTTCCTCTATTAGAAAATATCCCTTAAAAAAAAGAATAAGCCAAAGCAACCGAAAATCCGCCAGTTTGAGAGACTTAAAGGCGGCAGATTGGCTGTAGGTTGGGATCAACTGGACAGATTTGAAAAATGCGGAGTAAAGTTCAAAGACGTTTGCGTTCAGCCCCTTCCCTCGGGCAGCTGCTCGGGAGGGGGGGCAGGGGAGCTGCGTGTCCTAGGAAAGGGAGAGAATTGCCAGCAGGTGTGTGGGTTCCTCGGGGCGTCTCGGGGTCAGGGTCAACCGTAAAGGTGATCTGCTCCCCACCGAGTCAGACGTGGGGGTGCCTCACTCAACACAGTGCTCCCGCCTCCCCCGGCTGGCCCGCTCCGGGGCCAGCGGACAAACTGGGCAGCTCGTGAGCCACTGCAGTGGATGGTCGCAGCAGCACAGAATGTGGGCCCGGGGGTGCCAGATCTCCACGCCTTTCAGAAGAAGCCAGACATCGAGGATTAAACGTGAACTCTGCCGTTTTCAAATATTGGCGGCCAATTCAGACGTTTTTAGAACAGCGAGCGGGCCGCACAGAGCAGACCGCGCTGCGGCAAGGGCCGCGAGCCAGTCGGTCACCTCTGACCCTGATGCCGGGGCTCCTGAAGGCGGGAGCTGTGGTCCTCAGCTCTGGATTTTCCCCGACGCCCCTGCCACACCCACGTCACTGATCATGTGGTCGTTGTTCGTAAACAATTTTTTTTAAGTGTATTTGTTTTTGTCGCGTGCAGCGTTTAGGACAATTGTACCCCGTGCTTGGTTTACAAACACTTGTTCCAGGGAGACATGTTCATAAATACAAAGTGTCCAACAGCGTCCTTGTTGCTGCCGCTTGGACGTGGGGGCTGAGGGAGAACCCTGGGCCCAGGCCCCAAACCCCTCGCGGGGAGTCTCACCTTCGGGCTGTTAGTGTGGGGCGACCGGTGCTGGGGCCCGCTGCGCTGTCCCACCAGACTGCGATCCTGGGGTCTCTACCCTGTGGCCTCCTGGCATCTCGAAGCACCAAGCCCCAGCACCCGGGGCGTCCATCGAGGCTCCGTCCCAGCGCCCGGTGGCACGTCCCGTTGCTGTGAGCTGCACAGGGCAGGACCCACGCGGGCCCTTCTGGGCACATCTGTCCCCAGGCCTCCCAAAGGCCCTGGCACAGTAAACATTCCGGAAGTGTTTGTAGAACGCACGGCGGGCGCCCGCGAGCTCCCTGCCAGCTTCTTCTCTGTCTAAATGAGGACACTTTAAATCGTCCGCTTTATACCGCTGATTACTAAAACCTAACATGCAGCCCCTCGCAAACAGACGCGCCTGTATCTCTCTAGGAGAGAGGGGTTCGGGGGCGTGGCTGCCCCGATTCCTCGTGGAAACCCTCGTGCAGACGTGTCTGGAGGACACGCTGGCTTGTGTTTTAAGGGCCGGGCGCTGAGGCTGACGGCAGCCGTGAGCCTGGCCCGGCGGAAGCCAGTGATGCTTGATGCTTGGGAAGGCGCGACCCGGCTGACGCAGGAGCCGCGGGCCTGCCGGACGCTCTCCGTGAGTTTCAGCCCGGGGTCACTGCGGGGAGAGCTCCACTCTGCCCTGCACCCTGCTTCTGGGCTGCAGGACCGTGGCGGGGTTCTCGCCAGTGCCCGGCGCGCTGCTGCCGTCTGACGCCTGCGACGTGGGGCGGGGGAGCGGGGAGTGGGGGGGAGCGGGGAGTGGGGGGAGCGGGGCGTGGAGGGAGCGGGGCGGAGGCCCCAGAGAGCTGCCGCGAAGAAACTCACCCACGATTCAGTCCCAAGTTCATTAATTCCGAGGGGGACGCTGAGTCCTGGCTTTCTTTTCATAAACAATGAACTCACACAGCAGGACCCCGGGGGAGGCCCCCCTAAACCAGGAGCAACCGATTCTGTCCTGTGTTCTCATTCATAGCCGATGTAACTATGAAGGTCACATAGGGGCTGCTCTGTGTGGGGTCACCGTGTCCTTTGCATCCCTGGCCCCTGAATTCCGTGTGTGTGTGTGTGTGTAAAGGCGGCGTCGTGCAGGCAAATGCGTGTGTGTGCCTGTGTGCGTGTGTGTGCGCGTGTGTGTGTGTGCGTGCACGCGCGTGCCTGCACCCCACATCCTGTTTCCCGGGAAGAACTGCAGTGAAATGTACGCGGGTCCAAGTGCCAGGTCCATTCTGGAACGTCCGCCTTTCAAACCCCCTAATCCGCAGCACGGAGGGCCGGGGCTGGAGCCTGGCCTGTTCCCGCTGCCCTCAGCGGGTCCGAGGCCTCGGGCCGGTCTTTGTTCTGTCCCACAAAGTGGCAAGTGAAGCGCGCGGCTGTGTCCCGGGACCGAGGCACTCCCCCTGCCACTGCCCGTGCTTCCTCTCGAAGCGTCGGAGGGAAGGGGGAAGGGCAGGAGGACATTGATGGGGCACTAACCGCCGCCATCAGCTCTGTGGGGGGTGAGAAGCGAAGCTGAGCTCTCGCCCCGCAGGAAGACGCAGCGGTGTCACCGTGGAAGGGAGAGGAGCATTAGCCAGAACGAGCTCAGCTTCGAGCAGGTCGAGCAGGAAGGGGGACAACTGGACGGCGACTTTTCTGGAAGGGACAACAAATAACATCCCAGCGCCGGAACCTGGGGCTCGGGGCCAGATCCTGTTTCCAAACAGGAGGAAGCGGCCGCGCACGGCTCCCTCTGCTCCGCGAACCCACAGGACGACCCGAGCAGCCACGTCCGAGCGAGGCCGCCTTCGAGGGGCCACGTCCGAGCGAGGCCGCCTTCGAGGGGCCGCGCGTGGACTCGGGGTCTCGGGGCAGTGAGCCGCGAGCTCTGCATTTGCTGGGGAGGGCAAGGGGACGCACGTGGACCCCGAGTGTCCCGGGCCCTGTGCTGGGCCCACCTGAGGGGCTCTGCCAGGGAAGAGGCAAGGGGGAGGCGGGGCACACGCTTCCGAGGCAGGAGGCAGCAGAGGTGTCCTCGGGGCCGGCCTGGGGACAGGGACAGGGGACCACAGTGAGCACAGTCGGGCCGTTCCCAGTTGCACGTCCCTGCGTCCTCATGCATTCCTGCGTGCTTGTCACTTATGCCCATTTGCCATGAGCCCAGTGGAGGGCCCTGCTCAGGGCGGCAGAGATAAGCTGCTCCCCGCCCAGGAGCCTGGGGTCGAGGGCACATGGTCAGGGCACTGAGTGACTGACGAACAGAGCGATGAAGCTCCAGCCAGGATGTCACCGGGCGGAGAGGCCCCCTGGGGAAGGGTTCCGGGAGGAGGTAAGTCAGAGGACAAAGATACATTCTTAGGGCTGTGACCTCACGGCCGGACACGGGAGCCTGCGGTTTCTGCATTTCACGCAAAATAGAAAAACATTTTTACAGAAGCTGTTGAAAACCAACCAAAACGGTCAAAGGCATAGAAACTCAATTTTTGGTAGAACACTTTGATAAATAAGGACTGCACACATGCGAATTGATGGTTTTAAACGCGTCACCAAAAGAATGTAGCCTGTCATTCCCGGCTCAGCAGGGGTCTCATGAAAGGCGGGGATGGAAACGCAGCAGGGAGTCGCCTGGAGGTGGGAGGGGGGCCGAGGTTCCAGGACGAACGGGCGTCCCGTGGGCGCAGGTCTAAGTCGACAGATCAGTCTCCAGGAACGCGGGCAGATGTCACCAGTGCCCTGGAGTTTAGGGAGCAGCCGTGCTGAGCCTGAGACTCTGCCTGGGGGTGCGGGGGTGTCTGTCCTGCCGAGTCAGACAGAACAGCCCGGCGGGGAAGGCGTCAGACGCGATGGTGCGGGCCGGCCCGCCGCCTGTCTCCAGGCTCCTCTTCTGTGTCTTCCTGGGGCTCCTCGGCCCTTTGGCGCCTCCTGCTTTAACCACAGCCCCCCCTCCCCCAGGGGGTGCCTGCACATCCTGCAGTGGCATGCACGCACCTCCAGGTCTGCCACTGGTTCCGCCCTGCATGACCCCAGCGTTCCGCCCCCGGCCGCGCTGAGCTGAGCCCCCCTGTGCAGGAAACAGGACCCACCTCGGTCCTGGGGCCCATCCCACGTCAGATTCTGAACCTGAAATCTCCTCCCCCTCCCACGCCCCCTGCCCTGGCCAAACATGCGTTGTCGCTTGGGGAGCACAAGCCCCGCCGGCCGCTCTGCACACAGCCGGGGGGCTCTCGGGCGCGGGGAGCCGGTGCACGTGGCGGGGGCGGGCTTCACAGGGTCCTTGACGGCGGCGAGGCAGCCAGTTGGGGTCGTCGGCCACGCAGGCCTCAAACGCTTGTGGACGCCTGTCGTGTGCCGGCGTGGGGCTTGGAGCTGCTGCTGGGACAGCGGGAAAGCCCCGGGGCCCCGGGCGGGGGGAGAAACGAGCACAGAGCCCGTGCTGAGGAGAAAGGCGGCCCCTCCGGGCACCAACCCAGGAAGGCTGCCCGGAGGCAGTGACGGCCCCTCTGGGGAGGATGAGACACGAGATCCGCTAGGGCATCTCTTCCCGGCAGTGACACGACACGGCACGCCTGGGCGTTCCCAGGAGTCCTGAGCGGGGTGTGAGCGTGTAGACCGGGGTCCGACCCCCGGACGCGGTCCTGGCCCTCCGCCTCCCTCCCCAGTGACCTCGGGCAAGTCGTGTAAGGGTCTGGCCCAGCGTCCCCAGCTGTAGAATTGGGTCCTAGCACCAAAACCCCTCACAGGTTTTGCAAGGTGGTTGTTGGGCAAATGCTCAGTGTCCACCACGCTCTCAGGGAAGTTTGGCAGTGGCGGTGGCGGTGGTGGTGACAGACTCGACTGCAGGTGGCAGTGGCCATGGTTCGCCGTGGCAGTGGTGGTGGAGGTGGCGGTCACCGTGGCAGACGTGCTGGTGCTGCTGGTGCTGGTGGCACGCGTGGCTGTGTGGTGGCATTACCCGTGACCGAGTGGTGGTGAGGTTTGCTTATCTGTGTCCCGCTGGTGTCGGTGACATGTGCAGGCCGACGAGAAAGTGGCCACGAGAGTGAGCTGCCATGAGATTCTGTGGCGCGGGGCGTGAGCCTCCCCGGAAGGCCTCAGGACAGGGCAGGCGGGGCCACCGCGGTCATCTGCGCGGAGAAACCGGGCCCGACCAGCCTGGGAAGGGAGGCCGGCTTCCCCAGGGAGAAATGGCACCGGCTCAGACATGGGGCCTGGACGAGCCGGGGAGCGAGGACGGGAGGCGGGAGTGGGGGGGTGGCCTCGGGCACAAGGGCACGGAGCGTAGAAAGGCCAGGGGACAGACCGGCCTCGGCACGTGCCGCAGCCCCCGTGTCCCCCGGGTGTGTGTTTGGCCTGGGCACCTGCTCCCCACCCCTTCCGGTGATCGGCACCGTCCTTCCCGGACAAGCCCTGGAGGGGACGCTAATATTGCCATTTCGCGGGCGAAGGCCACAGGCTCAGGGACGTGGCGACACCACTCGGTCACCCAGAGGCACCCGCCACAGCCAGGGCCACAGGCGGCCTGAGGCATCGCCCACGCCGCCTCTCCTCCCTGGAGGTCCCCTCGGCACACGCCCAGGTCCCACAGCCTGTCTGTGCCATTCCGACACAGACGCCCGTGGCGCTGGCGTCGAAAGCCTGCTTCGCGCCCACAGGGCCATCCTTCCATCCCGACCGGCGAGCGCCGGCGAGGCACGCTGGCAAAGTCCCACGCCCGCCCCCGGTGCGTGATGGGAGGCTGCCGCCATTCATGCCTGCGTTGCCAAGGTAACTGGAGATTTGGAAGGGGCAGCCAAGTGACATATTTTGCAAGCAGCGCTCTGCAATTATCGAAGACTTTGCGGCTCAGTCTAAAAGTGAGGAGGTGGGGGGCTCGTGGGGGTGCCGGGGTGTGCGGCCGCCGCCCCTGGTGCTGGGGGCCTCGCTGCCTCTGCGTTTTCTGCAATCCTGGCCTCTGAGGAATCCAGAGGGCCCCCCACCTGCTGTGTCCGAGCCACAGCATGGCCGAGGGCCTCTGTCCGGGCTTGCCTCCTGCCTCATCCCCCAGCTCCCTCCTAGCCTGAGCCCCAAACCCTCCCACACCAAAACTCTGCCACCTGCGGTCTGGACGAGGGTGAAGTGATGGTTAAGGTGACTTTCAAGTGTCATTGAGATAAGGGGGCCCCGGTGGCCCCGTCACCCTGCCGGGCACAGGACCTGTCATGTTAGCATCGCCAGCGCGTGCAGAGGCGGCGTCCACCGCCGGCCCGAAGCCCCCGCCGCCCCTGAGTGAAGCTGGACCACGCACACAGCCCGAGAGGGGTGCGAGCGCTTCCTCCTGGCTCGGCCCCCCGTGATGGCCTCCTGGATGGGGTCAGCCAACGCCAGCGTCTCGAACTTGGTGCAGAGTGTGGCGGGGTTCCTGGAAGGGACGTCCCCACCCGGCTCATTCCAAGTCCCTCCCGGACTGGAGGCGTCAGGTTCGCAGTGACCCTCCGGCCCTGTGTCCGTGGCACCGGCGTCTACTCCCCTCTCCAGCTCCGAGGGTGGTCCCGAGCCCGCGTCTGCACCATGCAAGGCCGGCTCCTGTGACTGAAAAGCAGGTCGACGTGGCCTCGTAGTGAGTGGGCCAGCGGCTCAAACGTCCCTCCGATGTCCCCAGTTTATAAGGAACAATGTGAGCGCTTGGTCCTCTTAGGGTTTTTAACACTGTGTTGATTTTGCTTGATAGGATTAAACATACTTAGGAAAACGGTTCTAAATGTTCCATGGCGACAAAAACTCCCTTTAAGGGTCTGAAAGCGTCGTGTGGCGGGTTCCTGTGGCCACATAACAGCCTGCCGTGAACTGGGTCCCAGTCGGGGTGTGGCCGGGCCAGGCTCCCCCGGCCCAGCTCCTCGTGGCTCCAGGCGTCCCCGGCTTATGCCACATCGCTCTACCCTCTGCCTCCACCTTCACGTGGCCCCCTCTTCTCTGCGTGTCACCCCTCTGTGTGTCTCTTCCCAGGACCCTTGTCACTGGATTTAGGATAATCCAGCATGATCTCTTTATCTCAAGGTTCTCCGTGGCATCTGCACACCTTCTTTATCCAAATAAGGCGACATTCTCAGGTCCCAGGGATGGGAAGTGGACTTATGTTTTTGGAGGTCACCTGTCAACCCTCGTGTGTGGTTTCAGATAGGATAAGAAGATGGTTTAGCTAATTTATAAGCTTCTTAGATTGAAATAATTATAGGTTTGCAGAGAGTTGCAGAAATGGCACACACAGGTCGCCCTGCCCAGCTTCCCCTCCTGGCGCCCGAGGCACAGCCTGGGGCACAGCATGCCGGGGGCGCAGCACCCCCAGACACAGCAAGCCCCCTCCCGGGGCACAGCACCCGTCCCCTGGGGAAGAGAAAACAGGTACAGGCCTCAGATGAGACCGTGGCTGCCACGTTCTTCTGGGGGCCGAGTTTCTGTCACAGCGACGTGTGTCTGGGTCCCAGGGCCCCTTCCTGGCTGCGTGGCTTAAAGCGAGGTTCCCCCCTCCCGCGCCTGTGTTTTCCGTTTTCCACCTGTGAAGCGGGGAGCCTGGCCGCCTGGCCGGGGACCGGGGACATGAAGAGGCCGCGAGGGACAGGAGCACCGCGTGCTGCCCACCCCCACCCCCCGCGCCACAGCTGGTGCCACTTGCGTTCGTAGGTTAGAGCCAGGGCTCAGGGATCTGTGAGTTTCGAGGTCTGCTCCCCGGAAGGGTCTCGAGGTCAGACACAGACCTCCAGTGTTTGGGGAGGGGGGGCCTGGCTGGGTCCGGGGGAGCAGGGCGGGGCATCCGGGGACAGCCGCGCTCTCTCCAGCTCCGCCACCTTCGTGGTGGTCAGCCACGCGCAGTCAGCCCGCGCTTCCCTGTGTAAAGGCCGAGGAGGACGTCTGGCTGGAGCCGCGAGCTTCACGTCCCGGGGGAGCCGCGCTGGGCTCTGCGCGGGCGAATCTTGACCGTCTGTAAGTCGGTTCAGACCCCCATCTCCCTGAGGGCGAAGGCAGCAGTGACATGTGGTCGGAGCTGGCACTAAGCCATCCCGACCCCCGCCCCCGCCCGACAGCGTCACTCCCGCAGGGGAGGGGTGTTCCCGCCTTTGAAGAAAGGGGGTGTTAGGGCGCCCTGTTTAGGGGCAAGTGTTGGATTACGAGTCCTTCGAAGGAGCGATAGAAGGTCACGGGGTCACTCCCCCATCCCAGCTCTGCTCGCAGCCCCTGTGCCCAAACGGTCTCCGTGCAAATCCCCACGGAGAGTTTTCGAAGCGAAGCTTCAGAATATGCAAGGAAAAGCAGTGTAGCCCGGAGCGGGGACAAATCATTCAGAGAAAATCGGGATAATTGGCCTTTGTCTAAAGCCGAGGCTTAATGCAGATAAGGGTTGTGTAGATAATTTTGATGCAGACTTTTTTCTTATTACACAAACTAATTTCATACTGTCCTGGGAAGCCGTCCCTTTGAATATTCAAGGAAAGCGGCCATGCGGGGGAGGGGAGAGCCGGTACCGCATCGTGTTTGCATAATTCATGCTCGGTGACAGCCACCCCTGCCTCTGCTCATCACACCTGTCCTGGGGGCTGCTGGGTGCTTCCCGTCTCATTGAGCTACTTATTCGTTATCATGAATGACCTCCGTGCACTGCGTAGGGCTATGCCACACTGAACTGTTAAGAAACCCATCTCACTACACACGTTAATGTTTACAGCTAAGTTAATACCTTTATCACCGCCTCGATGGTGGAATGATGCCGCGCGTGTGCATTAATCCCACTTGTCTCCGTTTCGTCCCCACCCTGGGCCACTTCTGGGCAGAGCTGTGATCACCTCACCTGTGGATAGATGAGTTGCCCGTTTTGCATAATCTCATGCAATTCAGGGCCTCCTGACGGCGCCCCCCGCCACCCCGCCGCCGCCGCCGGGTTTGGCACAATGTTGTCGGCAAGTTGCAAAGACAGGACGATGATATCTAGCGGGAGGAGGGAAGGCAGCGCTAATAAAACCCGCCATTCACAAACCAGATCCGCCGCCAGGCGACGTGCGTAAAGCCCAGATGAACTGCGAGGTGGCCGGATGTGGGTCCCAGCACGACCACTACAACTCAGAGGGTCTCAGCAGCTAGGGAAGGGGGCGTGGGTCCCACTGCCACTTGGGCGACGGAGAAGTTTGCACTTCTTCTGCAAAGAACTGTGGCGTCTGGCTCCGGCACATCGAGTTACCTCTCCCGAACCCGCTGGAGAAGCCATGGCGGATGCTGGTCCCAAGGGGGGCGGGCGCAGGCCAGCGCATGTGTCATGAAACACCAGTGCCACCCTTCACAACGTACGACGAGGCACGCCGAGTGCCGTGGTCCCCATCCGAGTGTGGCAGAGGGAAAGCCAGAACAGCAGTCTGCAAGGGAAAGCAGGCCGGGCCGGGGTCAGCATCTCGCATTTGGGGGGCGGGCAGCCCAGAAGCCGCTCCGGCCAGCCCTGCACAGTAGCGTGGGTGGCGTTTGGGAAGCCAGAGCCCTTCTCAAAGGAGCCGCCGTGCTCCGTCCCCAAGGTCACCGGGGCGCGTGTGACGGACACTCCATGCGGGTCCTGCCTATTTTGTAGATGATATCACCAGGGCCCGGTCCCGGTCCCGGGCTTTGAAACTTCAGGGAGGAAAATATGTTCTTTGAGAGAAAGCAAATGCAGAAAATCGTAGACAATTGTTCTGGGCTTGTTTTAGACCGTGCAGAAATAATTGGTCCATCTAGCAAGAGCTTTCCTTGGGGTTTGGAAAAGAAGAATAAGATGAAGAAAGAGTATGCCGCCCCGCCCCCACCCCCCTTGCCACGTACCGCCTCCCTCTTCAGGGCGACTCGAAGCTCAGAACAAATGGCACATGTCGCGAAGGGCGAACCCAACAGAATCAGGGCAGCCTGGACCGTGGGAAGTCCCGCTCTGAAAACTGGAGCCATCGGACAGCCGCCCCCCACAAATTCAAGTTATTTACTTCCTTTTTTCCTCCCCAATTGGGCCTTTACATAATCTAGCAACAGGAAAAACCCTCAATCAGATAACGTCCGTCGGAGAACTCTTTAAGAAAAAAAAAATCCCTGTCACAGGCAGAAACGTGATCGAAGGGATCTCCGATACCTGTGGCCAAATCTTTCATTTAGTTAGAAAAGTATATGTTCTTTAGTTCGGGTCGTTTTAATTTTCGTACGTGGGTACCTTTATACGTTATCTTTGGGAACTTACTGTTTTTCACCCAAAATTATACTGGCATGAGTCATCAAGGATTTTGGCCACCACCGAGGTTTCCACCATGCGGGCTCCACAGGTTAGCTGCCCCCGGCGTGTGGCCCGCGGAGCCTGCTCCCCGTCCGGGCAGCCGTGAGCTGTGGTCCCCGTGTCCATGGCCCATGGGAGGAGGTTCCTCTCGCTGGGTAGATGCCGAGGAACTCAAATGTTTATGCCCCGTCTCTCCCTCAGCGGGAATAACAAAACGTACAGCCACGGGGCACGCGGACAGAGCCTGGCCAGGGCGCCCCCAGCCGCGTGAGGACGCGGTGGCCGCTGCAGCTGCGTCTGGAATGCGGGCGCGCGGCGAAGCCGGGCTTGGCGTTGGCGCGTCCCCGACAGACGTTACCGTCACGTGTGCTTCACCTGGATTTTTAAATATGTCGCGGACGGCGGACGAGCGTCTTAATCCATAGCGACAGTTGATGGCTGCTGCATGCACACGCACACTCGCAGACGCACACGCTTTACGCTCCGTAACAGGCTTTCTTCATTTAACGGTATCTCCTGAAGCAGTTTCAGAAAAACAAAACGCAGCCAAAATGTAACCTTAATTATGCTATTGTGTGAGCCTCACGTACTATATTTAACGCGCACTTTGTATCTGCGCATCAGAGTTGTTTCCATTTTTGACAATTACGCACAGCTTCGGAGAAACAGCCTAGAAGTTAAAGCTTTTCCCGTTGGAATGTCTCTGCCCCGGGAGGGGCTTTAAGTAGCAGGAGCGTGGAGCCTGGACGGGCGCTTCAGCAGCTTCCTGGTGTGTGCTTGGTGAAATCGGGCGAGGGTTTTTGGTGGCGGTGTTTGTTTTTGTTTTCTGAGAAAGAAAATAGGCAGAGGTTATTCCCGGCAGGAGCAGACGCCGTCATCCGGGGTCCCCGCATGCAGGCCGGGGTGCCACACGGAGTCCGGGGTCCCCACACGCAGGCGGGGATAGCAGACCTTAGACTTTCTCGCTCCGCCCCCCTTGGCTGGCTCATGTCCGCAAGTAACAATCGGCTTTGCTGCCTTAACCAGCGGGTGGCCTGTCCGAGACACCGATGACCACATGGCCCCGTCTGGCTCCCCATGAGCACATCTCAGCACTTTGCGACTCTTGAAAATCTCTATTTGCTGCCTTGAAAAAGTGAGCTTGTCTTATTCGCCACATCGTCTCTCTGCCCGCACATAGTAGGTGCTTCAGCTGGGCCCAGAGGGTGTGTGGCGAAGTCTGGAGACGTTTTGTTTGTCACAGGTGGGAGGTGGGCTGCTCTCATCATGCAGGGGGCGGGCCTGGGGATGCTGAGAAACGCCCCACAGTACCTGGGACACCCCACAGCAGAGGTGGCCGGCCCCAAATGTCAGCAGGGCCACATTTGAGAAAGACTGAACTACATCGTGACGTCATAGGCTATTTTTCTTCCTTTTCAATGTTTCAATTTTCCAAATTCCTTGGAACAATTCTGTAATTAAAAATTACTTATTAAAGAGGCATTATTAATTAATACGAGTGTGAAGTAAAGAAGCCATTAGGAGTGGCCTGGCCACGGCACGCTACTGTTGCCTATTAGCCCTTGTCCTGTGGGGCACACGTTTGGTGCCAGTTTGAATATCTGCACGTGCCCTCAGGCCTCAGAGCACTCGGAAGCTCAAGGAGTGTTCTAGAAAACACCCTTGAGATATGCCCGCTCTGTGACCTGCCCCGTAAGTGAGCCCAGGGAGGCAGTAATTTACGAAAAGGGGTAGAATCGGCACCATTTAGGGAGAGAAGGGCTGAGCTGCTATCCGGCTGCACTGTGGGGCCTGGAAGCAGTCGGCACAACACGCCGGAGCTGCCCCCTGCGGCGGGAGAGAGGTCTGGAACAGCGACTTTCACCAGTGACCCACCAGCCAGAACAAGGATGGCCACCTCCTGGGCCCCACACACCCGCTGAGCCACCATATTGGGCTAAAGGACATTGTCAGGGCTGGACATGAGTCCCCAGCAGTCTCGGCGCCATTCCTGTAGCTCTGGGGAGACCCCCCCCCCGGATTTCGGGGTTCCGGTCAGCTGAGCGGAGGCTCTCTCCCAGCAGGAGCAAGCGTGCGATCCTGTCCTGTTGTTCCCTGCAGGGGCCTGTCCTGTGTCCGGCCGATCCTGCTCCGGTGCTGGGACTGTGTGTCCACCGCCTTCTCTGTCCCTCGGGGGGTGTAAGCAGAAAGGCCTTGGGTTAAAAAGCGGGGAAACGCTATTTTTGCACCCGTACACTGTCCTCTGAGCCTGCCCGATGGGAAGTCACGGCGGAGGACGCTGTCTGTCCCTAACTACCAGCCCTGCGTCCAGTTTGCCTGTGTGGGCAGCTTCCCAAGGCAGGCCCTGGGCACCCCGAGCGGGCGCAGGGAAGGAGGGGCCGGTGGCCGCGGGGTTTGGGGATCCGTTTCTGCCGGGCACCCTTCCCTGTCCCCGCCTTCGGCAGAAGGCAGCGGTGAGCAAGTCGGGGAGACACCCAGAGCGAGAGCCGCTGGCCACACACCCCCTTCCCAGGCCACCCGCAGGAAGCCTCTGAACCGTCGATGGCTCCAGAGTCCCCGGGCAGAGTTCAGGGTGAGCGTGACGGGCTCTCAGGGGAATTTCCTTTGGGTGACCACAAACTTGTGCTGTGGAGTGTGTGGCCCGAGGGACGAAAGCGTCTGTCCTTCCCCGAGCCATCCTGTCACTCGCCCAAGGTGGCGTTTGACAGCACAGCCAGCCGGCCGCGCCCCCGGCCGCCGGCGGCCCCACGAGCTAAGCAGGGTGCTTCTTCGGGGAGGCAGACGCCCCATCTGCCAGTCGCTCATCTAGAATCCGACCCTGCTCAGCGGGCGGCAGCCCAAGGAGACACGGGGACAGACGTGCGTGTCTGACGCTTATTTTCCAGAGAAGCGGGTTCCTGCTGTATGAAAATTAACCTTTTTTAATAGCTAAACTGATGCCGCCTCTCGAAGTAGGGCTGGATTTATCTCATGACAGTGCTTGTCACGGCCTTGAGTATTTATGGAGCAGTTTTAAAAGTTCATTAAACTCCCGAGATTGAGTGCAGCCCTGAGCCGTGTCCCATAACGGGGAAATATGGGCCAATCACTTGGTAAAATGTGCTCGCGTGTCCGTCCAGTTCCCCTGAGCTCTCATCTTCTGCTTCGGGAGATGCTTCCCCGTGCTGTTAAACTTGACATTTTCAAAGACCCTTGCAATGTTTCTTCCAGCATTCACCGGCAACTCGGCCTTGCACATTTATTTCATGGGGGGCAGGGGAGAGAATCACTTGCCCCCCGCGGTTCTCCAGAATTGTCAGATGCATCGGCCCTCTGTTGTCCGGTGTCACCTGACTGCGTAATAACCAGTTGACCAACACAAATGCCTGAGAGGGGGAGGGTGGAGTAAATGGCACCCTAATTTCCGCGAGCGGCTCCGTCCCCCGGCCTGTGTGCCCTCGCCACCCGCCAGCGGACAGATGGGGCAGAAAGCTGGGGACAGAGGCACTTGGCCCCCTGCTGGGCCCAGTCCGTGATTAGTGCCACTTATTTTGCTTTTAATTTCGTTCTGAGCCAATTCCTGCCGAATCTCTGTAGGAACATTCATTTACCATCTTATTCGACCCAAGGGCCTCTGCTTTCTGCAGCAAAGTCTTGGTGACAGTGACAGTACTGTTTAATGTGTCCTCGCGTGGGCTAGCAGGGGCAGTGGGACCTGCCTCCCTTCACCGTGAGGGCCGATGGGGAACCCTGTGCTCCTGGAGAGGAAAACGGGACCAGCGCTTGGTCTCCCATCGACCTGGGGCGCACGGGGTCTTCGTTAGCGAGCATCTGATCAGGGACAAGCGACCGCCAGCCCTCTGGGCACCCAGGGGACCTGCCCTCACCCCTCCAGGCCTGGAATCTCAAGGCTTTATAACAAAAATGCTGAGGAACTCACCACCGGGTCAGGATTTCCCAAACCCCAGAGGAAAAGATTTGACCACGTAGCATCAAAATGCAGACATTTGTTGTCGTGTAAGTTTCATGCAGGATCTACTGAGTTACTGTTATTTTGTGAAAACACACAACACAGATCGGCATGTCGGAGGATGAGAAGAAATAAATGTTCGCTTAATTTATTAACGGAACTCATATATATGGCATTATTAACACATATCTGGTATTAATAATGTTACTAGTATTCTAAACACTTAGTTTTGAAGAGCTGACATATCTGGTATTAATAATGTTACTAGTATTCTAAACACTTAGTTTTGAAGAGTCTTGCTGACCCCTCCATCATCATATTACCCAGAGGCGCAGTGAACTCTCAGGGCGAGCGCCCTCACTCGTGAGGCGGGATAAATCCACATTTTGGATAGTCTTAAATTTCAGACGTTTTAGGCGATTTCCTCAAATCTACTCTGTGCTCCGTGGTCTTAAACCTCTAATGTGGCTGACAGCTCAGATTAAGACTAGAACAGGGCCGCCATATCTGGCCCTCTGCCTGTTTTTGTAAATAAAGCTTTATTGGCACACGTTCAAATTACGCTACAGTTTTTGTTAGAAAGATAAATAACTTCCACCTGAGTAGAGACCCCATGTCCCATTGGTGCCTGTGCCATTGATGCCTAGCAGGGCGCCCGCATGCACCCCAGGCCTTTGCTGGGGTCGGGGGGATGGGGCAGGCGTGGGGCCCATGAGCAGGGTTCTCACAGGCAGCGGCGTTTGGGAACCACGTTCCTAAGGCTGCACCTTAAACGCCAGGGCTGGGTTCCAGTCGCCTTTTTCTAAGTACACCCGCTTCGTGTTACGGATACCCGCGTCTATCTGGCACCGCTGTGCGGCGGAGAACCAGCTGCCGATCACGGAGTGTGGCGTCTGCACGGCCAGCTGCGCACGCCGTGTTCGGCGGAAGCGAGGCTATCGGGAGCGTGCGCGGACGTGTGTGTTTCTGCGGGACCCGCCACCCCGCTCCCAGGACGCGGCAGAGGATGATGCACCTGGAGAGGCTTCAGCTTTCCACGTTGACAGAGGCTGGATTTTACATTGCGAGGGATCGCAGTCTAGGTTTTTACAACTTATGTAGAGAAGAGGTGATGTTTTTAAAAAGTGCTAGTTGCAAAAAAAAAAAAAAGAATAGAATAGAACAGAACAGAATAACATATATGGCGCCAAACCCTCCAGGTCACCCCAGGGGCCTCTACATGAACAAGAGGAATGTGCCCGCCCAGGCCGGACACTCAGGCTGGACGCGCGGACCGTGGGCCCCCAGGATCCAGCTGAGCGAGGATTCATTTTGACATATTTCTCGGGCATCGTACGTTCCGTCCTAGTGGATTCAGATGCCGGGTCCAGAAAACACTGGCTTGGACCCGCTGCAGACTGCCTTTCTGATTAAGAGCCTCACTCCTGCAGAAGTTTGGAAAGAATCCTTTTCCTGTTTGGCTTTCCTGTGGCAAACGTGTCACATAGACTTTGGTTGACACGTGAGCCCTGGGCTGCGGCCGAGGTTCCTGAGCTCAGGGGACGGTTCTGGTTCTGGGAGGTCGACTCTGAGTCCCGTGGGAGGGGACTGAGGTGGCTCCCACACACCCTCCGTCCTCACCTGAACCAGCGCTGCAGGAGACCCCACGGCCACGTGGTCCCTACTGGATTTGGGGCTAAACTCCCTCCCCCTTCTTTCCATCCTCTGGCCTGTCTTCTAGAACAGGGGTCCCCCACTCCCGGGCTGTGGACCGGTACCAGTCCCTGGCCTGTTAGGAACCAGGCCGCACAGCAGTTGAGCAAATGAGCGAAGCTCCATCTGCATCCGCATCCGCTCCCCAGCGCCGGCATCACCGCCTCGGCTCCGCCTCAGGTCATCAGGCGTAGACCCTCAAGGGAGCACCGGTCCCTGTGCCACAAAGGTTGGGGACCGCTGCCCTAGAACAAGGCAGAGCTGCAGCATCCGGACCTCGGCCTGACAGCCTTGCACACGCAGGAGACCCGGCCCGTCCACTCTGCGCAGCCCTCGTTTCCTGGAGAAACGATCCAGTCTCATTGGTCACCGGCGTCCCTTGAATCACACCGACGGCTGTGAGCAGCACCCCCAGGACAGGATGCCACCGCCGCTCTGGGGAGCTGGGTGCCCCGCCAGCCAGCGTTTCTAGATTGTGCCGCCTCCCGTGGTGGGGACATCACACCGGGGTTAAATTCATCATAAATGGAACCCCAAGTCTTATTCTTACTGACATCAAAGAGTGGACCCTCCAAATAGCGTCTTCACGTGTTTGAAATAAACACAAAAAAATGCTCATTTAAAAAAAAGATTTCTAATGGAATACTTCAAACATATTTGAAAGTAGAGAGACCAGTTTCTGGGGCCCCTCGCCTCTCCTGGGTCCAGGTACCACCCTGGGGCTTGCCTTCTGCCCCGCGCCCCCCAGTAGCCTGTCTGACCATGAGCCGCCACCCTGAGGCGCTAGACCGGCCCGTCGTCGTCTGCCAGCCTCACCGCGGGGACTGCTGGGAGGGCCGGGGCACCCCTCGCTCACACCTGCCATCCTGCGCTAAGTCTCGACATCGCCGGCCTGCGATTCGGTGTTTTTCAAACTGCCTTTGATTTAGTGCCTGTGCGATGCATGATGTGGGGCCCTGGAGAGACTGAGGGGAGGCAGACTCAGGACCTGCCCTCCCGAGGCTCACGGCTGGCGGTGGCCTTCCAGGCAGGGGCTGAGGGCTGGAGGTCACAGGTGGCCTGTGCCACTGGAAGTACAGAAGCAAGTGGCTGGGGCTGTCCCCTGAGCCCGGCCGTCCTCACTGGGCTCACACTCCGGTGGCCCCCCGGATGGCTGCATCTGGGGTGCAGAGCGTAGGGTGAGGGTGGGCTCCTCCCATCCTCGTAGGGAGCACTCGCAGCCAGGGAGCACTTCTTGGGGCCACCACCCCCCTGCCAGAGGCGGGCACAGGCGTCGCTCTGGCCGCGTCCATCAGCCAGCGTCAGATTCCCGGCCACGCCCACCTCAGAGGGGCTCGGAAAGGGACGCAGCACCACAGCCCCTCCCCACCCCCGAACGCACCTGACATTTCCAGAAAAACCGAAGCCAGGCAATGTGGTGGTGTGGTGGCAGGGGGCAGGGCGTGGGAATGTCCTCGGGCCACATCGCAGCCCCAGGCGGAGTGCAGGGGCTGGCCCTGGGGTGTCGGGTGTGGTTTGCTCAGGCCGCGAACCTCCCCTATGCCGTCTGCCCCAGTTCTTAGCTCCTGAGCGCAGAATGGATTTTCACTAACGAATATTTGCGGAGAGCTTTAGTCTTAAAGCACATGCTCGTCTTACTTGAAATAAGCATTAGACCAATTTACAGATGAAAAACCAAAAACATTAAACCACCGGTCACCGTGATAGAGTCTGTTGCAGAAAATCCTTTTTGTCTCTCGTTCTTATTTACAGATCCACAAATTCGAGTGGGACGAATCATCTCCCCAGCCAAAAGTCTCGTTTTCCAGGCTCCCTTGCAACTAGGTGTCACCACATGACTAAAGGTGTGACCAATGCAATTAATGACATGGAAATACTCCCCCTTGACCTACTTTCCTCCTTCTTCCTGGGTGGAGCATAGAAGTGATGGCTGGAGGTCCAGCAGCCACTTTGGACCACGAGGTGACCTTGAAGGTAGAAACCACGTTACTCAGAGCAGAGACGTAGAAGGAAGCTGGGTATACACCGTGCTGCTAACTCTGTCATCCTCCTGGGTCTCCGGCCTCTGGGCTTCATTTTCAAGAGCAAACGTAAAGGGAGACCTGTGTGAGTCTGCAGGGCATCTAGGCCTCCTGCGGCTTTTCACACCACATAACTTTGATTTATTCCGCACGTGACGAGTGTGTGTGGGAGGGGACCGGCGGTGCTGGCCCTAGTGTTGCTTTGCTCATCTTGGGTTGTTGTCACACTCTGAGACACGTGGTCCCCTCTCTAGAAGTCAGGACACTCTGGAGAGTGACCACTTTGTCCCTCCCCCAGCCCCACGTGGGTGCGATGGCTCCAATCAGATCATCTCTCGGAAAACGTGTAAATCAGAGGAAGGGAAGGGCCCCTTTGCACGTCACTTATTTCTGCCCAGACTCCGGGCGTGTCACTTTCTGAATCATGCTCCAGGCGGGCACGTGGTCACGTGGGCTGCGTTCCCGTCACACGCTCCCGTGTCTGCATCGTCCCACCAGCAGCTGACGCTTACACTCCGATCTTGCCTGGGACACTTTTTCTGCACAGTTAATGGACCTTAAATTGTCCCCTAAACCCAAGGGTAAGTGAGAAAGTGACATCCTTGACCATGGAAAGCTTCTGGCAAAACACGACGGCAAATTATCTGGCAGGACGGTTTCTCAGAAAAAAATCCAGAAATCGCAGCATGCACGCTCGGCTCGTGGAAGTTTCTCCACGTGTTATTCTTAATTAATTACATTTTATTGAAGCAATTAGGCGACTGACAACCCCAGTTAAGCACTAATGAGATGGCCATAGCTTCTCACATGCTACCGATCAGACGGTGTGGCTCGGAGTCCCAGGGGCCGGGTGCCGGGCAGGGTGTTGGTGACGGACGCCGCCCACGAGGCCAGGCAGGCGGGGTCCCAGGCCCATTCCCCGCCCCATCTTGCTGCTTCTCCCCGTTCACTTTAATTTCCGAGCATCACGGGCACAGCCGCGGGGCCCTGGGCGAGGCGCCGCTCATTTGTTGAAGTCCCACACCTTTCTCTCTCCCTCATCGTGAGCCG
Source organism: Pteropus medius (assembly GCF_902729225.1). Taxonomy (NCBI): domain Eukaryota; kingdom Metazoa; phylum Chordata; class Mammalia; order Chiroptera; family Pteropodidae; genus Pteropus; species Pteropus medius. The sequence continues at coordinate 26,379,032 of NW_024342471.1, forward strand.
TGGTTCGCGTCCAGGCATCAGATAAATTCCACGCTTCTTGCCTCTTCTTTGACACCTGATGGCAGTCGAGCTCCCAGCGCACCTGGCTCAGACCCGGGCCTTCGACACGGAGTGTGACAACGGCGGTCAGCGGGGCGGATGCGAACACGTCTGTCATGCCTCAGAGGGAGGCGTGAGGCCCTGTGGGCAGGGGGCCTGGGGGACGGATGTGGCGCAACCTAAGTCCTTTCCTAAGCGGACGCCCAGCGTCTGGGCCCAAGGGTGGGGTGGGGCTCGCTCCTTCTTCGCAGGAAGAGCGTTGTTAATAGACCCACACGTCACTTTTACTGGCATCGTTGATGCGCTGATCCGAACACCCTTCCTGGGCCTCGAGATGACATTCGAGGCTGGTCTTTCGGCCCCTGCGCGTCCCCGGCCACCCCGGTCCTCCAGCCCAGCGCTTCAGCCTCCCCCGCCCCCCCCCGCCTCGCTGTCCCAAGTGAGGCTCCCCCAGGTGTCAGCCTCAGCCACCACTCCACTCCTGGACATCACCCACCCCAGCATGCATGAGATTCCTGGCTTCAGAGACAGACCCAGCTGCCGGCCACGGCCCGACGGGCCAGAGCTGCGTCCTGTCTCATCTCGTAAGGAAACCGCTCGCCGGGATGCGGCTGTCCTTGACCCCGGAGGGAACACGGGGAGCGTGCCGGTCCCCGCACTCGCGCGCTGCCAGGTCTTTATCGGGTCCTGCGGGAATGATGCCGGGCGCCCAGTGGTGCCGGAGCCGGAGGGGACCCGCCCTGGGGGCAGCCGGCGTCCTAGGGGCCATGTGCTTCCCACTGGACGCCGAGCGTCGTGCTGGGCGGGCTCTGCAGACGGTGACGCAGGAGGGGCGGTGTGAGGGGCGTCACCTCTGTGTTGGGGGCGTCACCGCTGGCCTCTCTGATGAGGAGAGATTTGAACCGAGACCAGAAGACAGTGAGGAGCCAGCCTGCGGGGGACAACGAGAGGACGTCCCAGCGAAGGGACCGGAATATAACACCGCAAGGCCTGTGGCTTAGTGGGCTCCGGCCGCTGGAGCAACACACCACAGACGTCTGTTTCTCACGGTTCCGGAGGCTGGAAGTCCAAGATCAAGGTGTCGGCCAAGTGGGCTCCTGATGAGGGCCCGTCGACAGCCACGCCCTGGCCGTGTCCTCACGTGGTGGAGGGAGCCCCGGGCACTGTTCCACCTCGGGGGCCCCACCCCTCGACCCGCCTCCCCCCGTTACCCCCAAATACCATCATGCTGGGGCCTGGGGCTTCAACAGGGGAGTTGGGGCGCCGTGGCAGCCAGGGTCAGACCAGCGCCCCGTCTGCCGAAGGCCTCCACAATCCCCTGCGCCTGCGCACAGCGCCGAGCAGGACAGACGCAGCCGCGGCTCCCAGGAAGGGGCACCTGTCTCCCAGGGTGACTGCGGCGTCCCTGTGAAGACACCGGGACAGCAAAAGGCGGTTGCCGTGGCCCAGCCGCTCCCCCCTCTTTCCAGAAAGTTCTTCCCCTGGGTCCAGGTGCGGCTGGTTCTTCCTCACATTTGGGGCTCAGGGGAAGGGGCTCCAGGAGAGGCTGTCCCTGTTGCCCAGCCTGCTGTCACCTCCAGGGCGCACGTGCTGTGCCTCGCCTGCCTCCTGTCCCCTTCCTGCCCTCACCGGCACCCGGAGCTGCCGTGGGCGCACCCCCTGCTGGGTCCCCTCCAGCGGGACGCCGTGGGGACAGGCGCCGGGTCGGGCAGAGAAGTCGTTTTCGGCGACTCCGTGGGGGGATTGTGCCCACGTCCTGGTCAGGATGTGGACTGGCCCTCGGTCCCGGGCGCGGGGCGCGGGCCGCTGCAGCTGCTCTGGTAAACGCTGTGCCAGCTTCTAAAGCTACATGTAAACTTCTTTATGAAGTTTCTCCAGAAATTCCACTTCTGGGCATTTTCCCAGGAGGAGTGAGTGCAGATAGCAGGATATTTATAGCTTTATGCATGGTGGCCCACAATGCAAGCTACCCACGTTGGCACATGCAGAAGGCCAGAAAGGCCAGGGCGTATTCACACGCACAGCGGGACACAGCACGGGACGGAAGGAGGGACTCCGTGCAGTGACGTGATGTTGAGCAGAAGCAGCCAGACCCGAGGGCGCACGCGACCTTCATCCCATCCCTGCGGAGTTCGTGAACAGGCCAAACTAACTGCGTTCGCCTCCGTGGCTGCTGTAACGAACTGACGCACATGTAGCGGCTCGCACCTCACGGCTCTGCAGTGAGACGTCCAGACTGGGCCAGCAGGGCCCGTTCCCTCTGGGGGCTGAGGGGAACAATCCATTTTGCGCCCTTTCCAGCTTCCACGGGCCGCCCACGTGTCTCGGTTCATGACCCCGTCTCTGTCACGTGCCTCCATCATCGCCTGTCGCGCAACTGTGACCCTCTGGCCTCCCTCTTACGAGGACCCTGTGATTTCGCTGGCCCCTCCCCCACCGGAATCCAGGATCACCTCCCATCTCCAGGTCCTTAACCGAGTGGCGTCCGCACTGTCCCTTGTGTCATGGGTCCCCTCTTCGCAGGTTCTTGGGAGCAGGGCGTGGATGTCTTTGGGGGCATTTCTCTGACTCCTCACTAATTGATGACGATGGAGGAACCAGTCACCTCGGGGGCCGGAGTCCCTGTGGGTGGCCCGGGGCGCGTTCTGGGCTGCGGGCGGTGCTCTGGAGCTGCACCTCAGCACTCACACGAGCGTGTGCACGCGTGGAAATCGCTCGGGCTGCAACCTGGGACCAGAGCACTTCGCTGTGTGCAGATCACACATCTGCACAGATTTTAAAGAGAAAGGAGTTTAAGTCAACCCACCGACAGATACTGCACCTTCTGCACGGAGCTGATGTTGCCGTGCTCGGCCGGGTGACAGTGACCACAGTAACCAGGTTCTGTTGCTGGCGGGGCTGGAGGTCTGGACTCCAGGGGAGGGGCTGACATTCTGCTTTATGTCCCCTCCGGTTCTTCTATTCTGCATACGATGCCTGTGGACATAACACACCTTTGGAGAGTGGGGTGACTTACTTTTTGCCGGGGCCTCTGACGGTTTTGGAGTTGGTCTTTTACAGATGTCTGAGGGATGGGGGCTCTTTGTGGTCATTAGAACCCAACCCCTCCTTGCTCATCCAACAGCCACCGGGGTGACGGCCCGCTGGGACCTGGGTAGCACCCCCAAATCACATTCTTCCAGAGACCCGACTTCCCAGGCTTCGTTCCAGGGTGGCGTTTGAGGTTCTGGACATTGTCGAGACTGGACAAGGTCCAGCCCGGTGGGCAGAGGCAAAGGGACACGCAACCCCATGGCTTGGCGTGGCGCCGCCCGCGCAGCCCCTGGGCAGGGCGTGGACTTGCCGCACAGGAGCCATGCCCTTGACCTTGAGCTTCTCCCGTGTTTAGTGCCAGAGTCAGAGACACCCAATAAACTGGGGGACGGCTGGGCCCCAGGGGGCACACCATAACACTCTGCAAACAGTGTCGGCCTTGAAAGGGGTGCGCCCCGCCCCCGACGCCCCAGGAGGTGCTAAAATGTGTTCTTCACAGATAAATATTTCAGACCAGACCAACTCATCTGGATCAAATGTTACCTTTTTAAAGATGCAAATTGAAAATACAGCATCAAAACGGGAGGGTGACTAGGGCCACCACCAGGAAGGGCGCAGTGACCGTTGGAAGGGGCCCGCCGTCCCTGGAGACCTGACCTCACTGCGTGTTGTTTGTCTGCGTGTATTTTAGAATGCCCGGGGCGGGGATGGAGGATGAGAGCTACTAACTGTGTCTCAAGCAGGTGACTGCCACTGTACATGGGACACACGAGTCCCAGGCTTCCCTCTGGGAGGACTTTGGCAACTGCTGTGTTCTTTACACTGAAACTTGACGGTGACTCTGCCGTGTTATTTACTTTTTAATACTCACGATTTGGAAACTTTGAAAGGGGATCAAAGCTATCAAATATATATAACCTTGGGTAGCTATGATTATTCAGTGTTTTAGAAAACTCGTCATCCTAATTGATCCGGGGGCTAACGACACCACAGGCCTGGTGTTAGGGGTGGCTGTCGTGTTCCATCCCTGCCCAGACCTTATGGAGAGGGATTCCAGTCCCTTTTCCCGGGTGACAACCGGGAAACTCAGAGAGGAGAAGTGACCTGCTCAAGGACACAGACTCGGGGCTGGCAGGGGTCTGAACCCGTCACTGCAAGTCCTAAGAACTGGCAGCTTCATCCCAGGGCACCTTTCTGCATGAGATCAGACAGGCTGGAGTCATGACGAAGAGCCCAGTGACACTTCTGCGTCTTTCGTATAAGTTATTAGGGACGTGAAGACTAGCTGTGCACATCGTTCTTTACCCATCTACCCAGGCATCCCTCCATCGTCTGTCCCTTATTCACCCATCCATCATTCATTCATTCATTCATTCAGCCAGCCAGCCATCCATCCATCCCTCCATCTATTCATCCATCCATCCATTCACCACCCACCCGCCTATCACCCATCCATCCATCCCTCTACCCACCATCCACCCATCACCCATCTGTCCATCCACCATCTATCCCAGGTATTAGGGATTCCACGACCGATGAGGCAGGCAAAGTTCCTACTTTCGTGAATCTCATTCTTCAGCATCCTGTACCACTGTCGACATGGGGAACGCTGCAGTGTCCTGGTGGGTGGGGCCCCCCTGAGCGTCCACCTCCGGGCCCACCTGGCGGGCAGCGGCGCCCTCCCTTCGCCGGGTGGGGCGAGCCGCATCCGTGGAGGGGGAGCCTCCGCGGAGACTGCCAGGAGCCTCGCTGGCACAGCCTCAAGTGAGACTCTCTCATCTCCTTTGTTTGGGTTTGCCATGGGCAGCGTTCCCACGGGGTCACACGGCCCAGCTTCAGCGCGAAGGCTCGGCTGCCGGCCGGGCCGCGTGACCCGCCTCGAAGACGCCGCCCGCAGCGGCAGCTCAGACACGGCCCGCCATATGCCGTGCGTCGACACCGAGCCGCTCATTTCGTAGAGTTCTCTCCGGTGCAGAGGAAGTTTTGAGCTCGAAAAAATAAAAACAGAAACAGAGCAAGCGGTGACTGCCAGGCCTGGAAGGGACGCAGCGCGCGGACGCGGGGGCGGGAAGGGGGCTACCGGCCCACAGCTCTGGGCTTTCCGTGGTGGGCGGCGGCATGGCCGGGCCCAGGGGCTCCGACGGGTCCCCGAGGCTGGACTAGCTCTGCGCCTGGCTCTGCGCCCTCCCGGCGGTGGCCCTGTCAGCTCCAGAGCGACCCCGTCCCTAGCGTCAGTGCCCCGGTGAGCGAGACAAGAGCTCTTGGGGACTGTGTCCCATCTGCCCCGCGTCACTGTCCCCTGGAGCCAGTTGGTCAAGTGGAATGTTCTGGTTGGTCAGGCCTGGGCCGTGTGATCCCCGCTTGAGCTGGGGACGGGGCGGGGGCAGGGCCGGCCCCCCCAACCTCAGGGCGCCCGAGGGGCTGATCCGCAATGGGGGAGCGTGGTGCTGGGCGGGCCACTCACGGGGGCCGCCTCGCTCCCCGTCTCGGCCTCTGAGCTACCTCGAACTAGTCGCGTTTTGGTTCTGTGTGTCTGAAGTGACTGCCGGGCAGACGCCTCCCGTCCGCTCCTGGGCTTCAGACGAGGTGTCGGGCGGCGCCTGTCCCACCCCCCGGTGCCCGCCTGGCTGCGCCGCAGCCTCGTCCACACTGCGGCCGTCCGCCTCGCTTCTCGGAGTCGGAATTTCGGCGAGAGCTGTCCTCGGGAGCGGCCTGGGCGAGCGGGATGTCGTCCGAAGCCCTTCCCAGGCCCGCGGCCGTCCTCTTGCTGAAGTCGGCCCCTCCCTGTCATCCGGCCAGCAGCCTGGACCAACTGCTCGGGAGCGGAGGGGGACGCCCATGGCCCCGTCTCTTGACGGACGCGGGCCTTCCTGACACGTGGGAGGTGAGCCCTCGCTGTGGTCTGCCCGTCGTGTCCCTGATGGCGAGCGACGCTGGGCATCTTGTCACGTCCCTCTTGTCCACGTGTGCGTCTCCTTTGGGAAAACGTCCGCTCCGTCCCTCGCTCATCGTGGAATCAGACCGTGCGTGTGGCTTTGCTCGTGAGTCACCGAGATCTCTGTACCTTCTGGCTAGTGCGTCACCGTTCACTAGCTGCACGACCGCAGCTGACTTCCCTCCGCCCACCTCTCCGCGGTGACCTTTCCCTTTCCCGAAGGTCCCTTGTGCCGCGCAGCTTGTTTGACGTCCTCGTCCCATTTGTTTCTTTCTGCTTTTGCTGCCTCTGTTTTCGGGGCCAAGTTCGCAGCGTCACCTCCGAGACCGCCGTCGGGGAGAGCGCTGCCTGCGTTTTCTTCTCGGAGTTCCGTGGTTTCGGGTCTTACGGTCAAGTGTCCACCGCGAGCTGCCTTTTGTTCATGGCGTGAGGCAGGGGTCCAGTGCCCCGCTTTCGCGTGTGGCTGTCCAGCGTTCCCACCGGCGTTTACCGAAGGGAGTCTCCTTTCCCCGGGGTGCGTTCTTGGATTCCGAGTCAGACGCCCGTCGACCGGACGTGCGGGGGTTTATTTCTGGGCGCCCGTGCTCCTCCGCGGATGCGTGCCGCCCCGCACTGTTCTCATTCCTGCTCGTGGCATAGATTGAAATCGGGAAGGGTGATACCCCAGCTTCGTTCTTTCTCAGGGGGGCTTTGGCTATTCAGGGTCTCTTGTGGTTCCGTACAAATTTTAGGATTGTTTTTTTTCTTTTCTATTTCTGTAAAAACTGCCGTTGGAGTTTTGATGCAGATCACATTTGATCAATCGGTTGAGCCGTACGGACGTCTGAACATTAACTCTTCCCGCCCGTGAGCACGGAGCGTCTTCGCATTGACGTGTCTTCTCCGGTTCTGTGTATCGATGTCTTACAGTTGTCATTGTACAGAGCTTGCACCCCCTTGGTTGAATTTGTTCCTAGATATTTTATTCTTTTTGATGTCATCGTAAATGGGATTTTTTTGGCTTCTCTTTCCAATAGTTTGCGGTCGGCGGATAGAAACACAACTGATTCTTATACGTTGCTTTTGTATCTCGTGGCTTCGCCGAGTTCATTTCTTAGTTCTCACAGGTTGGGGTGGAGTCTTTGGGGCTTTCTGCATGTAAGATCATGTCATCTGCGGATAGTGACAGTTTTACTTCTTCTTTTCCAGTTTAAATGCCTTTAATTTCTTTTTCTTGTCTGATTGCTCCGGCTAGGACTTCCAGGGCTGCACAGAACGCAGGTGGCAACAGCTGGCATCTTCGCCTTGTTCCTGGTCTTAGAGGACAAGCTCTCATCTTTTCACTGCGGGTTAGGATGTCGGGTGTGGGTGTGTCCCACGGGGCCTTTATCATGTTGAGGGGCGGTCCCTCTATGCCAGTTTGTTGAGAGAGTTTTTATCATGAGTGGATGGATGTTGGACACAGAGTTTGCCAAGTGTGATTTTTAAGGACTGTGGGTTAATCCATTTTAAAAGGCTGCTTTTTTTTTTTTTGGAATAAAATCTCTGAACAATCTTTGTCCTGACTCACTGCCCTTGAGGACAGCTGGGTGCACGTCTCAGGGGCTGCCCAGTCGTCACATGGAAATGGTTTTGCACTCAGGGGAGGCTAAACTGGGGAGGGGTTTGAAGCCCGCAGACTGGCCCAGCTCAGCATTACCGCTCGGGAGAGTAGTGTGTGTGGCCCGCAGAGCTGGCCGTGAGGGCGTCGGAGGAGACCCGGGTTCTGTGGCCTATTTCCTTCTTGAGAAAGGGCCTCTGTGAAGGGCATGCAGTGCAGGCCTCCCAGAGACGGGCTCACTCCTCCCCCTGCCCCTCCTCCCTTCTCCCTCCCCTCCCCCTCCCCCTCCTCCTCCGTCTCCCAGCAAACCTGCTGAGGCTGTCTCCTCTACCTTGACCCAGCTGTGGGGTGTGGGGCACACGCCGAAGCTCCAGCTGCTTCCTCTGAAAGGTCGCCGGCGTGCACAGGCAGCACCAGGCCCACGAGCCGGGCCATCAGAATTCTTCCCCTTCCGAGCTGATTATCATCAACTACTGTCAACACGCCCCTCACCCCGTTTCTGGCTGTGCACGTTTATCTATTGAAACCTCGCGGGGCTGTACGTTAGCTCTGTGGATCTAACTGTTTACCTCTGAGAATGTCGGTTTCTCCAGGTTGAGCTATTTGTTTTACAGCGAAGACAGTTCCAGAAGGGCCGGCAATAGACACTGCGTGGTGGCAGGAAGGGGCCCACGAGCGATGGCCCGGCACGTCCCCGAGGCCAGGCAAAGGCCCGGCTCGGAAAGCGTCCGTCCCGAAGGCGCGGCCAGAGGCTGGCCTTCCGATGGCCAAGCAGCTGCCGCCGCGGTCCAGCGCTCTCGGAGGCGAGCCTGGAGCGTCCGCTCAGCGCCCCGCCTGGACGCGTCTGCCCCGTCGGGACCCTGCTTACACCTGAGGCATGCGCACCTGGGGGAGCCGCCACACAGCGAGTGCTGACCAGGAAGAGGGGGATGGCCCCTGGCTCCTTGCTGACCACTTGGTCTCGAGTGGACTGGCCAGGAGTGTCTGTCTCGGATCCAGATTCTCTCCCGAGGCGCCCTCCCTCGGTCAGGGTTGAGGATCCCAGGACGCGGGCGGTGGCGGATGCCCTTTCCTCTGAGAGGGTGCCCTGTCCGTACCGGGGCGTCTGGGGCAGGGGGGACGTGTCGGGACAGGGCCGGTGGGTCTGGAGCGGAGGAGTCAGAGCACCTGAGGGGGATGCGACGGCGGTGCCCGCGCTCTGGAGGCGCGACGTCCCCGAGGCTCCGTGGGGTGAGACGCCTCGGCAGGGACAGATGTCACCCCTGTTCCATGGGTGCCCGAGTGCGGGCAGCCCCTGTGGGGTGTGAGGAGGTCCCCGAGGGCGAGCACAACTTCCATCTGCATTTATTTACTTATGTGTTTATTTATTCATTTCTGCCATTGAAAAGAAAACAAAAGGCCCGAGCATTTTGGAAAGCCACGTGGCAGGCCTTTTAAAGCTGGCCCTATGCAGGTCCCGGGGCCCAGCCACTCCCATCCTAAGATTATGCGCACCAGAGACGCACAGGCCTCGTTCTAGAAGATTCAGAGCTGCTCGCGGTGTGACAGGGCACAGCGGGGAAGGGGCCAGGCGCGCGTCACGGTGCGATGAGCGGATAGGGGCGCGGTCGCGGCTCGGAGCAGTGCCCACGGCACCGCCCCTGGCGGGAAGAGTGACCAACTGCGCGGCCGGCGGCGGGAACGGACCTCACAGAGGTGACACCCATGACAGCAGCCGGCCAGCTACGAAAGGGCGCGCTCCGTGACGGCCCCTTACGCGGAGCTCGGGGCAGGCCAGGCCGACGGCCACGGCCACCACGGCCGTCCTGGTGACCGGCTGCCTGGGCGGGGCCTGCGTGGGGTCACACCTTTGTCATCGCCGTCAGCAGTACGTTCTTTACACTTCGATTTCGGAGAGTCCCCGGAGGTCTTTATTCGACCCAGCACTAGGAGGAACTTCATCAGACTTCTGGACTGAGAGGAGCCACCCAAGGGGCCGTGGGTGAAGCCGGACGCCAAAGAGAACCTTCCGGATGCTTCCGCTGGTATGAAATGCCAGGCGAGGTGGACCTCGTCGCCCCTGTTGGAAACCAGGCTGCTGGTTTCTCTTCGGGGTGCAGGGCGTCTCCTGACTAAAGGGAATCAGGGATTTGGGGGTGCCGCTTTCACCAAAAGCTGTCGAGCTGCACACTCACGATGTTTACACGCTCCCTGGGCGTGAAGGCTTCAAGAAAAACTGGAGAGAAGAAATATAACTCGGCCGAGGTTTGCAACGAGGCCCCACGAGGCCTGACGAGATCCCACGAGGTCCCACTCCTGAGCCCGGGTCTTCGGTCCTCAGATGTGTCAGCAGAGATGGCGGGGGGCACGGGGGGCACACAGGTTCTGTGTCAGCCTGCGGAGCCTGGATTCATTACAGCGCATAAAGTTAAGGGGATTTATGAATTATTAGTTTAGTTTTAACTAAACTCACCTTCAGAAAATAGACAGGCAGCTTTAAAATGTGCCTGCAGAGAAACCGCAGGCTGCAGACGGTCCTTGCCACACCGGCACTCAGTGACCAAGAGAGCTGCGGAGCTGACACCTCTTCCACACTCGGGCCAGCCCCTCGCCAACCAGCGTCAGAGGCTAAGGAGCAAACGAGAGACAGAAAATGATCTGATCACATCCGAGAGACATCAGCTCGCAACATGCGAGGTTATCAGGATGATGATCTAACCGCGGATCCATACGCTTCGTCACTAGAGACGAACCGCTCCCGGCGGCCGTGCTGTGCCCTAAATGTTGACCGATGACGGGAGCACGTTGTAAATACGTGAATGTGTATGCGGCGGGGGTGCATGCCCCGAAGCCCTCCCGCCGATGGGGGACGTGAGCACGGGGTTCAGAGACTGCTCCTTTGGGAGAACCTCCTGCGTCTGGCCGTCATTCTGAGTTAGGATGAGACACAAACGCTGAGCGCGTGGCGGCCCCTGGCCCGGCCTCAGGCGGCTCGTGGGGGTCCATGCTCCTGGCGGCACCTCTCGGCTGTCTTGGTGCCCAGCGGGGGCTTCGTCTGCCTGGATGCCAGTCACCTGATTCCCCCCGTGTCCCGAGCCGCCAGCCTGGTGCCTGGAAAATCCTCTCCTGTCCTCAGTGGGTCTGGCAGGTGGCATTCCGCCAGGGACACGGGACCTCGATGAGCGACGTGGACTTAGACCCCACACGGGGAGAGAGGCCGGGGAGGTGAGATTTGGGGGAGGGCGCTGGGCCTCGGAGCAAACTCACGGGACAGTGGCGGGGAGACTGTGAGTGTCCGAGGAGGCTGGGGCTCTGCGTGTGCCGTCCACTGGGGGAGCAGGTGAGGACCCCCACACCCCCTAGGAGGGGAGGGCTGGCATCTCTTTCACACGTCCGTGGTGCCCTGTGGGCCAGGCCGTGCCAGGGAAGGCCCAGGAAGGAGCAGTGGGGGACTGTGTCCCCCTTGAAATCACACTCGGGTCCCACCTGATGCCAGCACTGACCCGACCCTGGACAGCAAAGGGGATTCTTCCATCGTAGGCGAACTGGCATGTTACAAAGCTTCCCGGGGTCCAAACCAGAGAGCAGGCGTGGGGCAGGGCGGCTCTCTTCCTTGTGCGTCTGGCCTCGTTTAAGATCGCCGGTGAGCCGGGATGAACGTTTTAGCACTGACTCTCGAGTGCTGTTCGAGAGTTCGCACTCGCGGGTGTCATGCCATGACTCGGCCGTGCACTTGTCACTCGCTTTTTTCGCTTTTGAGATCTACACCCTTAAACCCTCTGTTTTATGCATCACTGATAATGCTTTAATGGCCCCAATAAAGCGTGTCCTTACCTCTGTCTACAGCCAAGCGAGCAGTCGTAAGTGATGATCCTTCCCCAGCGACCTGAAAGCCTCCAGCACCCGGCCTCTGCCACGTTCCTCATCACTCCCTGCACACGCGTGCACACACGCACAAGCACACGTGAACGTGCATATGTGCACGCATGCCCACGCACGCACACGTGTCAGCACACAGGAACACACGTGTGCACACACGCACACATGAACGTGCATACGTGCGCGCATGCCCATACACACACATGTCAGCACAATAGAACATTGTCACACACACACGCACACATGAACATGCATACGTGCACGCATGCCCATGCACGCACATGTGTCCGCACACAGGAACACACACATGCACACACAGACACCCTCGGGCGCTCCCCTGCAGCCCCCTTTCTTCTTCACGTGGGCTCCTCTCATTTAATATTGTCCCTCTAAACCTCTGGGGCCTCCCACGGGCCCATCCAAGCCCAGGGGTGTCCGTCTCTGCGGTTCCCTCGGTCCCCCCTGTGTGGCCAGCTCTGTCTCACCCTCTAGATCGCACCGTCACGCTGGGCGTTGCAGCCAGGACGGAGGCAGGTGACTCAGAGCAGGGACGGCGGGCTTGTCCCCGTGTTACGGGCAGAAGCAGAGCGCAAGTCTGCAGCTGAACAGGGCGTGGTCCACGAGGGTCAAGTGCAGGAGGAAGGTTGACCGGAGAAGATGCTGAAGTAATTGCCCATGACCTAAGGCAAAGGTGAGCACCTGCCGGAAGGCAGTCTCGATGAAGTGACGATGGGCAGGAAGCGGCGCAGAAACCTGAGCCCCCTGCCCCCCGCCCGCTCAGCTCGGGGCTTAGCCGATCTCCCCGGCACTGCTGAGTGCCAGCTGCCGGGTGCATCGACAGCCTCGGGCCGTCCATGCGAGGAAGCATGTCCACACCCTCCGTCTGCTAATGCAGGAGAATCACGGAACAGGGCCCCGGGGTGGGCGAGTCCCCCGGGGCGAGACCACCCAGACTTTTTACGCCACACTAGCTCCTTGCAGTCAAAAGAGTGAAGACGAAGCGTTCAGTTTATGAAAAAAGCAATAAAATAAACAGGACAGAAGAACGCATGACACAGTTAATGGAGGGTGCCAGTCTTTTTAAAAATCTGACAGTAAAAGGAATAATCTCATTCTCCCACGGAGCAGGGTGTTTTACCCTAGCCGATCGTGATAGAAGCTTTGCTTCGAAAATAGTGTGGCTTAAACTTTTTAAATAAGAAATGGAGGAAATTTTAGGCATATCTAGTGAATAATGTAATGTCCTATAAAACACCATCTGTAACTCACGCACACTTAGTCGCGTGGCCTCAGTTCAGTGATGGCGCCTTTACTCTGTGTCCGTAGGGTCGTGGGCGGCGGGGCGTCTGACGGTCCAGGCAGAGGTTGTACGTCTCCGTATCTTCCTCAGTTCTGAGCTTCCGAGACCGTGGAGGACTGGTTTTCCTGTTGGCTCGTTCCGTCCCCATCACCTGCACGTCTGTTTTGTGTGTGAGTGACTCATAGGTCCCAGTTATGATTGCCACAGAAAGTGTGGGTGACGCTGTGGTCGTGCGGGGCAGGCTCGGCCATCCCAAACTTTTTGAGATCGCGGCAAAGGTGACCTAGGGTCGGCACCAGCAAAGGCAACAGAGCACTTGGGCCAGGCAGTGTCCTGGGGCACAGCATTTCCTTCCGACTGGGCTGTCGCAGAAGCACGGTGCATACGCGGGGATGTATTTGAGTGTTTAGAATTTCTAAATAAAGACCTTGGTTGTGACCTTCTATGTAAAACCAGTGTGGTGTCCTGGCTAATCGCTGGTCGTTTCCCTGTTATTGGTCACCGTGTTCCCAGCAGGTGGTGATTTCTTTAACAATGTCCGTGTCACTCACGCACAGCTGAAGTGAGCATCATATGTATGGTAGCAACGCCAGGGCTAATTAGAGAGAAGAAAAGTCAGAAAAATACGTGTTTCGGGGACTGGCGTGTTTGGAACAAGCAATTAAAAACAACGTTAAAGCCACTCGTATGGCTTCCTGCTGCATCTCCAGATTCAGAGACAGAAGCACCATGTCTGCTCATCACGTCTCTACAGCGTTGCAGGGAAGGCCTCTGCTTGGGCCCGTGCAGGGGGCGCTGGTTCTCCATGGCGGCAGCTGGCCCCGGTGCTGGATATACCTGGTTTGCCCAGCTCCCCGGACGGGGCTCAGCGGCCTGTTCTCAAGGGGCCAGAGTGGAGGATCTGCCTGCGCTCAGCACAAACAGGTCCGACGGCCAGAGGCATTAGCGGTTGTCTTGCAGGCTTTCAGGGGCATGAAATCAGAATGTCATCTTCTCTGATTCTCAATTTGCATGCCAGCCTGCATTAATCAGAATGGTTTCCCAACTAAGGTGGTTTTTGGACCACCTGGCCCCTTCGCAGCTACCAAGCTGCACCTCTCCTCCCTCTTCTATCTACCCCCTTGCACATTATTACCCAAAGCCACATGGCTCGTCGGTAGCAGAGGTGGCATGCCAAGCTTCTCGGGCAGCCTCCAGCGCCCACACATGCTCTGGCCACTAGGCTCCCTAGCCTGTCTTAGCAATGAGGACATTGATTTGTTTAAAGCCAGTTTTGTGCTAGGTCCATAAAGAGCACAGCACCCGATGAGCCTTCTCATCCCTGTGTCTCCATTCATCCATCATCTATTTATCCATCATCAGATACCAGTCAGGAAATCAGTGCTCAGCATCTGTTTGTTAGATGCGTGAATGATGAATGGATGGATGGATGATAATTTAATTTAATGCATCGCCACTAATTACCTTTAATTTTATTAACAATTAATCATCGCACTACTACCAATTTTAATTTCACCACTAACGACCACCAATTTATCGCTATAATTGCACTTTACCTTTAATTTTAATTTACCCAATTGACCCACTAAACGTGGTTTAATTGTACCTACTTACCACCACGTTCACGCCATTCATCATCTTAATTCACCACCACCCGAATACCCACGGCTTTAATTTTTAATCTTACACCCACCACTAATAATTTTACCACCGCATCTACTCCACCATCTATTACCTAATTTTAATAAACACTATGACAAGACACTGACCTAATTTTTAATTTAATTTACTCCACCAATTTGTTCACTTAACGACCAAACCTGGTTCAATTAATTAACGCATCGTCCACCCACTTTACTCACCCACCTTTAACTTAATTTTATCTTAGACACTTACACGACCACCCACCATCTTCCGCATCCATACACCCACTATATTTACCCACCTGCACCATCTTGACCACTATAATTTAAACCAATTATCGCACTTACCCATCCACGATAGTGATACAAATGATTAAATTGAGGACACGAGTGGATGATGGATGGATGATGGATGATGGACATTTGGATGGATAAATGATGGA
>NW_024342471.1:26405924-26411142 GCF_902729225.1 Pteropus medius
GGTCTCACCGCGCTTTCATTTCATTTCCCTGGAGAGTGAAGCCGTGGGGCCCCTTTTCAGGTCCTCGTTGCCCATTTATGTCTTTTGTAAGCGTCTGTGTGAGCCCTTTAGCCAGCATAGATCACACCGTCTGTCTTCTTATCATTGAGTTGAGAAGGATCGTGATATATGCGAGATATAATTTTTTATCTGTGTATCCTGAAAATATTCCTTGCCACTCAGTGGTTCGACTTGTTTTCTTGGGAGTGTCTTCCAAAGAGCAAAAGTTCTATCTTTAATGAAATTCCATTCGTCAGTGTTTCCTTTTATGGTTTGGGCTTCTCATGTTCTAGCTGAGAAATCGTTTCCCACCCGCAAAGCCAGGACATTTTTTTTTTCTCTTCTGTTTTCTTCTACATGTTTTCGAGTTTTTGCTTCTACACTCAGACCCAGGATCCGTTTCAAGTTAAACTTTGTGTGCAGAGTGAGTTATTGACTGATGTATTATTTCCACGGGGATACCCAGCTGTTCCCGCACCATTTGTTGAAAATATGTTTTTTGATCCCGTTGAATGGCCTTGGCAGTTTTGTCAAATGTCAGCTGGCCGTTCGTGTGCGGTCTTGCCTCTCGGTTTCCTGTTCCATGCGTCGTTCTAGCTGCTGACCTCCTGCCTTGATTACTGTACCTCGACAGCGAATCTTAACGTCTGGCAGTGTAAATCACCCATCTGCTGAGATTTGGATTGGAATCGTCAAGATCACTCTCGAAGTCACTTAAGTGGATTCCAAAGTGCCGTGTGCAGGCGCGCGGCGTGTGACCCTACATGTGGATCCTCATGCGTGCAAGAGCAGGGGACCCAGGGAAATGGGCCAAGAGATGGGGGCAGGGGGAACGAAGCTGTCGCGGCTGTGTGCAGGCCTGTCTGCTTTAAGAGAGCTTGCGCTCCTGGGGTGGCAGGCGGGGCAGGCCGGGGGGCCCCGGCTGTCCGGCGAGGCTCTCACCGCTGGCACCCGCGAGCCTCGTCGACCTCAGTATACATGGAGCCTTGTTCACTGGTGAGAGGACTAAATGGAGTATGGCACCTAGTAGGTGAATTGCAAATACTTGTGGATTTAAAGTAAGCCTCGCTCCGTAGACCCGCCTACCTACCTGCCTAAGATGCCATTTCTTGCAGAAGCTTGGCTTTCTGCCGCCCGGCCATCGTGCCCTGGGGAGGCGTGGTATCCATGGTGAGTTAGGCTGTACCCCTGGAACGGGCCACTCTCCAGAGACTTCTCTCAAGGGGCCGATGCTATATAATCATCCTTTGTAGCTTTCACCTCCAGTGTCGGGGGTCAGATCAGCCAAGAGCTCGTGGAGCTAACCCGCCGTGACATCCGGCCCCTGGATAACGGCCCAGTTAAGAGCTGATTACAGCTTATGCCCGCCACAGGGCCATCGCTTTCCTAGATAACCCCTGTTAGATTGTGTGCGGTCGAATTTCGCCTGGCTCTCTGCAAGCACCATGCAAGCCGAAGCCCTCATTCTGCTGTTTGAAAGAGTAACAACTCCGTGGGAGAATTCGTTCGTAACTCTAAACCCGAGCTACGCATGTCCCAGGATACTCGTGGGTGCTTCCTGGACGGTCGCGGTGCATGTATCAGGCGGATGCACAGACATCATGCACGACGAGACCGCGTCCGGTTGCGTTCGAGGTGCAGACACCCCCAAGCCGCCTCCCCCGGGGAGAGGCAGGCCTCATGGAGCGCCGCCCGCCAGAGCTGCCGCCATGGAAATCGCTTTGGTGGCACTGGGCGGCGAGGAAGCACCTGCTTCTCACCCCTTCCAGTGTGTCAGGGGACGTCACAAACACTTCCGTGCCTCAGGGCCGCTCCTGCTTCCGGCCCAGCCCCACCTCCTCTGCTGCCCGCTGGAAATCATGGCCTGGTGTCGTAGGCCGGAGGGCAGTGCCAGGCCGGAGGCAGCGTCCAGGCAGACAGCAGCGTGCGGGGGCTCCCGCAGCCACACCCCGCGTCTGCCCTCAGTTGTGTTTGCTCTTCCCCGCTCTCTTTCTAAGACACATTTAGCCTCGGCTGTCACTCGCCTGGCTCCTCTCTCAGACGCTGTCACGTCACCGCTGCAGCTCCCGCAGGTCAGCGTGGGCGCCAGCTCAACGGGGCTGGCCCATGGGGGCGGGGCGAGCAGCACCTGCCCCGTCTCCTGGAGTGAGCTGGGACCCAGAGGTAGAGGGCAGATTCTCCGAAGACTGCCCCCTGCATCGGACACCAGACACGGTCTCGGGAGTCCTCGGGCCAGCAGATGACAAGCCCCAGCGTTCCCAGGACCCTCAGACTCGATACTGCGTTAGCAGGGCTCCGACGGAGCTCAGGGAGGCAGCACTGGCGATGGCGGTTCTATTATAAGGGACCTAAGGTGAGACCAGGCGGAGCTCCCGCCCCCTCCCTCCCCAACCAGAGCGCTGACCAAGCGGGAAGCTCCCCTCCCCGCCCTGTGCGGAGTCCTCGGTGGGGTTCCATCAGAAAGCTCTGGTCGATTACATCACTGGCCAGTGACTGTCCCTCCCTGAGGTCAGGCGGGGTCAGGGCTCCCATCCTCTGGGCCTGTGGTTATCTTTCTAGTGACCAGCCCCCATCCTGGGGGGGGGGGCAGTGAGTGTCCTCATTAGCATAACAAAGACGCCCCTTTGCCAGGGAAATCCCCGGGGTTTCTAGAAGCTCCCCGCCAGGGACCAGGGACGAAGACCCGATTCTTGTCCAAAGCAGTGTGGTCGTTCCGTTCTCTGCCCTCCCCCGGCTTCGTTCGGCACCCAGCGGGCGCACGGACCCGGGGCTGCCCCCGAACGTTGGCGTCTGAAGGAGGGGGTCCCTCTGAGCAATGGCAGCAGGGCCGGCAGCCGACGTGGGGGGAGGCAGGAGAAAAACGTCCAGCCGGACGCCTCTGTGTCTCCGAGGAGGCCCGAGCGAGCCCCTCCGTCCCCCGCTTTTCAGCCCAGACGAACGGCTGCTCCAGCGAGTCCTGGGCCCAGGGGCGGAATCTGTTTATTTACCTGAGTGGATGCTTTTTTCCCCTTTCCGCGTGTGTTATTTTCCTCTGGCAAGATCTCTGCTTTCTTTGGAACGGTGCTTGAGATGATAGCATTTAGCTGATGACACAGCCACCTGTTTTCCGTCTCCCCATGACGCTGCAAAACACTGTGACTGACAAAGCGCCTGGTTTTCCTCTCGTGGCCACAGCCGGTCGCAGCGTGGGGCGCTGATGGCCGGTTCCGCTGGCGCTCGCGGCGTCCTAGGAGCAGCCGCAGCCGGGGCCTCGGGAACCGGGACCTCGCCGTCGGGAGAGAGGCTGCAGGCCAGGCCGACATTCGGAAGCAGATTTTCAGTGTCGCAAGGAAGTGAGAGGCTTTTTCTTTTGCTCTCAGCTGTCCCTGCCCGGCGGTTTCTATCGTGCAGTTCAGGTTCATCGTGCCCCATGTAAAGGAACTAAGTCGCTGGAGACCCCATGAGACTGCTCCGATGTGCGCTGTCGCTGGATGTCGGCACACCTGAGACTAATAGGAAAATTCCACAGGGCCCGCACATGTCCCCTTAGAAAACAGAAGCCACACTGATCACTCCAGAGGGACGGCCATGCTCAGTTAGTGCAGGAGTCAGCGAACTCGCTCTGATGAGGGCCAGGCAGTCGACGTCCTCGGCCGTGTGGTCCACATCCGTCACAGCTGCTCGGCTCCGCCGTCACCGTGTGGGAACAGCCATTCGCGAACGGTCTGGAACCCACTGCCATCTCCTTTGCACAAACAGTGCCAGCCGGGCTGGGCCTGGGGGCTATCGGCTCCCCATGCCTCAGCCGGTCTCTCTACAATTCTGACTCAGTGTCCTGAAGCAGACATAAATTCCCTGATTTAGGGATCGAATTCTACCAGTTATGCCTTGAATGAAAGGCTCAGCACTTCAGAAGTTTTGCTGTTTTTTTTTTTTTTAGTTTGTACTCTCATAAAAATAAACGTGCCCACCAGTAGGCAACGCAGCGTCCCTGAAGAATTCACATTAGAAAGTGTGAGGACCCGGGCCCCCTGCAAGCAGGGCGTTTCTGAAGAAGAAGTCAGGAAATAGTTCTGCAAGTTTTCGTTTCCCAGAGTGCGTTTTGTTCTCCTTGAGGGGACCTCATAAATCAACTGGACATATTTGGCTACGAAAGAAATATTTTGTGTGCGAAGTACTTTCTTCAAGATTTTCTCTTTTATCGGGGATTTGTAAAGTACGAATGACACGTGATATAATTGGTTGGCCGTAGTCCGTAATGTAGGTGTCACATAGCTCTGCTTCTGCAAAATCTCTCTGAGCATCGGAACTTCATTTAAGTGGATACGGTAGGGGGAATCCACGCTGAAAACACGATGTGTGAGAAAGAGTATTCTGTGCTCTAAAATGATTCGGCCAAACTTCCCAACCCTGTGTTGCTCGGATGCTGAGCTAACGACCCAGAAGCATCCTAAAATATATTCTTGGCAAAAAAAAAAAAAATTTATCCTGCCATCTTATCAAGTCAAAATATCCCCGGAGACATGAGAGAAGCAGCCCCATCCTTTCCAGCGCCCCTAAACAAACGGTACAAATTAGTAAAGACACTTAACTCTCTTAAAAACATCAAGGCAACAAAACTCCGTTATCATTCATGCAATGAAGACACACGGGGCGAAGTGTTTTCCATGCTTCTCTCATTTCTCGGCGTAGCAGATGCCTTCTGTGTTGGCTGTTCAGACTGCAAGTATTTTTAACTTTGAAAAGACTTGTCTCTTAGCTGAAAAATAGTTTGACTTTTTGTCAAAATGGTCAAAACACTCCCGGGGCTGGAAGTCGTGTTGTCTGGAGATGTAGGATGAGCGTCGTGACTCAATGTGTGTGTTCCAGTGGTCTGTCACCGCCGAGCACGTGTCCCCATACGCAGAGGGGTAGGACGGCGTCGTGTTACTGTCTCTGTGCTCCGTGGAACCTTGGACGGGCTCAGCTGGATGGCTTCTCTTGGGGTTTTCATGCACTTGCCGTCCGGTGGTGACTGGGACTGGAGTCATCCCGAGCCATGAGTAGCGCAATGTCCAAGATGGCACACGAGTGGCTGGCGGCAGGTGCTGGCCGTCGCCTGGGACTTTGGACCGGAAGTGGTTCGGGCTTCTCCTGGCATGGGGACCAGGTTCTGAGGGGTGTGTTTGAAAGACAGCATCGTGAGAAACCCAAGTGGAAA
>NW_024342471.1:26411153-26432481 GCF_902729225.1 Pteropus medius
GCCATGGAAATCGCTTTGGTGGCACTGGGCGGCGAGGAAGCACCTGCTTCTCACCCCTTCCAGTGTGTCAGGGGACGTCACAAACACTTCCGTGCCTCAGGGACGCTCCTGCTTCCAGCCCAGCCCCACCTCCTCTGCTGCCCGCTGGAAATCGTGGCCTGGTGTCGTAGGCCGGAGGGCAGTGCCAGGCCGGAGGCAGCGTCCAGGCAGACAGCAGCGTGCGGGGGCTCCCGCAGCCACACCCCGCGTCTGCCCTCAGTTGTGTTTGCTCTTCCCCGCTCTTTCTAAGACACATTTAGCCTCGGCTGTCACTCGCCTGGCTCCTCTCTCAGACACTGTCACGTCACCGCTGCAGCTCCCGCAGGTCAGCGTGGGCGCCAGCTCAACGCGGCTGGCCCATGGGGGCGGGGCGCGCAGCACCTGCCCCGTCTCCCGGAGTGAGCTGGGACCCAGAGGTAGAGGGCAGATTCTCCAAAGACTGCCCCCTGCATCGGACACCAGTCATGGTCTCGCCCCCTGCATCGGACACCAGTCAGACACGGTCTCGGGAGTCCTTGGGCCAGCGGATGACAAGCCCCAGCGTTCCCAGGACCCTCAGACTCGATACTGCATTAGCAGGGCTCCGACGGAGCTCAGGGAGGCAGCACTGGCGATGGCGGTTCTATTATAAGGGACCTAAGGTGAGACCAGGCGGAGCTCCCGCCCCCTCCCTCCCCAACCAGAGCGCTGACCAAGCGGGAAGCTCCCCTCCCTGCCCTGTGCGGAGTCCTCGGTGGGGTTCCATCAGAAAGCCCTGGTCGATTACATCACTGGCCAGTGACTGTCCCTCCCCGAGGTCAGGCGGGGTCAGGGCTCCCATCCTCTGGGCCTGTGGTTATCTTTCTAGTGACCAGCCCCCATCCTGGGTCGGGGGGGGGGCAGTGAGTGTCCTCATTAGCATAACAAAGACGCCCCTTTGCCAGGGAAATCCCCAGGGTTTCTAGAAGCTCCCTGCCAGGGACCAGGGACGAAGACCCGATTCTTGTCTGCAGGAGTGTGGTCGTTCCGTTCTCCCCCGGCTTCGTTCGGCACCCAGCGGGCGCACGGACCCGGGGCTGCCCCCGAACGTTGGCGTCTGAAGGAGGGGGTCCCTCTGAGCAAAGGCAGCAGGGCCGGCAGCCGACGTGGGGGGAGGCAGGAGAAAAACGTCCAGCCGGACGCCTCTGTGTCTCCGAGGAGGCCCGAGCGAGCCCCTCCGTCCCCCGCTTTTCAGCCCAGACGAACGGCTGCTCCAGCGAGTCCTGGGCCCAGGGGCGGAATCTGTTTATTTACCTGAGTGGATGCTTTTTTCCCCTTTCGGCGTGTGTTATTTTCCTCTGGCAAGATCTCTGCTTTCTTTGGAACGGTGCTTGAGATGATAGCATTTAGCTGATGACACAGCCACCTGTTTTCCGTCTCCCCATGACGCTGCAAAACACTGTGACTGACAAAGCGCCTGGTTTTCTTCTCGCGGCCACAGCCGGTCGCAGCGCGGGGCGCTGATGGCCGGTTCCGCTGGCGCTCGCGGCGTCCTAGGAGCAGCCGCAGCCGGGGCCTCGGGAACCGGGACCTCGCCGTCGGGAGAGAGGCTGCAGGCCAGGCCGACGTTCGGAAGCAGATTTTCAGTGTCGCAAGAAAGTGAGAGGCTTTTTCTTTTGCTCTCAGCTGTCCCTGCCCGGCGGTTTCTATCGTGCAGTTCAGGTTCATCGTGCCCCATGTAAAGGAACTAAGTCGCTGGAGACCCCATGAGACTGCTCCGATGTGCGCTGTCGCTGGATGTCGGCACACCTGAGACTAATAGGAAAATTCCACGGGGCCCGCACATGTCCCCTTAGGAAACAGAAGCCACACCGATCACTCCAGAGGGACGGCCATGCTCAGTTAGTGCAGGAGTCAGCGAACTCGCTCTGATGAGGGCCAGGCAGTCGACGTCCTCGGCCGTGTGGTCCACATCTGTCATAGCTGCTCGGCTCCGCCGTCACCATGTGGGAACAGCCATTCGCGAACGGTCTGGAACCCACTGCCATCCCTTTGAACAAACAGTGCCAGCCAGACTGGGCCTGGGGGCTGTCGGCTCCCCACACCTCAGCCGGTCTCTCAACAATTCTGACTCAGAGTCCTGAAGCAGACATAAATTCCCTGTTTTAGGGATCGAATTCTACCAGTTATGCCTTGAATGAAAGGCCCAGCACTTGAGAAGTTTTGCTAGTTTTTTTTTTTTAGTTTATACTCTCATAAAAATAAACATGCCCACCAGTAGGCAACGCAGCGTCCATGAAGAATTCACATTGGAAAGTGTGAGGACCCGGGCCCCCTGCAAGCAGGGCGTTTCTGAAGAAGAAGTCAGGAAATAGTTCTGCAAGTTTTCATTTCCCAGAGTGCGTTTTGTTCTCCTTGAGGGGACCTCATAAATCAACTGGACATATTTGGCTACGAAAGAAATATTTTATGTGCGAAGTACTTTCTTCAAGATTTTCTCTTTTATCGGGGATTTGTAAAGTGCGAATGACACGTGGTATAATTGGTTGGCCGTAGTCCGTAATGTAGGTGTCACATAGCTCTGCTTCTGCAAAATCTCTCTGAGCATCGGAACTTCATTTAAGTGGATAAGGTAGGGGGAAACCACGCTGAAAACACAATGTGTGAGAAAGAGTATTCTGTGCTCCAAAATGATTTGGCCAAACTTCACAACCCTGTGTTGCTCGGATGCTGAGCTAACGACCCAGAAGCATCCTAAAATATATTCTTGGCAAAAAAAAAAAAAATTTATCCTGCCATCTTATCAAGTCAAAATATCCCCGGAGACCCGAGAGAAGCAGCCCCATCCTTTCCAGCGCCCCTAAACAAACGGTACAAATTAGTAGACACTTAACTCTCTTAAAAACATCAAGGCAACAAAACTCCGTTATCATTCACGCAATGAAGACACACGGGGCGAAGTGTTTCCATGCTTCTCTCATTTCTCGGTGTAGCAGATGCCTTCTGTGTTGGCTGTTCAGACTGCAAGTATTTTTAACTTTGAAAAGACTTGTCTCTTAGCTGAAAAATAGTTTGACTTTTTGTCAAAATGGTCAAAACACTCCCGGGGCTGGAAGTCGTGTTGTCTGGAGATGCAGGATGAGCGTCGTGACTCAGAGTGTGTGTTCCAGTGGTCTGTCACAGCCGAGCACGTGTCCCCACACGCGTCGTGTTACTGTCTCTGTGCTCCGTGGAACCGTGGACGGGCTCAGCTGGATGGCTTCTCTTGGGGTTTTCATGCACTTGCCGTCCGGTGGTGACTGGGACTGGAGTCATCCCGAGCCATGAGTAGCGCAATGTCCAAGATGGCACACGAGTGGCTGGCGGCAGGTGCTGGCCGTCGCCTGGGACTTTGGACCGGAAGTGGTTCGGGCTTCTCCTGGCATGGGGACCAGGTTCTGAGGGGTGTGTTTGAAAGACAGCATCGTGAGAAACCCAAGTGGAAACGGCCTCCTGTGCCCCGTCCCCAGAGGTCCAGGGATGTCTCTCCAGCTGCATTCTGTCGGTCGAAGCGGTCACTGGCCGGTCCAGATTCGAGGGGAGGGGGTTAGCGCCCTCTGGCGGGAAGAGCAGCCTGCAGAGAAGGAAGCACTGATGAGGCCCCCGCTGGAGGCCGCCGGCCACAGCCAAGGGCAGGTCGCACACCCGACTCGCTCTGTGTCACCCTCCCTGTGAGGCCGGGGGGAGGGCAAGGCGTCAGACACGTTGGGTCCCCACTCAAACACGCCTGCCTGCCGAGCGCCGTGACCACCTCTGCCTGATGCACCTGCGGCTTCGCAGGTCCGTCTTAGCTCATGGCCCACAGCGGGCCCAGGATGCAATGTAAATTGACTGGAAAGCGACCGTGTGCACAATGCCAAAATACAGGGCTTCATGAAGTTGACGAGAGGCTGGAAACTGTGGACGTTGCACTCACAATCGCGGGCAGATGCAGAGGAGGCGGGTTCAACCCGACAACCGTCGAAGAGGCGAAGGTCATATTTTTGCCAATGGCGATAGATGTTCATCAAAAGAGAATTATTGAAACAGAAAATGAATAAGAAAATACCTTCAGGAAATTAATAAAATGTAGACTATTTTTCATTTAAGAATCACTCTCTTTACACTGAGGGCTAGTCGGGGATCAAAGGAACATCGATAAAGGGGCCGCCGGCCACGTCTGTTCGGAAGCCACACCAAGGACACCAATGTGGCTGGCACCCGTCTCCATTCTGAAAGTCCGCGTGCAGTTGCAATTACGACCGAAATGTGTTAAATATAAAATAAATGTATTTTCATCAATCTTAGTCTCGTTTTTCGATGTCAAGTGTTGATCGGATATTTGATGGCACGATTTCCGCTGAAGTTTTCATCACGGTTTTCTGTGATCCGTTTTTCTCTGAGAGTTCACGTTGTCTTCTATGACAAGGATCTCCTGAGATTTCAGTGCAGGTTCCAGCTCTCCACTCCCTGAGCGCTGAGCTCCGCTGCTGCCGGCCCCTCGCCAGGCGCCCTGGTGCCCCCGTTGCCGCCAGGGTGCTTTGCAGACAAGGGCGGGTGTGGGAGGGTGCCCGGCACCCGTGGCTGGAGGCTCAGTGCCACCGCACGAAGGGCATAGTTCCAGGGAGGAGCCAGGTGAGCGGGTCGGCAGGCAGGTGCCCGCGTGAAAAACTGTCATCGGCGCGGAGACCTGGGTTTGAGATGGAGGTTTCTGCTGAGTTCCGATCGGAAAAGGTGTGGTTCTTGATGCGTGTCGGGGCTAGGAGTGGCTGCCTTGAGTTTGCGGGTCCGTGGCCTCGGTGCCCTCACTGCCATTTACCACTGTTTGGCCCATAAGAAAAAATGTAGTCGACAGGTAGTTGACAGCACCGTTTATTCCGTGAAATGTGTTAATTCGGGCTCCCTTCCATCCTCTTAACAACAAAACGTGGCATCGGACAGACTCGCGAGGTGGGCTTTGTCGCAGGGCTTCAGAGACGACATTTGTGCAGCTGGGTGTCCTTCCCAGCGGCCACGACGAGCGGGAATCTGACCCGCACGCGAAGACCTAGGGGCTCACGCGTCCGGGCTCCCAGCGCTGGTCACCGCTAGCCGGAGTCATCCTACCCGTCTTTGCTAAATTGAGAAGTGAACGAGGATTAACGCAAGAAGCGTTCAAAGGATGCCAGTGCACCCTTCGCAAAAGCCCCGCACAGAGCGGGCTGGCTTGTCCCGCTGGTGGAGCCAGGGTGTCACGGTCAGAGCTTGGTCACGGTGACGGAGATGGAACCACCCCTCCCCGGGCGGGACCTCGGAGCACTTGGGCTCCAGAACACGGTTTTAAACAAACGCCGTCCCTGTCGGGTGGAGGAAGCCTCTCTGTAGGCTTTGTGCTTTTTGTCCCGCTGTGAAAATGCTTATGGTAAAATAATAATAGTAACAACAACAGGCTTCTGAACTCAGTGAGCTCATGCGGGACCGCGGGACTTTCCGGCGCGAGGCTGCTCTCACCTGCCACCCTTGACGTTGGGGCTCCTCGTCCTCCGTGCGGGGCTACACTGCCTGCTGCGGGGTGCTCAGCAGCGCCCCTGCCCCGCAGCCACTCGATCAGGAGCACCCCCTTCCCTTCCCCTACGGCATCCCATTATGGTAATCCACAGTGGGCCCTGCCTGCTGCGTCCCGGAGACCGATGTGCCCACCTTAAAAATTACGGCCATGTGCCGTGAGCCCCCAGGTGCTCCTGGCCCCGCTCCCCCGCAGGAAGCACCTCTATCTGCCTGGAGGGCTCTGAGCATGTACCCCTCACCCCTCACGAGGACGGTTGTTTGCCATAAGGGTTGTTAGAGCTCTTTGATGGGCATAGTAAACATTCCAGAAGCTTCCTTGTTACGCCAGAGTCACTGAGAAATCGGCTTTGCGACGCGGCTGCCGTTTCCGGGACCGTCGGCGAGGCCCGTCATCGTCACCGGGTGTTTGGTGTCAAAGCGGAGCCGCCGTTGTTCAGTGCTGATTGGTAAATGGCAGGTTGTCAGTGCCGGTGGCGACGACACTTCAAGGAGCCATTGTGCTTTTCAATTAAAATATTTAAACATTGAAATCCAGGGCTGGCTCTGGCGGCTCGTTTTAATTATCCCTTCTGTCTCGGCCCACCTCTCTGCTCCCGATCGCACAGCTGTCACGTCAGAGGTGCCTGGCGTCGTGCACGTGACAGCCCTTCCCTGTTAACTGCCATCATTTTTCCAAGGAGGGCTGGAAGCCGCGGAAGCAGATATTCATTTCGAGAAGACTGCGGGCTCAGTTATGAAAATGAACGCATCCGAAGGCTACAGCTCGTTTCATTTATGGTGTGGGCCGGGCTTGCAGGACCGG
Organism: Pteropus medius; assembly: GCF_902729225.1. Classification (NCBI taxonomy): domain Eukaryota; kingdom Metazoa; phylum Chordata; class Mammalia; order Chiroptera; family Pteropodidae; genus Pteropus; species Pteropus medius. Next base: position 26,417,518 of record NW_024342471.1, read on the forward strand.
GCATGTGTGCGCACACGCGTGTGTGCTTGCGTGTGCACGCGTGTGTTTGCACGCGTGTGTGTGTGTTGGGGAAGCACTTCCACTCCCTCTCGGCCCGGAGGATGCTCCGCCCCGTCCCTCCGCTGCCCTGACTGCATGGCCGCACCCCGGCCCTGGCCGCCCCAGCACCGGGAGCCGTTGGGAGATGGACAACGGGCGGGAGCGAGGGGCCGTGAAGGGCAGGCGGGCTGGCCAGGCCCCTCCGGAGCCTCACTGGCGTCCCCAATGCCCCTCGCAGGGACCTGTGAGTGTTCACGCCCAGCTGGTCCAGAGTACGCCGAGCTCCCCTGGCTGTCGGGCCGGCCCCTCCCCAGGGGGCAGTGGCGAGAGCACCCCGCACCGAGGCTGACCCGATGGCAGGTCCCTAAGAGGCAGGCCGAGTGCGAATCCCGGAGAGCCAACGCCGGGAAAGGTCAGCTCCCTCCCTGCCCCCGCCCTGCCTGCAGGGCACAGTGGGCTAAGGGACCAGGCAATGTGGCTTCCACGCTAAAGAGTCAGCCTCCTCGGCACCTTCAAATCCACCTGTTGCTGTTATATTCAGCCGTGCTCTCAATTAAGAAAAAAAAAAAGAGAGGAGGGAATTAAACACGCCGCAGAATTAAAATATTAAGAAACACAGGACAGTTCCTGGTGACGATGTGTGTTCCCTGGGTCACGGGGTAAAGGAAGTGATCGCTGGGTCGCCGTCCTGAGGGATGCGGGGATGGCCAGCCCTCCCTCATCCCTGACGAGGGCGAAGGCTCAGCATCTTTGTCCCCCAGAGGAGCCATCACCTGGGCCTCGAGCTGCCGCTGGCAGCCGGGCATTGCTCTCGACGTGGCAGGTGGACAGCAGGACGGAACCAGAGGGAACCTCGGTGGCTTATTTAGAAACGAGGGGCCCCTTCAACAACGACTGCTCACCCTTTAAACACATGCGATCATATTTGTTAACTATTCAGACTCCTGTAATCCAACAGGGAAGGAGGAGAAAGGTGGCCCCACACCAGGCCCCGCTGGCCAACGGTGGTCATTTCTTAGACCAAGTGGCCAACTGTTGTCTTTCTATAAAACTTACTTCCATAAATTCGCCTTGGTTTCGATAATACATATTTTTAAAAGTAGGAGCACAAGCTTTCATGTTATGCAAATAAATATTTGACCAATTGTTTTGCCTGGGAAACCTTTGCGATGATGATGATGATGATGATGATGATGATGATGATGATAACTCTATACTTTATCCACACTCATATTTTAAATTAAACAATTTTAAACCAAATTGGTAGTCGCACTTTTAAAAAGGCATCTGCAACATGCCGACCTCACTCCGCACTGCTCCGTATCATCAAACGTCCAGAGCTACATGTTATCCCATCACGTGGGCTGCTGCTGTTCAACCTCCACCTCGCGTTAAGCGGTCACCTTGTTTCCATGGCTCGTCAGGGACAGTGGTGCCGCAGCGAGCGATACTGCACCTGTGTTTCCCGTGCACCTCTGACCGGTTCCTTGAAGTCGAATCACAGGCTGAGGAGTTAGGCTGTTTTCCAGGCATTTTGCACACGTTGCTAAGCTGCCTTCCAGCAAGGATTTGCGGATTCACTAACCTATAGGAAAGCGAGAGGCCGTCTCCCCTCACCCTGAGCGTGTGCGGGTGCATGTGTGTGTGCGTGTGCGTGGCGGAGTACACATTTATGCATGCGCATTGCTAAGTACCTCCATTTCTGCCGATTTGTCTGTTTACATTTGTCTGCGTCATTATTACTGAACTTGAACTTTCTCTGCTGCTAATCTACTGACGCTTCGTTTTTTTCTTTGTAAGTTATTTATCTCTCTGGGTTTATTTGCTTGTTTGTCTGCTTCTCGTTTTCCACTGAATACTGATCTTTTCCCGTTGGCTCCGTGGGAATTCTCTGCCTGCTGCTCGTGAGGTTGCTTGCCCGCCCCGCTCACTGCGAGAATGTCCCCTCATTTTTCTTGGTCTTTCGGTCTAACTCACGGTGTTTTCTGACTTGCTGACTGGGCTGTGTTTTGTCGGGGCGCCCGTCCACGGCTCCCTCTCTTCGCGTGCCCTCCGCCGGCGGTGTCTTCAGTGTTCCCGTCACCCTCCAATCCACCTTCCTCCTGTTCTTGTCACTCCGTCCCTTCCTCTCTGTCCCTGGAAGAGTAAACTCCCTTTTCCGGCCCCCAGGTTCCTGTCGTCAGCCCCACGTTCTTTTCCCTTTGCTTCTGAGATTGCCTTGTCGTCCTACAGAACCGACTTTAAAACGGACCTAAAAGGTCTTCACAGTGGGGTGGCCCAGCCGCGCTGGCTCATTAGAGCCACGATCCCGAGAAGCCACCGCCCACAGCGGTTCTGGCCGAGCCCCTGTGTCCCACGAGCCCAGACACGCGCGTGACCCCCGGCTGACGGTCGCGAAGCTGCGGTCACGGTTTCCGGAGGGAGTCAATGAACCTGCAGAGACGTCACGCGAGCGCTTCGTGCGCGGCCTGTGGGAGCCGATGGGGGCCAAGCGCGAGCGACGTGGACGCGGGCGAGGCTCGCTGCCCACGCCCCGGGGAGCGCGCCACCGTGCATCACGGGGCAGGCTCCCCCGGCTCCGGCATCGTGCGTTCCTGGTTCCCATTCATGTCGGGGGTTTGTGAAGTCAACGCACGGCATGTACTCCGAGAAGACAACGGGCGCCTTCGGAAGCACAAAAGCGGTCGCATTCCGTCAGGTCCGGGCTCGCGTCACCGCCGCTCTGGGGCGGGCGTGGCGGAGACCGAAACAGACCAAGCCTCAGACTGGGACGCGGTCCCGTCTGATGAAGGGGCACATGGCGCCCGTCGTCGCCCGACGTCCCGTTTCTCATCCTCCGGAAAGGCGATTGCGTCTCTTTTTAGGACCGTCTTTGAGTTTAGTGATGGAGAAGTGGCCATAATCATAATAACAGCAGCACACGCGCGTACACACACACACACTCACACTCACACGCACAATGGAAAGGCCCTGAAATAGTTACATTTTCACCGGGAAGCAGCCGCGCTGCTCGGATCCGGCCGTAGGGCAGAGCGCGGTGTTTCCCTCACCATTTCACACGACCTGGGTTCTCGCTCGCTCTGTCCCCCCACACGCAGGCTCCAGGAAGCACGTGGCATCGGAATGGCACCTGCCCACCGTGGCACGCGGCCCCACGGCAGCGGCCGGGGGCTCCAGGCTCAATCTTTGATGCTTTGAGGGACGTGAGCGCCAGCCATGCCAACAAGTTGACCCAAGCCAAGGCTGTCCTTGGAGGCCCGTGGCATGCCACATTCACGTCCGCTGGGGGCAGAGCCTGGCAGCGAGGGTCAGCGAGGACGGCCCGGCCAGCCGCCACCAGACCCACGGAAAGGGGAACTAAAGCCATTCGTTCACATCGCCTCCGATTCTCAGATTGTCCCCCGCTCCGCGGAGGGCTGGTCTCGCTCCTGCTTGCTCCCCGAGTCCCTCTGCTAATTAGGACCACATGTCCGTTCTCTCCCAGCCTCACGTGCATCTCGCAGCACGCGGGGGACGCATTTGAATTGAGTACGTAGCCCATCTTGCTTAAAACGATCATTTTGAATCGTCTCCTAATGGGGGGAAAGAAAAGATTTCAACAACTTTTATTACTTCTGAAAAATTACTTTTAATAGCAGTGTCTATCGATGGTAGAAATTTTTAATAAAACAAAGGATAAGAATGAAGAATGTGAAATCACCACTGCTGATAGTTTGATCTGCAAAGACCCTACCTACCCTTTTTCATTAAACCCAGAAAAGCGAAATTATAGCTCATGATTTTGGCTCGACCCCGACCAGGCCGGGCCCCGCGGCTCTTCCCCACGTCCCACGCCGTCCCCCGTGTGGCGGGAGGTTCCACGGCTCCGTGGTCGTCCTCATGGCGTACACAGGCCTCCCCGTCACGAGCTCAGAACACGCTTTCTGTCGACTCCGCTGTTGTGTGAGGGGACGGGTGTCCCGCCGGCTCCGATGCCACGGAGCCAGCGGGGGCCGGGCAGTCGGCTGCAGGGCGCCCACGACACCTGTCACCGCCGGACGCCTGTCCAGGCTGGAACCCAGAGCGGCAACACCGGTGTCACTGCACCTGTCCGGCCCGGTGGGTGCTCGGAAGTGTTCCACAGTGATCCCATGTGGGCCACGTTTGCGACATTTGTCCCAAGGTCGTGAGTGGGGTTGTCCCCTTATGGCCTCCCTTCCTGGGTCATGGGGCCCCAAGCTGCAGGCTTCTGGGCTATTTGGGGATGGGGGGAGACCTGCTGCTTCCAACGGAGGCTGAGCGAGATCCCATGACAGGAGGCGCCCAAGTGCACGAGCTGCGGCCATGTCCCCCAGGCACCCGGCAAAGGACTGAGGCTGCGTCTTCTCCAAAACCGCCCTCGGCGCTCGTGGAAGCCAGTTTTCCCTGTGACTGGAGTGAAACGTGCTCCAGACAGACGCCCAGCTGGGAGATGTCCCCCCCATCACTGCGACTTCGAGGCCGAGGCCGGGAGGCCCGCCCTGCATTCTGGGGCAGCTGCTTACCCAGAGGGAGACCCAGGCCTCGGGGGGGTTGAGAGCAGGTGGCCTGGAGCCCTGAGGGAGCTGGGGGCTCCCTAGAGGACGGGGGGAGGGCTTGAGAGGGGGGGACCGCGGTGGCCCGACTGGTCCGAGCTGCAGGGTTGGGCCGTGTGCCTGCACGGCCCCCTCCTCCCACCTTTCAGCAGATGCTGTCGTCAGGGTCCAAGGCCCCCCAGTCCTCTGCTGGGAGCTGCGTGGGACCCCCTGCTGCCAGGCCTGGGCAGCAGGGCAGCAAGGCTGGCGAGCCTGGCGAGACGGTGCTACAGGGGCAGCTCCCGGCCAAGACCAGTGTCCTCGCGGCCGTTTGTTGTGTTTGTCACCACACAGCACAGACAACGGTCCCCAGCTGCAGACAGACTACAGAGGCACACACCTCTGCCAGGGTCACCGGGCACGTGAGGCGTGAGGCTGGGGCCCAGCCCCGCCCCCTGCGAGGGAGGCTCAGGGCACAGGCGGCCGTGGGGGTGGCGACATCTGGCCTGGACCTTTAGGGACAGCTATGCATCCTGTGTCCAGACCTACGCACCTGCATAGGTAAGGCAACGGGTAGGAGGCACCAGGCCTGTGGCTGAGGGCGGGGGCAGACCCGGGAGCTGGCCGAGCCACCGCAATGGCCCTACCCGCACCCGCAGCCTGGCGGCTCTTGCCCCGGACATGCCCGGCTTCAGAGCAGACTCAGCGTCAGAGGCAGATGTTTCTGGAACTTGCTGCACAGCTCCATTCGGAGGGCGCCAGACTCCTAGCCCAGCTCCTCCCGCGTTTGTGGGCACTTAGACGGTGGAGGCAGGAGCCATTTGAAAATTAATTATCCAGATAATTGCCCAGCGCTTAACTTCACTTTATAAAAAGCAGAGTTGATTGTCAGCCTGACATACTCTCGCTTTGTGTCCTTGGAAAATCGCTTCGGCCCCGGCCGGAAGGCCAGGCGCGTTTACACGTTTCCTCTCTCGCGTGTGTGGCGCTCACAAGGGTCACCTGTCCCCCAGCACCCTACTCCCTCCCTCCTGCCCCCACTGCAGAGGCTGTGGCTGCTCAGATGCTGTGCTCAGGTCACAATCCAGTAGTAGCCTTCCGGCTTCCCCGTTTGGGCCAGAAAACAGGTGGGCGGACCCACACGACCGTCACTTTCAGCTCCTGTCAGGAAGTCACCCAAGACGGTGCCCGATTCAGCGGGCTGTGACAGATCCGAGTCCTCCGTTCAAAGATTTCCTTCTGCCACCTGACATCAGAGAAGAAAGCCAGCCTTAAGTGGCCTTGTGGGTGTCACGGGTCCCCGGGGAGACCGCCAGCCCCAGGGGGAATGTGTGTAAAAGCTCTCAGACCCGCAGAAGGGCCGAGGGTTCCTGCCCACCAGGCGCGGGCCCCCGGGTGAGTGCCCCCTTCCAGCCGGCTTCATGGGTGGCTTTGCGGGTGGCTTCGCAGGTGGCTTCGCGGGTGGCCTCGGCTAATGAAGGTCGAAGGTAGAGACGGTCGTTGAAGCGTCTTATCCGGTGGGCTCGCTGTCCCAGCGCTGTCATTTATTCGGTTTTTAAACATCTCTGGTTGTGGAAGGCTTTCCCCACATTTCGTATGGAAGTAAGGCAGGGAACGCCAGAGAAGGCGTTTGCTTTCTTTCCTTCGATTAATCCTGGGGACGTGTTCTGTGCGCGTGCAGAGGCCTCGTGCTCACGGAGTCCGGCAGGCGAAACCTTGAGGAAGCAGCCCCTGGCGGACGAGGCAGAAGTCAGATGGGGCACGACAAAAAGGGAAGAACCGTGACACTTACTGTGTCGCCTCGCCCCGCCCCCGCCCTCTCACGCTGCAGTCCTGGGCTCCCGCTCACCTGCCTTCCGCAAAAACACACTTCGGAAAAAGCATACCCGGTATTTAATTAAATGTTGCAACTTCTTAAAAGTGAAATTAGTGATGCGTCTGCTCCCAAGCTAACTGTATAGAAAAAAGGTTTTATTTAAAAAAAAAAAAGAAGAAGTGAAACTCAAACTTCCGGGGGAGTAATGATACCAGTTTATACTAAGCCGTAAGGGATTGAAAGGGAGGGGAGAACGCCCATGGCAGAGCACACCGAGGACATTAAGTAATTTTAATGTCACCGTGTGACATCTAGGAATGCGGAGTTTTCCATTCTCGAAACTGCCGAGGGGAGGCGTGCGTCTCGCAGCGTCTTGCAGGGGCGCAGGTGGCGCCGCCGCGCTCGCACGTGCAGGAACTGGGGCCCCGGCAGGTGGCAGGTGGCAGGTGGCCGCACCTCCCCCGCCCCCACCCGCGCTCCGCCAACCGCGCCCACTGCCCCCCCCACCCCGGCCGCGGGAGCGAAGGGGCGAGTGCGCGCATGCTCCGTGTGGGGCGGGGTGCGGCGAAGCCTTGAGCCGCGCGGGCAAAGGGGTGCGGGCCGCGGACAGAGGGGTGCGCGCCGCGGACTCGTCGTCATTCCTTTAAGGCCCAGCCCTCCTGTTGGTCTTCCTAACGGGAGTGTAAGGTGCCTTGAAGCGCCAACAGCCCCCAGGTAGCCTGCGTGTGGCCCCAGGACAGTCACCGGGCCCCCCTGTCCGGGGTTGATGGTGCGGGGCTGAGCGGGCCAAGCGCCGGGTGTTCGTCCCCACACAGGCCCGGCGCCTTGGCAGGAAGGAATCCGCCTTCTGGGCCAGACTCCCCTCGGCAGGCGCGGCCAGTGGCAGGTGTTCCGGGCTCAGCTTCCTCTATCTGCCCCCGGGGCCCCGCCCTCCCCAGGGGATCGGACACCGAGGACTCCCCCCCAGGGGCCCTGGAGTTTGAGCCCCTCCTAACCGGACTTAAGACACACACACACGTGTGGTCGTGATTGGCAGCGCTGCCGCCGGCCACCGCACCCGCCCTCGCTTGCGGAGGTCCTGGGCTGACAGTGGCTGTCCCCGCCTGCGACACCTCGAGGCCCACGGCACCGTGCTTAGCTCTGGGGCGCCTGCCCGTGCGGCCCCGGTCACATTTAGGGACATTTATTCCACAAAATTGAAAACGGCAGGTCCGCGATGGGCTCGGCATGGGCATCGTGGGTTTTTCATCGTTTTCCCCCCAAGACGCCCTATGCTTTCGGCCAGAGGGGCTTTTCTAGGATGCGCTGGGCCTGCCTGCAGCCTTCCCGGTGCGTCCCCGCGTCCCCGTCCCAGCCCCCACCTGTGCGGCCGCTGCTGGCCAGCCTGTCCTCGCCCGCCCGGCCTGGCACTGTGCCATCTCAGGCTCCAGGGTCACATGACGCCAATGCTTCCACGACAGGGCTCGCAGCCCTGCGAGAGCACTACCCATCATCATCCAGACGTTTCAGTGTCTAGCGAGTGACCGCCGCGTGCCAGACACTCCGGGGCAGAGGGCGCTGGCCTGGCTGGGGGCGGACAGTGTCCTAACCTGACGTGATGAGAGCTGGGCTGTGGGGGAGGGGAGGACGGCCCGATGGGGCGGGGCCGCCCCTGTCCTCTCCGGTGCCGTGGGCCCTTCAGTCCACCGCGGAAGCGTCACAGGACTCCCGTCCCTGTCCTCGGCACTCATCACAGCGTGAGCGCGACCTTACCAGGTTCCCTGCGCGGGCGGCGCTGGACCGTGAGCACCGGGGCGGGTCCGACATCGGTGGTACCTACACGAGGGCTTTCGTCACACGTGGAGAGAGGGAGGGGCGGTCTGTGACCACGTGAGGTCTGTCTTCCATGACACCGATGTGTCACCACCCTGCAAGAAAAGTGCCTCTCTGTAGGGTGAATCTTCGTGCCACCCGTTTGCCATCCTGAGATGAAGTCACAGATCCGTAGTCCACCCAGACAGATACTTGTTTAACGCTTCGTTTTGTAATGATCTTAAGATTCACCCAAAGTTGCAAAAAGCCTACGCGGAGGTCGCGTGGGCCCTGCCTCCAGCTTCCTCTGGTGGTGACATCTTGTTTGAAATACAGCATCACAACCAGTAAAATGACATCGACACATGCCCAAACCGTACTGACGCGTCCCCAGTCTGCCCAGCGCTTATGTGTCTGTGTAGATCCGGGCAACTCTTAAAATATTGGGTGACTTATTTACCGTGCTGTGGCAACCGATGTCTTGTTCACTTGTTCCCTGGGCCGCTGGGGGCTTCCACGTCACCCTGTAGGAAGACTCGGCACCTTCTGCCGTTGCCCGGAACTGCTGACTGAGAGGCCGCATCCCAGGCCCTGTGCTGGCTCCGGGGACATAAAGGTGACTAAGGTGGGGATGGCTCCTGCTCTCGTGGGGTTTACAGGCAGGAGGGGGGAGCCGGCAAAGGAGGCGGGTGGGTGTTGGTGAAAACCCCACAGAGGCAGAGCAGGAGGGGGGGAGGGCGTTTAGAACGGCATGTGTGGTCCCATGGGGGTCGGAGGAGGTCTGTGTCACGGTCAGGAACCTGGACAGGATTGACCGGGTGACCCCGTGTCCTGGGGGCAGTGGCTCGGGCGTGCTGAGCGTGCAGGCCCACCTCAGAAAGGCCCGTGAGCCCGGCAGGAAGCTGGAGACCACCCACGTGTCCGTGTTGACGGCGTTACCGAAGTGCAGTTCCCGTACCGCCACGCTCTTGCTAATGCAGCCCAGCGGATTTTAGTTCACTCACGCAGCCGTCCCCATATCTGATTTTAAAACATCTCCATCCCCCCAAAAACTTCTGGGTAATTTTATCTCATACGTAGATTGTCGAACCACCACAATCAAGACCCCAGACTGCTCCATCTTTTAAAAAGGTCAGCACATAGCATCACTGTCACGGAAGGAGGAGGAGGAGGAGCGCGTTTACACGGCAGGGGGACTTTCCACACGCGAACGCCCAGGCGGACCTTGCTGAAAGGACCGGCGAGGGGCCTGTGGCCTGTCCAGGGAACCTCTGAGAGGGTGACAGCTGCAAATGCTGAGAGACACGGGTCAGATCGTCCACTCCAGAGCCTGGGATCATCGTTGCCGTTGGCGATGCCATTCTCTGAAATGGTGACGGGCCCTTGGAAAGTTCTGAGCAACACAAAGAACTACCCGCCCTCTGTGTTTACAGTGGCTTCACTCCTGGAAAATTCACTGTGGATTAAAATCTTGCAAAACCAGATGATGTTTTTATGTAACATGAGATTAAGGTCTGGGCTCAAATAACTCCAAACATATAGGACAAGTCACTGGGTCGTGTGAAGTGCGCACTCATGGGACTTCTCATGCTTTGCAGGATATCCTGGTACCTCTAGCCCTCGCCCACAAGACGCTAACGGTGCCCAGACACTGCTATAATGAAAACATACCCACTATATTCCCAAAACTACTTCTTGGGGCGGTGCCACCCCCATGAGAGCCCTGTGCATGACTCGGAGTTCCTCAAAGACCTGTGTCTGGTCCTTACGTCCCATCCACAGCATGGGCCCTGGCAGGTGTGAAGTAGCCAAACAAACATGGACAGATGCATGGATGGATGGATGGATGATGATCTGACGGACATTTTATTTGGATTATTTATAAATGACAGTATTTATTTATGGACAGTATTTTATATATTTATTTTTTAAGAGATATATGGAAATGTAATGATGATGGGTAAGGGTGAGTGGGATGAATAAAATGGATGGAAGGTGAATGGGCAGGTAGATGGATGAATGGAATATTTATATAGGGACAGATGAGATGAATGGGGTGACAGATGATATATTTGATGGAAAAGTATGACATGTGATTTTATTTATTTTATTTGGATGGGATGGATGACGAGATGGATGATGATTTGCATTTTATGACAGATTTATTTATTTATTTAATGATGGATGGATGGATAGATGATGGATGATGGATGAATGGATGGATGGATGGATGGATGGATGGATGGATGGATGGCTCTTTAACATCACTGTGCCTGAGAAACTCTCAGGAGCCCGCTGCCCATTGTAGGTACTGAGTCCACCATCTCTGGCCTTAAGCATGAACGGACTGCTCCAATCATAAGTAGACTGTGTTGGTAGCTTGGTGGTGAGAGTTGTCAGTTGGCTGTTGTAAAAACACTAAGTTTTATAAGGATCTGCGTTTTTACTGTAGGTCAGTGGTTCTCGATGGCTGATTCTGCCCCCCCACCCCGCTCCCGGGGATCATTTAGCCATCCCTGGGACAATTTTTTGTTGTCGCGACTTAGGAGAAGCGCCACTGGCATTTAGTGGGTAGGGACGAGGGATGCTGCTAAACATCCCACATGCACTGGACAGCCCCACCATACAGAATGATCCCACCAGCTGGCCGAAGTTGCTGCGGTCGAGAAATTCTGCTGAAGGCGATCAGCTCTACCATTTTTAAGCCACCATAATGTGAATGAATTGATCTTTGGAACAGCGAAGACAGCCTTGAACAAAATGGACACACAAAGAGCTCAAGACGTGATGGAGGCAGCTCCCAGGACGAGCTCCGCAAGGGCGTTCCTCCAGGTGTCTTTAGAGCAGAGTGTGCCCGGTGTGTCGAGTGTGTCATTAGTGTGATTATATATACTTATGTGAAGACACAGTTGTACCATAAATGCTGCCACGCTTCTGAAAATAATAGGAAAACTTCTCCAGGGGAGTGAGCAAGCCAACACACAAAGGACGAGGAGCCTGGACTCACAATGGGGTAATAAATGGAAACTTGCTGCACAAAGAAAAATCGGTGTTTTAATTCGTCAGAAAATTACTGACCGGCAAGGGGCGCTTTGTACTAGAGTCCCCCTTTCAGAGCGAGAAGTTTCTATAAAAGAGAAAGAACCTGTGTTTACTGTCTCTGCTGAAACAGAGTCCCGTGAAAACAACAGGGACCCACATGGGGTTCACAGACCGGTCAACGTGTTGCAGTGCCACACAGGCCCTTGTGGAAACAATTAGTTGCCACCGACGTCTGCCATGTGGCTGCCACAGGCGGCTTCTTCACGTACATTGGAGGTTGACAAGATCTCTAATTAGTTTCTGTGCTCACCAGAGCTTCGCATCTCCCTGCGCCACCTCTAGAGTGAAGGGGTGGCTTGTTTTATCCTCTTCAAGTAACTCCGTAAAAGGAAACACCAGCGCAGAGAGAGCTAGAGACGTCAGCAGAACATAGAGCCACTGTGAGAAAGCCGACCGGCAAAGCAGCCAAGATTTCGAGGTGGCAGTGATGTGATGATGATGGCGGTGATGATGATGGTGACGGTGATGGTGGTAATGGTAGTGATGATGGTGGCGGTGATGATGATGATGATGATGATGGTGGTGGTGATGGTAGAGTGGTGGTGATGCCAGTGATGGTGATGATGATGATGATGATGGTGATGATGATGATGGTGATGGTGATGGTGATGGTGATGGTGATGGCGGTGGTGATAGTGATGATGGCGGTGATACCCGATGATGCGGTGATGATGATGAGTGATGTGTGTGATTGTGATATTGTGTGTATTATTATTATTATTATTATATATGATAATATAATGGTATTAATGGTGGTATTGTGTGTGTGTTGGTAGTGGCGATAGTAGCGATAATAGTGATGATGATGAAGGCTGATGATAATGATAATGTAGTGATAGTGATAATTGGTAGTGATGATGAAATTTGATAGTGGTAAATGATAGTGATAGTGGTAGTGATGATGGTAATGGAGTAGTGATGCCAGTAATGGTAGTAATGATAAATGTGTGGTAGTGGCAATAGTAATGGTATTGATAGTGATGCCAATGTGATAAGGTAGTGATATACATTGATACGGTAAATGGTGATGATATTAGTGGTGATGGTGATGGTGATGGTGATGGTGATGATGGTGGTGGTGATGTGGTGGTGATGGTGATGGTGATGGTGATCATGGTGGTGATAATGGTGGTGATGGCGATGGCAGTGATGAGGATGGTGGCATTAATATGACAGCTTGGCGGAGGATTTGGCAGTGAAGAGTGAGGCGAGGTTAGCCAAACTGGCTTCTTGTCCATTTGTCCCCTCAATAGTCTGCACCCTTCGCCTGCACACTTCTTGGCCCCAGCTCCCCCCGCCCCTTCCCTGCACCTCCTGCCTCTGAGCCCTGGCCATCGCTGTGCTCCGTCCATCCTGGACTGGCACGTTTGACCCGGCCTCTGGGCCTTTGTATTTTCTGTTCTCTCTGGCAGTTTTCCACCAAGACCTCCCTCTGGTTGTCTCTTTTCTGTCAGTTTGCAACTTAAACTGTCCCCTGGAGAGTCCCCTCCCCAGTGTCCAACCAGCTTAGTGTCTTCATGGGCTGATGTGGCCTTGCAGGTGGGTTTGGCTTCTCTCTGGCCTGTTTGGCCATCGCCTTCTCTAGCAGGTTAGTCCCGTGAGAGCAGGTGCTTGCACTTGGTGTCACTATGTTCCAGTTCTCCAACTGTGGGGTCCAAATAGAAACCGCCACTGAGAATTCCTGACCCAGAGCTTTTTGTGTACTTGTGGGACCGGCTCAGGGTTTGGGTGGCTGTTCAGTCCCCAGCCAGGGACGGGCACCCTGGAGCCACAGTCGGAGGATCCCACCTGGATGCCCCGCCTTCTCACGGCAGCGGCCCCTCCTCAGGCACCCCGTGGCACCGTCGGGAGCTAAGGGCCCCAGTCCCGGGTGCTGGCCATCAGAGGGTTCTCGCATCAGCAGTGAGAGCAGTGAGTGCCGGAAGCTCACAGTGAGTGCTGGGATACATGCCGAAGGGGAGGAACGGACATGGGCGACGTCACAGATGCGGGGTGCTGAGGGGCATCTTGGAGGCATGGGGACCCCACCATCACCCTGTTTTTATATTCTCAGATGTCTTCCTGTTGTATTTTTTGAAGAACCTTTTTCTCTCTGGGGCAGACGGAGTCCCGGACTTCGGCACGTGTGTGCCTTCCGAGACCGTGGCGAGCACTTGTCAGAAACCACCCCTGCGAGCCTCGCACCACCAGGCCGTGAGCTGCCGAAGGTCCCACCACGGCGCCAAGCCCGCGCTGACGCGAGGGCCCGCAGGGGCCTCCACCGAGGGGTGTCACTCCCAGAAGCCACCTGCAGAGGGTGGGGGTGCTGGGCGGGTGGCGGCCTGGCGTCCCACGCCGGTGACGGTGCGGATGGGAGGCCGCGCTGTGCCCGCGCGCCGACGTGCTGGGCCGGTGGGAGGTCCGTAAGCGCTTGCTGCACGAATGCGCACAGGTGGACTGCGAGGCGAGGACTCGGCGCCCTCGCCCGGGGCGGGCGCGGAGCGAACGGCGGGTGCCGCGTGCCCCCACTGTTGGCGCCGTCACTGCTCCCTGGCAACCCAGGGTACCTCCCCCGCCGTCAGAGGAAGGGCGCGCGGCTCCTTTAAGCGCCGCGGCGTGGCCAGGTGGTGGGAGAGGAGGCGGGCTTCCCAGGGAGCCCAGGAGCCAGCTGGTTCCCTTGATTCTCAGCCTGGTGGGAGTGGCTGGGAGACTCGGATGCTAGCTGAGCCCCGAAGGAACGCAGCAGGTGGCCCTAGAGGCCTGGACAGACCTGCCCTTGGGAGCGATCTGGTCTGAGCACTGGGACGGCAGGGGTCCAGCGGGCACCGAGGCGGCCCCAGGTAGGAATGGCGAGGGAGCACTGTAGGAGGGGAACGTGTTGAGCGGGTGTCCCAGGGACCCCTGAGGGGTGGAAGAGCTGGCCGGCTCTCTCAGAGGGGTGTCACCATGAGGAGTCACAAATGCTGGACTTGGCTTCGGGGTGACAACACACCTCCCGAGGGCTGGGGAGCTCAGCGAGGCCTCCGCTGGGGTACCAGCTGGACGCGGGCAGTGGTCACGTGATCCTGACCAGCTCTGCTCCAGCTGTCCCAGGCCCCATAGGGAGACCCCCACTCCCGCCAGGCCTGACAAGCGGTGTCCTGCTCCAGTGTCTGCAGCTGTTTGGGGAAGGGGAGGTTGTTACCAACCCCAACACAGAGCAAAGGTGCATCTGTATGCACCTGTGTCTCCATCCTCACGGTGAAAGCTGAATGCCGTATCACCCCTCCCTCGGTTCCCCCAATTTTATGCAAGATATTTTAAAGGGAATATTAGCAATCTCAGAGCAAATTAGATTGAAACACCCCAAATCCTTAAGTCTGGAATTTCAAGCATATCAGTGAGGACGGCCCCCTCTGCTTTTCCCGCAATTAAAAAGAGGTATTAAGGAAAGCAGCACTTTTCAGGCTTTATCTCTTAATTGGCAGTCGGGCAGGGTTAATGAACTACATCCGTTCACTGAAAAATAACATACTGGCTGTCGGAACCTGAGCGGCGGCACCGGGAAGGGCCCGCCAGAGAAGGTCTTCGTCGAAATTAGCAGTGACTTTTCTTCGTCCAGGAGCATGAGACCGGAGGCCTGGAGAGGAGGCATTTTTCCGAAGGGGCTCGTTAGACCCTGGCCAGGGGACGATGCTGGCTCCCGAGGCAGTGCAGAGAGACTGC
>NW_024342471.1:26432522-26461284 GCF_902729225.1 Pteropus medius
CGTGGGGAGACTCCCAGTGGGGGGGGAGGAGAGAGGCGCCCCGTGGAGGGGGGGAGGCGCCCAAGCGCAGGCAGGGGCTTGACTGCCTTGTCCCCAAGCGGCCGCTCCTTGGAATTGGCGTGTCAGCTCTGCATTTGTGAGGTTGTTCACTTAACCCGTGCGCTGACCTGGAATCGTCCCCACCGGGGACACATGCGGTTTGCAGAGGGATCTTATCGAACGAGCGGACTCTTCACACTTGACTGGCAGGGGACGCAGGAGGCCTCACTCAGCACTTCGTGGCCCAAGGCGCAGGGAGGCTGGGCGAGTTCCCAGGGCCCAGGAGCCAGCGTGAACCCGTGAAAAATTAAGGTGTCGTTAAAAATCGAGTCGACAAACGGGTTGCTGCTTTTAACACTCCTGGTTCGGGTGCCAGCGTGGCACCCCCCGCATGCACTTAAAAGTATTAGGTGACACTAAGGCTTTCTGACGAGAAAGCTGACAAGGATGAGGTGTTAGCTGGATTAATGAGCAATTCCAGAATTAGTCCCGGACTGGGAACTGCGGTGGCTTTGGGAAGCCGACGGAGGATGTACGTGCGGGACGGGACGAGGGTTGGAGCCTCTCGGGGTTCAGCCCTTGCTGCAGACTGGGACGTCCTGTTGGAATTCTGCCTTGGCTCCACCCCAGGCCTCTGGGAGACAGGGACCACGGCGTCTGAACCCCAGCCAGGCAGAGGGAAAGGTGTCGCCCAACCGTGAACGTGGCCAGCCCCCCTCCACCGTGGGGAAGGGCGGTCTTCAGAGGTGGAGGAGGCGCGTCAGGCAAACGGTTGGTAAAGTGCATTCCTGCCCCTTGGTTAAACCAGGAGTCCTCACCCAGGTCCATCACCCCTTTCCGGCTTCCGTTTTCTGAGAGGAGTGAAATCGCAATGAGGAAGACAGTGGAGACGCCCGCCTGCTGAGCCTGGCCCCGGTCCCCAAGCAGACCGCGGCCCTGAGGCCCCGCCCCTGAGGCTCCGCCCCGCCCCTGAGGCCACGCCTCACCATGAGGCTCCGCCCCGCCCCTGAGGCCACGCCCCGCCCCTGAGGCCACGCCTCGCCCCACCTTGTCCCTCCGGAGTCCGGCCCCGCTCCCACGTCGTCTGGGCGCGTTGGGGCCCCTGGCGCCCCTTCCCTCCCTCCGAGTCCTGCTCGCGGTCGCCCCGTGGCGGCCGGACCCCAGCTCCGTCCATCCTCGCTGGCCGGCTGACCTTTCGCAGCCCAGGCTGGTACGGCCTCTTCTCGGCTGGGACTCTTTCGCCGCTCCCGCAAAGTCCCGGATCATACTTAGTAAAAGCACGCCGTTGGACGGTGGGGGTGGGGGGGACAGTTGGCGCCATCACAGGGGAGCGAGTGTCATCAGAGTTGGGGATCAGATGGTCCACACGAGATCTCGGCAACAGAAGTCCGCTCGACACAAAGCACCGCCGTCCAGCCGGGAGATCCCGGGCAGAGGCCGCTGCGCGCTCAGGCAGCGCTTCCCCCCAAAAGTGCCAGGCCGGGGCTGAGACCCGGCCCCCAGACTGTGCTCGGACCGTAAGAATCAAAGTCGCCTGCCATCCAGGAGTTGGACTGTCCCATGGGTCCCCGATCGGCCAAGATGAGGACAGAGACTGCAGAGCTGCTCACCCCGCCCCGGTGGTGGGGGAGGCTGAAGGTCCAGTGACAAGTCCCATCCTGAGTCACAGCAGCAGGTGCCCAACAGGCAGGAGAGGCTTTATTCAAGACCATTGTGACAGGGGAGAGCGATTGAACTTTGCTCTGAAGCAGAACAGGGGCCGGTTCTGGCGCTGAGGTGAGCTCGTGGGAAGGTGCGGGTTGTAGGGGGTGGTCACCGCCATCAGGCCATCTGTGTTGGCCAATGGTCACGCTCGGAGTTAGGCTCTGCCGCCTGGCAGACCAGAGGGAGGCAGGCTGTCTCCTTCTGCGATTCTTTTGGAAAGGGTGGCCCCCAGGTGTTGGATTCTTTCCGAAAGGGTGGCCCCAGGTGTTCCCTCATTCCTGGTCTGCAGAAGATTCGGAAGATTCGCATCTCAGAGAAAAAGTTACAATAGCAAGTTTTCTAAAGTACACGCATGTACTACCAAAAGGGAGGTCAAGGGCCCACGGTCGGGAAGAAAGCTGCCGCAGGTTTGGTCAGGCAGAGGGGGACGCGCTGCCGTCCCCGTCCACAGGGAAATGGTGACCCCAGACTGTGCTGCGCCCCCGACCCCGAGCCCGTGGCGGCCAGTTTCTCGGCGTAACTCACCCGAGTGATGCCGGCGCCACCCACGAGCTTCTGGTTAAGGCGACAGGGTCCGTGGGCCGCCGCGGCTGCTTCCCGTAGAGCTCTGGGATACGTCTCTTTGGGGACACTCAGTATTGTCTTTCCAAACAAAACTGGGGGCCTGATCGGTTTGGAGAGAAAATGCCAGAAGGACGGGGGCCGGGCTGTAGTCGGCTGGAGTGAAGTGGCGGTAAATGGGCACCAGAACATGACGTTTTTTTTACAGAAAGCCCCACTGAGTTAGCTTCCAGGTGTACTTGTGGACGTGACCTTGCCGACCTGTCCTCGGGATCCAGGTGCAGCATGGGGAGTGTCTGGTGGCCGTCCCAGGCCATTGTAGGTCGTCGAAGGAGAGACATGAATGGCGCCCCTGAATTTAGTTGAGACATGGTGATCCAGTGTCGGGCTGTTGAGCAGAACATCCTCTGCGCTGCCACTTCCGAGGGCCTGGCCTGACGGTGGGCCAGGACCTCGCTTTGCTTTTGCACACGGCACTTTGTCCCTGAGTACTGTGTAATACCAGGGAAGGTTAATTGATTTGGGCAGTTTTGGTCACAAATGGCTTCCCTGGATCCCAGGGTCGAGGGTAGAGCAGCCAGCTGGACCACGATGTCTCTGGGATGCGGCTTTATTAATAGCCCGATAACTAACTCGGATGCATCTGCCGTCCTCGGGGTGAGAAGCCGTTCGGTCTTTGTGCTCACGGAGCCCACGGCCCCTCCCGAGCACAGCGGACACTCATGCCAGGATCCGCCGGCGGTGGACGGATGGGCTCACCACCACCCTGGACGCAGAGCTGTTATCAAACTAATTTTCACTGAGAACAAAGACTCTGGCTTCAAAGCTGGGAGCCCAGCGAGGAGAATGGCCCTTTTTTCAGGTCATGCATTTTACATTTTCCTCGTTTAATAAGCTAAAAGTCTGAAAACGTTGAATTTGGATCCTTTATTAAGCAGGTCCTACGAGTGCACACGGGCCTTCAAAAAATGCGTGCGAGTTTTTTATGCGTGCACATTTAAAAGATGCGTTTGGATGCCCCAGTGACCGTCAGCGGGGCCTTTGATCAGGCAGGTAGAGGGCTGGGAGGGGCCGCGTCTGGTGTAGTTGCCGGTCCCTCTGGGAACGAGGAAGAGGTCTGTCGGAGAATTTGCTGGAGAGTCTGCGGTTTGATTATATAAGGATAGCTAACCTGCCGCTTCCAATTTTTATCAGATCATCCAGGTAGAGTGAGGTTTCTGCTGGAATTATGCATTAAAACTTCCAGGGAAAGGGGGTGTCAGGGAGGAGACCTTTGCTCAGACCCCCCTGTATTCTCTCTCTGTACAAACACGCTGAATATTTTCCAGCCGAAGGTGCTTTAGTCGTGACAGTGAGGATGTCCTTGTAGTGCCTTAAACACCGCGATCCTCGGCGTCATGTGCCTCTGCTTGACGTGGCACGTGGCCCGTGTCTGCATCTACACACGTGAAGAGCTTACGTAGAGACGGCGAACCCTGTGGGACGGGCACTGTTCCTTGGTGGGCCTGGTTTTCTGAGCTGTCCTCGGTGATGAAGTTAATGGCTAGACTTTAATTTTGTACGTTTACCTCCAACATTCTGTTTTGCCGGTCCTTGAAAATTTTGGACTTGATTTATTCATTTGTGGGCGAGTCTCATGCTTGCAACGGTTTTGACCCTGGGGGTTTGTTGGAAACTGTAAGCCACAATGACAGATTCTCAAGCTCGGTGCACTCATTTGTAGGGTATAAAATATGGCCCTTTTGCTTTAGGGGAAAGATAAATTTGGACTTCTCTCTGCTCTCCATAGGCCAGTTTCCCAGTTGCTTTGCTTGTGAGTTCACGGATGGAGAAGCATCTTGTGTCTTGTTCGGGATGGCAAAGAAATAGGATCAGATCCTCCCTTAGGGCCGTCTTTAATTTTGAGAGAGTGTCAGATCTAGCCCAGCACATGGGTCACGTGTAATGTGCCCCGTCCACCGAAGGAGACATCAATTTCCATTTAGTTCTCTCTGCGGCCACCTCCTGAAGCCACAACAACCGCCGATGAAAAATGCAGAGATCTTGTCAGACATTTGCAAAGAACCCAGCAGGGTCTCTATTCACAGAAGCCCAAACATCAGACGGTTTGATTCAAAGGGTTTTTTTTTTTTTTTAAGATCCTCTCCAGATGTTTGACAATATGTTAACACAGCTGGATTATCTTTACCAAAATAGTGGATTTCGCGGCTGTCCTGTTAGATCATGTTTCTTCCCTGTGCTCTCTTTTTAGTATGGTGGGGAAGGGAACGAGCTAGACTGGATTGTCATGAAACTCGTGAGTCGAAGAAGCAGCGCACATCACATGACTCAGTGTCATCCGGGAATCACCGTCCAGGACCAAAAGACTGTGTCACGAATAGAAGAGAGCCGCGGCCTGATCGTGGTGACGACGAGCCGGGAATCCTGCGCTAGTCGGCTCTCCAGACGGCTGAGTCAGACCCGTCGTTTCTTCGTAGTTGCTGAGAACGTTTACTCGAGTCTGGAATTCCCGTCTGCATCTTCATTGTCCACCTCGGCCTTGCTGTTCTCAGCGATCTGAATGCTATTTGCCGTTCCGTGAGGGCTGACCGTGCCGGGTTAAACCCCCGCAGACGTCACTGCAGCCAGTCCCCGTCCTCGGCCCACAGGGACATCACAGTCTCATTCAGTGCCGGGACTCGGTGGCCGTCTGTGAACCGCGTCTAGAATGGGATGAGAGCGACATCCCCTCCCCACCCGCCCCGCAGCGACCCCGCTGGGAACAGGAAGCCTTCTGGGGCCGAGCCTGCCCCAGAGCCCCCACGCCCGTGGTTCGTGAGGAGTTAGACACCTGCGAAGTTAGAGGGTCCGGTCTGCAGACCGCCCTCCCGTGCGACACCGCCAGAGTTCAGGGTGCCCAGAACGCCCCTCGCCGTGACAACCCACCGGAGGGATTCGACTCGCTAACACCAGTCACGCCGATGGTTACGGTTTGTCACAGCGAAAGGACACAGCGTCCCGCAGTCCAGGGTGAGGGCTCCCGGGTGGCGTCGGGGTCCCCAGCGACAGCACGCCACGTGTCTGCCTGTCCGGTCGCAGGCAGCACGCTGTTTTCTCCGACCTCACGTCCTCATTTCCAGAAATAACCCATTTAACTCACACGTCCACCGACCGGCCCCATAACTTAAGTCCTCGGCAGAAAGTTGGATTTCCGGTTCCTTTAGCAGGTCGCGTCCAGTGCCCGGTTCTGTGTCCTGGTGACCAGCGTCCTTGCGGGGAATAAGCTCACCGCGTCTGTACGGTTGTGTTCACGCAGCTTCAACGAGGCGGCGGGCGCGGAGGCGGACACGTGCGCGCAGCACACACTGCACGCGCCTCCTGTCACGTCCGTGCCCCGGGCGCCGAACGCGGTTCCGGGACGGGCCGCGCACGCCCAGCGCCGGCTCGGCTTCCTCCTCGCCTCGTCCATCCCGCCGCGTTCACGTTCTCACGGTGCCGCCTGCAGATCCTGCCGTGGGAAGCAGCACAGAACACCGGCCCCTGGAAAGGTCCGGGCTGTTTCGCCGAGGGTCACGGACGATGCATCTGAAACTTCCTCCCTTTTCTGGAGTTTTCGAAGACTGGCACCTGGCGAGGGCTGTTGGCTTTTCTTTTCATGCGAGAGTCGGTTCTTGGTGTTTCTCCATACAAAGCAGCACAGCCCCTCCGGGGTCGTAATATCATCACTTCACGCGGGTCGGGAGAGATGCCGCGTGCTTTTTGGGTTATTAGGGTGCCTCCTCTTATCAAGGGCAGGAAGAGAGATGAGATTGATAATCATGGCGCCCCGGGGGGCTGGCGAAGCAATCAAACCCTCTCTCCGAGACGTAATGATGATTGCTTTCAGCGTTCCGTTTCCTGGAAATAGTCTTGCCTTTTTTTTTTCTTTTTCTCTTTTGACTTTTTTCTATACTGCCTGGGCATTTTCTATGTCTTATTAAGAAACTTCCTGCTGTGGCAGGTGCTCCCAGCGAACGCTGTAGAGCCGCCTGGCTTTCTGCCTCGGATTAGATGTTACAGCACGACCTAGCCTTCCAAAACATTGCAGCGGGAGAGCACGCTTCAGGGCTGGCTTTAAACGTGGGGTTTTTTCATTGCCATGTTAGAAACTTGCTTCCCAGTAGAATTTATTTCCAGTATCTCTGAAAATCCTAAAATATGCAAGACAGATCAAGCCCGAGCAGCCTCGCCCGGTTCACTCCTGATCCGTGACGCCTCGTGATGAGAGCAGTTTCACGTAATTAATGAGGCGCTTTCTTAGAGAAGCCCGCGCGCGGTGTGCCGACCCGCTACGGAATTCGCCGTGTGAAGGGGATGCATGTGCCGTGAAGCCGCAAGTCGCACAGCCGCTGTTTCCCCGGATCCCTTCGAGCACGGCGCCGGAAAGCCCCAGAGAAACTGCGCGATGGCTGCTGACTCCACATCTGGAGCGAGAGCTCCGCTGACCGCAGGGGCAGGATTTCGAGCGCCTTCTACCCCCAGCCGCCGGCCTCCTGGAGTCGGTCGCCAGAAAACACTGCCCAGAGCCGCGGATGCTCTGAACTGCCCCCCTCCAAGGCCCTTGCTTTCCTCCCTGTGGAGTTTGCTTCTCCCCTCCAGCCGTGGGCGCCGAGCGGGCGGGACTCGGCTCCGGGGGTCACGCGAGCCCTCGCCCCAGCCTCTGCGGCGTCCGTGTTCGGGGGCTGCTCTGGACAGCGCCGGGGAGATGGACCGCGACGTGTCGGGGCGCTCGCTGTGCGGGCGCTCACTCTTCCTTCGGCGATGTGGTTTCGCGTCTGTCGTGGACCCACACGCGATCCCAGGTGATGCCGGCGTCGGCAGACCCGGGCACGGTCTGGGCGAGAGCGCGCTTTCAGAGGCAGAGGGGACCTGTGCAGCCAGCACTGGAGCAATGACTCTGCTCGTGACGGTCACGGAGAGACGCTTCGGGTGTGCGCTGGTTCTGGTGAGCGGGGAGCCTCGCGGGTCTCCGCTGGAATATTATCAGAGTTAAAGGCCGGCCACGCCAGCTATAAGTTCGACTCCACTTTTCACATTTCGTTGGCGTTTCTTTGAGTTCTTTTTCCACTGACAGTGGGTTAGTTTCGGTCCTGTGCTCAGCCCTGAAGTAGAAAAAGCCCCAGGCCAGTGGGGAGGTGTGGGTCGTGGACTCAGGGAAGACAGAGTCAGAATTGACGGAACATCCACTGCCTGCCAGCCCGATCCGGAAGCGTGTGTGTGTCTGTGGGTCTGCATTCTGAACATACAGGTGTGTATGCACATAGTTTTCTAAACATATAGACTCAACACATTCGCGCATGTGTACATGTTTACACGCATACAAACTGAATCCTCACAGCCACGCGCTGGGGTAGGTTCTGTCTCCATCTCCCGTCGGTAACCGAGGAAACCGAGGCTCAGAGACGAAGTAACTCAGCCTGAGAGACACAGGTCAGAGGAGGAGGCCAACTCTGCTCGAACGCCGCCCCGGAGGGCCCTGCGCAGTGAAAGACCCTGAATCAGCCATCACGCAGGGTGGGACCGGCCGACGAGCTGCAGACTCTCGTGTGCGTTTGGAAGCTTTTTTGAAACAAAGCAAATCTTTTAGAATGTGGCGGAAGGGACGTGATGGGAGATACGGTCGGGTCTGCCCAGGGGCGCTGGCGGGGTCACGGGCAGGGCCATGAGATGGGGCCATGGGCCCCGTGCGGTCTGGGGCACAGAGCTCGCCGGGGGTGCTAAGAGGATCCGCACTCAGGTCGAGAAGGCCCGAGGACCACGGAGGCCAGCGGGGACGGCGAAGGCACCACCCCTGGCTCTGCAGGCGGCATCGCGGGACAGAGGACGGAGCGCGGGGACAGGCTCCTGGCTCCCTCCTCCCCTGCCAAGGCCCGGGGAGAGCTGGGAGCGGCCAGCCCCGTGCGCCGCTGTCCGGGGCAGATGGGCCGGTGCAGCGCAGGGGCACCGAGGATCTCCGGCCGCATCCCTCAAAATTGCTTAGTTAGGACAATGGGGACGCGGGACGCACACCACGGGGTGCCGGGAGAACGTGCCCCGGGCTTGCTGGGAGCGGGGAAACGGGACCGTGCCGGAGGACAGCTGTGGGAGGGACGGGCTTGCACGATGGTGAGCCTGTGCCCAGGAGGACGGGGCCTGGGCCGCCGAAGGAGTGAGTGTG
This sequence comes from Pteropus medius, assembly GCF_902729225.1. Taxonomy (NCBI): domain Eukaryota; kingdom Metazoa; phylum Chordata; class Mammalia; order Chiroptera; family Pteropodidae; genus Pteropus; species Pteropus medius. Next base: position 26,441,002 of record NW_024342471.1, read on the forward strand.
CGTCCAGGACGGGGTTCGCGAAGCCGGGTGAGATCTGTGAAGCCAGACGGGGTCCTCGAAGCCGGACGGGATGAGAACGGGGAAAACCAACTCTGTCCAGAGGCTGGCGGACAGCAGGGGGCAGCAGGTGATGGCCGAGGTGCTCGGGGTGGGAACCAACCCAGCGAGAGAACTCACGCCTCACACCGGGCGAGACCCCAATCCCACCTGCGCTCATCTCGGACCCTAGACCTGCCCCGCCCAGCACGTAGCCACCAGCCACACGTGGCTCTGTAAATTTAAATTAACAAATATGGAATGCACTGAACGGTCAGTCCCTCAGTCACATCAGCCACACTTCAGATGCTTCATACCCACATGTGGCCAGTGGCTGCTGCGTCGCACGGGGCCGTCCCCATCACCCGGACGCTCTACTGCACATCAGGAGAGCCCGTGCCCTTTCACTTCTCACTGGCCTCCGAAAGGATGGCGCTGGAGAGAGGCGTGGGGACAATAGTCACACTCGATGCCCTTCGACCGGGAAAAAGTGTCCAACATAAAAGCAGGGCTTCCAGCCCTCACGCTGCTTGGCGTTCGCCTGAGGAGGTGACCACTCGTGTCCACACACAGACCCGCGCGCGAGGTCTGCGGCAGCTCACTCAGAGGCGCCAAGCCCCGGAAGCCCCGAGACGCCCCTCGGCAGGTGGACACATGCTCTGTGCCCGTCCAGCCGGCGGGATGTCGCCCGGCCCTGGATTTACGGTTTCCGTCAAGTTCGGAAAGTCTTACTCGGCATTCCCCAGACGCACGTGTTCTCCTGCGTCTCCTCTGGGACTCTAACCGGGGTGGCTCGGGCTGCTCGGATTTATCCCGCAGCTCGCGAGTTCTCTGCGCACTCGAATTCCTTTTCTCTGGGTGCGTTTCATCTCGGACGCGCTCGGCCGGCATGTCTTCAAGTTCAGTGTTTTCTTCGTGAGTGTCTAACCCGCTCCTAACGCCACCCAGTGTAGAGTCCATGTCGGACACTCGTTCTCCCCTGTGAACTTGTGTTTTGGGTCATTTTTGTCCCCAACACGGTCAGGCTTTCGTCCACCCTCCCGAACGAACGGAACACGGTTCCGGTCCACCCTCGGTGTCCTCGTCTGCTAATTCCCTCGTTCCGGTCTCTGAGGGGCCATAGTTTCCCGCCTCTCTGCATGTCTAGCGCGTTTTACTGGATGTGAGATAGTGTGAATCTTGCCGCGGGGGATGTGGGCATGTTTATGTCCCTGTTAATGTTCTTGACACAGGCGAGCTCCTTGGAAACTGTCTGATTTTTTTGGACCTTGGTTTTTAGCTCGGTTAAGTAGGACTAGAGCATATTTAGCCCAAGGGCACGTGTGTCTCGCGAGTGAGGTAATTTGTTTCTGAGCTGTTTGCTCAGCGTCCCGTGAACTTGCCCATCCACACTTGCTGATGGGAACACAAAGGGCTGCCAGCCCCACACGAGCTCCAGGCAGCAGGCTTGCTGATGCCTCCAGGTGACACTTCCCGGAGAGGGTGACTTCACACGTGTGTCCGCTGATTGGTACTCAGCTGAGGGCTAAAGGGAGACTCTCCGCAGCTCGGCTTCACCCACCCTGCCTCCCCTGCTCCCCCCGCCCCACAACCTGCTCCCCCACCTACCCTCCCCCCGCCATTCCTCCTCCCTCATATTCCTGCCTTGTGTCTCTAAGCCACTCCCCCTCCCACCCTCACTTCCATCCCCCCAAGCCAGAGGACCCCCGGGCCCTGCCTGGTCCCTCTGCTGTGCCTCAGCCTGGGAACTCTCTCTGGGCGGGGAACCGGGGCGGTCCTGGGGCTCGCTGGGTGCCTCTGCCCCCTGCGTGGTCACTTGGCATCGTGCTGCATATGTTTGTCTAGACTTTTAGCGGTTCCGAGGTATGTGGGGGTCAGCCCAGGCCTGTTGCCCAGCTCGGTGGGACGTCTCTTTCACCGCCCTTACTCTGGGGCCCATCAGAGTCCTGACGAGCCGTGTGCCCTCAGAGGCAAAGACGGGATCAGCAAGATCTGCCGAAGGCCATGCAGGGGCCGCATGCTCCTCCCTGGAGCAAGAAATCCGGGCAATGACTCAGCGCTGGCGGGTGACCCGGGCCAGGGTGACGAAGGTAGAGGGAGCCGAGGCAGAGGCCTGGGGACGCCAGAGCCACGCAGGGGCAGGCAGGGCGGGAGCAGCCCCTGGTCACACCCACGACATCCCGGCCCTGCCTGGGAACAAAGGAGATGTGTATCTGACTGCCTGGCTTTTCATTCCTTCGGCACTCAGCGGCCATAAAACCAGAATTGCAAGTCCGGCTCCAGGCTCTGCACCTACCCAGTGGGACTTGGGGTAAGGGGGCGCCCCTTCCCTGAACCTCAGTTTGGCCACGTGTCAGGGCTGGGCCTGCCTGTTCTGTCCGCCCGTGGATTCACATGGTGACGATCGTGCGGGTGTTCACGCTACGTGTGCCCCACAGATGTCTGCACTTGATCCTCAGACGGTGTCTGGGGGTGGAGGGGCAGCTTCAAGTCTGTTCTGGATGGACAAAGCGATGCACACACAGAGCGACGTTGCCGTAGGTCGCACAGCTCGGCCGTGACCATCCTCGGTCTTGAACGCACATCTCTTGGTGGCAGATCAGTCCCCTTTCCTGTGCCACAGATGGTCTCAGCTGCAGTTCTGCCCCCAGGGGACACTCGTCAAGGTCAGGAGATGTTTTCAGTCTTCACGGCCGGGGAGGTGCACGGCGCTACTGGAATCAGCCGGGGGGGGGGTGGGGCCAGGGGTGCTGCTAAACATCCCACAGCACCCGAGACGCCCCCAACTCTGCCAACGGCAAAGGACGATCTGATCCCAAGTGCCCAGGACGGGGGCCTGGGTGGGAAACCCTCAGTCTGCGGCTTCCGCGGAAGCACCCTGGCAACGCGACGGCCACACGGGCAGCTGTCCCCGTCACGGCTCGGTCGCAGGCTCCCCCGTCTCCGGAGCTCCCTGTCACCTGCGCTCTCATGCGGCTGAGTTTACGACTCAGTGCGCGTCGGTCTCGGGTGCAGAAATTTCTGTAGCGGGTGCGCAGGGCTGGAGGAAGCCCCACGCTCATTGCTCCGTGGAGTGCGCCCCGCCCCACTCACCGGAGCACGAGCCTCAGCGAAATCCCCGCGGCCGCGAGCACCAGCGCGGAGCGCGTCCGGGTCCAGAACGTAACCGCCGTGCCGGTGGGGCCGCGGTGCGTCTCTCCTCGCTCCTGCGCGTCCCCGCGCGTGGCAGAGGACGTCAGGACAGATGAGGACCCACCCTGGTTCCTCATCTGTGGTTTCCGGACACGGCGACGCGCTCGTGCGCTTGTGCCCGTGACATCAGGAGATGTCTTTTCCGCGGCCCCGTACGGACCCACGGCTTCGATTCTCGTCCGGGGTGGCTTTTCGTTCCTCCCTCGCTTCTCCCTTCACGATTCGGCCGGCCGGTGGCGGGCAGAGGTCCTTGGCGTCCTTTGTCAGGAACACGTGCCGGCTGCTGCCCTGGGCCCTGTGGCTCCTGCCCGTTCCGGCTCTGAAATTCCCCGCGCCCGCCGCCTTAGCGGCGAGACGCAGATTAACACGCGAAGGCTTCTGCCGGGCCGAGAACGCGGGGGCTGGAACGCGTCTGTGCCGCTCTCCCTGAGCGTCTGTGCGTGCGCGTCTGCAGTTCGTGCTTCTCTGATTCACAAGGTGACGTTTATGAGAACAATGGATCCGTCTGAACTGCGGATCAAAGTGGCTTTAGCGCATTCTGGCGGCGGGAGGGGCGCTGTGACAAACGTTCCTCCCGGGCCCCAAGTTCCGTGCGCAGGGAGCTCCGTGGTCACCACTAGATTCTGCCTCCCCTGGATCTCCCCCACCCCTCTGCTGACGGGGCCTGGCTGTCGCTGAGCTGACCGCCCCTACGCGGCCGGGTGCTGGGGGCAGCCGTGTGACTCAGAGCCGGGCGGCGCTCATCGCCCTGGCCACCGCGGTCTGTGTAGACGGGCCGTGGCCCACGGGCTTGGTTTACATGCCGCGCACCTCCCCACGGCCACCTGGGGCAGGTCACGCCATCGTTATCCGTGTTTGCAGGGAGGAGACGGAGGCCGGGGCTTAGACGTCCGGCTGTCCAGCCTCCAGATCTGCCCTCAGCACCACCGCGACAGCTGACCCAGACACGCCCTCTGCCACCGTGTGTACTTTTGTGAGAAAGAAGGCAGCTTCTCTCTTCCAGAGCTGCCGGGGGCCGGCCGGGCGGCAAGGCCACTGGCAGCGACGAGGGGAGCTTGACCCCTGGTTGACTGTCCGACTGAATCGTTTGAGCCCGGGTCTCGCTGCGCCTGAAGGGAGCAGGACCCGCAGCCGTGACCTCCTCCTCCGGCGTGAACTGCCCTGTGGCCTCCCACCCAACTGCCCTGCTGTAGCCTAATCGCCAAGCTCGGCACCGTGGGCCTCGCCCGCCCCTTGAGACCTCCGCGCCCACCTTGCCGAGTGCGTGCAGAGATGCTCCGGGAGCTCTCCTCACCCCGTACCCAGCCTTGGCTGTGACCTCGGCGCTTCTCCCTCCGTGGGATGGGCGTGGCCAGGCCGCCTGCTTTGACCTGCGGTACGTGGGTGCAGGTCCTATGAGCTGAGGCACGGGCGGGGCCCGGGCGCTGGGCGGCCGTTGTGACCGCAGTTGGAGCCTGAGACCGGGGAGTGGAGGGCCCCTGGGCGGGGAGAGGCCTCGGGAGGGAGAAGCAGGCACCCCGCCAGCGCCTCCTGGGGGGTGCCCACCGCTGAGCCACACATGCCTGGCGGCTTCCAGGGGACCCAGGCCGGACGTGCCAAAGGACCGTCCAGCTGAGCTCAGTCCAAACCGCTGGCCTCAGAAGCGTGGCGTCCGGGCGTCGGGAGCCGCCGGCGCGGACGGGAACATCGGTGCTCGTGATCCTGCCGGGCTTTCTCGCTCCCCTTCCGCCGTTCTGAAGCCCTGGTCCTCTCACCGCTGGCCGCCCGCAGAGACAGCCCTCCTCCGGCCCGCTCCGCGGCCCACACCCGCCCTTGGCTCTTTCCCCTTCTCCGCTGTGGACGCACCGTCCCGACAGACTTCACGCCGCCGACCTTGTGGGCCAGGGGCCTGCAGGTCCTCCTGCGCTCGGGGACGCGGGGCGCAGTGCCGGACGGCACCCGAGGTCCCGGAGTCCGGTCACCCTGCCGCCCCCGCTTCCGCCTCCCCAAATTAAAAAACTCGCCTCACGTGTCCCCATGTTCCATTCTGTCGCCCTAACAGCTCCTTCTTGAAGTCGGGCGCCCCGCGTCCCCCCCCCAGAGGCCCACCTCAGCGCCCCTCTCCCGGCAGCGCCGCGGGGCTGCCCTGCTGCTCCAGGCGCTCGGGCCAGTGTCCACGCTGAGCGGGGTCCCGTGCCACCCGTCCAGCCCGCTCGCCTCGTCAGCGGCAGTTCATCTCCGGGCGGCTTGTCGTCTTGGCTGCTTAGCCGCCTCTGGCCTCCGGTCCTTCCATCGCCGTACTGGGTGACAGGCGGCCCGAGAGCCGGGCCGGCCCTGCCGTGGTGCATCCGCCGTGACTGGTCCCTGGGCTCGGACGCCCGTCGGGGAAGCCGTTCGCCTCTTCCCATCGGACCCGTAGCAGCAGCTGAGGCCGGGACCGTTATGACCCGTGCGCCTGAAGCGCAGACAGGGCGAGTGGCTGGCCCGGTAGCAGAGCTGGGATTTGAACCCGGGTCATGCGGGGCGGAGCCAGCCCCTGACCACTGGCCCGCACTGCCGCCGCGGGCGCGTTTCCGTCTCATCGGCCTTCAGTGCCGACCTGAGGAGAACAGAGCATCGCCTGGTCCCTGACTTCGCCTGGGACGGAGAGGAGGGACTGCTGGACGCGCCTCTGAACCGAGGCTGAAGAAACCGCGCGATAGACCAGTTCCCCACGAAGGAATAGGGATCCCGCCCCTTTCCGGCAGGCGGGTTCTCCACGAAGTGAGCTGGCGGCCGCTCTTCACCCTGACGATTTGGGCAAAAGACTCGGGTTCTTCAGAATCGACGCCGGCGCCCTGTCCGCCGTGGGGTGTGGACGGCGGCCGCACGCTTCTAACGATCTTTTTGGTAGAGAATTGAATTCAGTTTACATTTTAGATGTAATTATCGGGCGCCGGGGATCCTGCCACTTTTTTTCACCCCACTCTCTGGGGCTCCCCTCTGGCTGGACTGGGGGTGGCTCCGTAGGTCACAGCACCTCCCCCTCGCAGGACGTCCCATGGTACGAAAGGAAGTCGCAGGTCAGCCCCCGCAGGACTGTCATAGATGATGGGTCCGGTCAACCAACGTGCACCGAGCCCGTCCCCTCTGCCGGGGACGCTGTTAGGTCCTCAGCTGTCCAGCCGGAGGACACTGACCCCAGACTTCACAGAGTGGCCACAGCTGGCAGAGACCACGGCGACGGGCTGCCAGCGATGGCCCAGGCGTGAGCTGGGCGTGTGTGCAGTGAGGGCCAGCAGGAAGGCCGTCGGCCGCTTGCACGGCGTCTCAGGAAAGCTCCCTGGCGGCATCGAGCAAGGCCGCTCCTGCCTCTTGCAGATAGAGGGGTGACTATGGAACGACTGGGCTGGGGGCCGGACAGCCTTCCTCACCCCGGCGCCCGCCGGACCCTGCTGCTCCCACTGCTCGCCACGCCCGGGTTTCGGGCCCCATCGTGGCCGCTGCGGGCAGCCACCGAATGTCCTCCCGCTCGGCGCGGGGCTCGGTCCTTCTCTGTGCGCCTCCGAGCGGGCGGGACCCACAGGGTAAAGCGACAGGCACTTCCTCTCCCTCGAGTTCAGACCGTGAAGCGAGGACGCGGCAGCCCCCTAAGTGCCACCGCGGCTTCAGCGTGCCAGAGCCGGGCCCCGGCTCTCCGCCGAGCAGAGACCGGGCCACGTTCGTCTCCGTGGTGAGCGATGCCCTTTTAGTTTTTTGCCCATTTCTGAGATGTTCTGAACCAGAGCAGAAAAATCCACAAAACGCATGTCCTGTCACGGCCCCGGGGGCACTCGGGGGCCTCGGCCGCGTTGGCTGGGAGGGCGGCGGGGCGCAGAGCGGGCTCAGGGGCTCGGGACGGGAGAGCCGCACGGGGAGGGCCTACTTGGCTCTGTCGGGCTGAGAAATGACGAGCTGAGGTCAGCTCTTCCGAGAGGCGGACCTGAGGATCCGTACGTCTTCAGGCCACGTCACAGGCTTGGCGTCCGTCCTTTGCAGCTAGCGTGTAGAGGGAGTGCGGTCCCGTCGGTGACTCTGGGGGAGAGGGTAGTCGGGTCGGGGGGACGGCCATTCGGTGCGGGGATTCTCCACAGGCAGCTCCGGCGACGGCTGCCAGTCTTCACCCAGCGTGAGCGAGGGCGGTCGGCGTTTTCAAGAAGGGGAGGGACCCTCGCTCCCTGTCCCCTCGGTCCCGGCTGTGACCTTCCACAGAGAGAGGGGACATGAGTCTCACAGTAGCCGTCACAGGGACCCAGATTCTCTTCATGGAACGGAACTGTGTTGAATTTCTCACGAGTGCGTTGCAAATCAGTTGCCTCTGCAAGCAACTCGGGTTCACAGGGTCCCCGCGGGAGGAGCCTTCCAAGGAGCATTGGCCAAAAGACGTCCCGCCGGGTGACTGCTTCGTGACCGTTTTCTTCGGAGCGGCAGAATGATTTACTCTGAATCGCAGGAGGAAAATCTGAAGTACGAGGAGCAGGTGTCTGTGACGGGTGTCGCGGGCCCAGTGGGCAGCGACGAGATTGAGTGAGCAGAGGCAAAACGGAAGAGAAGCCGGTGCCAGCGACGTCGGCATCCGGTGACCGCCCCTCGGCGTCCCAGCTCGCGAGGTTGGAAGGGCGTTTGGTGACGTTTTTAGAAGTTAGAGACCGTCCTGCGGCTGTCCTCTGTTCCTCGAGCCTTCTCTGAGAGGACCTCGCTCCCCGTGGCGAGTCCTCGGCCCGGGGCGACCCGGAGGCGTTTGTCACGTTTGGAGAAGCAAAGACGGGAAATCGCAGCGTCTTGCCGTTTTATGCCAGTCAAGCTTGACTTTCATATCCATCTGTCGTTTTGGAAAAATAATACCTTTCTTCACTTTGTGCCTTGATGTCACCTGGAGAGCCAGGTGTCGATGTCTGTGTAATATCAGCGAATCTCAGAACTTCCCAGGTCTTTGTTTGGAGCTTCCTGAGCATCAGTTTCGTGCCCTTATGACAGACTCACGGGGATCGGCTCTCACCCGGAGCGCTGGGGAAAGTTCTTTGCGAGCCGCGGGCGTGCCCTCCGGCAGGCCTGTCTGTGCTGGCCGGTCACCTCTCCACGCAGCCCCCAGCATCTCCCGAGAGGGTAGACAGACCCAGGGCGAGATCCCGGCATGGCAGAAGGACTCCTTGTCTGATAAAGCTGTGACCAAGGAGCATTGAACTTGAGACTGAGCTCGACTTGTCCCGAGGGCTTAGCGCCGACCGCCCATAGTCACAGCCACGGTTCACCTGAGCTCTGGACCAGGGTCGGTTTGGCGGCTGCCTAGGTCCGGATGGTGACAGCTCGCCGGCGTGCCGTGCTTCGGGGGTCAGAGCCCACGTGCTGTGCGCACACGAAGCCGAGGGGGTGGCTGCTGCCGTGACTCCGCTCACAGGCTGTAACCCTTACCGAGGCACAGGGGCTGAGGCACTTGCTGTTTGAACTCAGTCTGGCCGGTGTCAGAGTCAGAACCCAGGCCCGGCCGGACTGTTGGTGGACTCTCAGGTCCGCCCATCATTGGCATTATTTGGGGAAACTTAAGAAAAATACAGCCCCCCAGGCCCCTCCCAGGGAGATTCAAGGTCAGTGAGTTGAGCACCCAGGAAACGGTTGTTTCTCTACATCTCCCTCAGCAGCGATGACGGACCAAGTCTGGGGCATTAGCCCAGAGTCCTGGGCGACGGCAGCCGTGTTGTTTGTTTTTCAAAACTGAAAATCAAACCTGCAGCTGCCCCCGCGGCTCAGCCTCCCCTCTGCGAGGTATTAGCTCAGAGAAATGAAAGGCCTGGGCCAGAGCCGTCAAAGCAGCTTTGTTCACGATCGCCCCAAACCCGGACACATCCCGGGCGCCCCACGGCAATCGGAGAGCCTCGCGGCGGAACCCCGCCCGGCAGCCGGGGCCGATCGCGGCACGCGCGGCGCCCCGCATGGATCTCAGCGTGCGGAGCGCCGTGGAGAACCGAGCACGCAGCTCCGTCTGCGTGACTCTGAACCCAGCCCGGCTGCTCGGAGGGCGGAGGCACCCACAGTGCTCGCCTCCGGCAGAGGTGGCGGTCGGGGCGGGCGGCGAGGGGACCTTCTGGGGCAGCGGCGGTGGCCACTGTCTCGATGGGGGCTGCCCGACGTGGCGGCCGGCGCCTTCGTCACAGCTCAGGCGCTTGCATCGCGCTCTGTGGTTTTACAGCAGAGAGAGAGAGACACGCGCACACTGGCCCTCGCGGCCGGCGGCTTGACGGAACGTTTCGGGCCAGATCATTCCGAAGTCCGTAGCTTACTTTGACGTGTCGCGAATTAAGGTGACTGATGGGAGCCTAGAGGTGTGGACTGATGTGTGATGAAGCAAACACAGGTCGTGATTCGGGTGACATCTGAGTGCCCCGCGGTGCAGGGGCACGGGGATCGTCCCTCTCGTGGAGCTGCCCTGCGATGCGGGACGGTCATTTGTGGTTATTACGTGTCGGGAGTCTGGGAGTCCCTTGGGCACCAGGGGGTCACCAGTAGTTTCCAGGTTCCCAGCCAGCGCTCAGGTGCAGGAGCTCAGCGGGGGTCAGAGGCACCCCTTCCCCACCCACGAGGCTGGACGAGAAGACGGGCCCCCCGCCTCGCGCCTGGGGTCCAGACCGCGGTACAGGCAGAAGCTGGAAGAGGGTGGGGTGGCTCTGCCACCTCTCCAAGATGCGAACGGCGGGCGCTGAAGGGAGCAGGGCCCGTGGGGACACGTGGGACCCCGACATCCAACCTGGCCCGGGCCACACAGCCCCGCGAGCCGCCCCCTCCCTCCTGCCCGGGTCCAGCCTTCCCGTTTTGGGGGAGCCACCAGTGCCGGCCCCACCAGCAGCTGCTCTCCCGGGAGAGGACGGGGTCCCCCCAGACGGCCCCCCCAAGCCCACGTGCCTGAGGCTCCGTAGAGCAGTGTTTCCGAGGCCGGATGCAACGGTCTGACAGCAGCGGAAGGCGGCCAGAGGGCTCAGGCGATCGGCTCAGGGTTCAAGTTCGGTGGCTCCAGATGGAGCACCCGCGAGTGCGTCTGGGTCCCTCGAGTCCCCAAGTGCTGCGCTGTGCCGGGAGCAGGTGCCGTTTTGCAACTGCAACGGCTGTAACAAGTAACAAGGACGATGGGCCCCACGTTGACGGGTCGTCGCGCTCATCCCGTAAATGCTGCTTTTCCCGGCCCGCTCGGCACGGGGCTGGTGCCCAGGAGACTTGCCACACTCGCTCCCCGTGTCCCCTCCCTCTGCCTCTGAAGCAGGTTCGCCGATGGATGACGCTTCGGGAGCGCCGTGCTGGGCGACGTCAGGGGACCTTGTGTTCTGGGAGACGGGTCTTCACGAGGACGGTCTTTGCTTGACGGAGGGAGATCACAGGTCTGTCACTGTCGGGTCTGGAAGGGGCCGTTGGGGCTGATGGCTCCGTCGCCCGGGGAGACGCTGGCTCCTGCCCGCCGGCTCCTGTAGAGCCGTCGCCGTGCCCGTCTACGTGAACCTGGCAAACGCGCCTCTGTGGCGCCGAGACCACACTCCCAGGAGCCCCTGCGTGCGGACCTGGCTACGTGGACCCCTGCGTGCCTCCAGTACCCGGCCACGCTGTCGTCTTGTGACAAATCCCACGCAGGGATCTGAAAATATGCCCCGAGTTGAACTAAAACACGACCTTCGGGACGAGCACAGCACCAGCACGGGCGGCAGAGGGTCTCACCTGCCCGACGGCCGGAGGCTCCCGTGAGGCTCGCGCGGTCACACCTGGACGTTTGATGAGCCGGAGCCCCTCACCTGCCCGTGGTGGCTCTACCAGGCTTCTGCCTCACATCCTCGGAGATGAAGCGCCTTCTAGAAAACAGCACGTGATTTCACCGCCGACTCCGCCGCAGCACAGCGTGGTGTGGACGGACCAACGGCAGTCGCCTCGAAGCATCTCTACACGGGGCTTCCCATCGCGGGGTCCCCTGGGGGACCACAGTCAAGCCCGAACCTGGGTGGTGACCAGCACAGACACTGGTGTGGACCCTGGTGTTCAGGGAGGCGAGTCCCTCGCGGGGTGCACGGGAGACCCGCGGGTAGTGTGGCCGGTGCAGGGAGGCGTCTGGGCGCTGGTGGACAGGAGGGAGCTGGGTCCCTGGCTTTGAGTGCTGGTGGGGGGCAGCCTGGGGTGCTGCCGGGGCCGCTTCTCAGCCGGGACCGGGGAGATGAGGTGGCTGAGCGGAGCAGAGCCCCATAGGACTGTGCGAGGGGTGTCCCTCACCCCGACACTCCACAGGTCATTCACACCCGCCTCGTGTGACCTCGGGGACTTGTCTGGAAACTCAGCAGAATGGGCTCTGCCATCTCTCGAGCTTTGTCTCGGAGAAGCCTGCCCCAAGCCAGCAGCTCGCATCTGACACGGCCCGGAGCCTGTCGCCCACGGGACACGCTGCGCCCAGCGCGGTTTACGGACCCCTTCTCCCGGGGGTGACGCTCGGCCCTCCGAGCTTTCTGCTCCATACAGAGCAGGCTTCCCCGCCATGGAGCATCAGCTCCACTGCCCCCTAAAAAAGCGCTCCGGGAACCGAGCTGGAAAGTGGGTGCCGACGAGTTGCCATAGGAAACACTTCAGTGACCGGAGGCCTGTGCCGTCTCCTGTCTCCTGGTCCGCGATGGCAGAGGCGGCCGAGGGTGAAACGGCACGGAGCCCACGGCACCTCCCCACCCGTGACGGTCCTGGTCCCACGGGACACAGCGGCAGCACGGCTCACGGAGCTGGGTGACCGAGAGACGGACGGTCTGGTCTGTTTCTCCCTCCCCTTCCCTCCTGTTGCCCCCCCCCAACTTCTCTCCCTTCTCCTCCTGGCCCAGGCAGCTTCCTGGGTGACAACGTGCAGCCGGGTCATGACAAGTCCCACTCCCACCCCACGAGGCCGACTCGCCTCCACAGGGGGCAGCTCAGGTCCCACCCTTCCGGAGCAGCCTCGCCCAGTCCCGGGGAGGAGGAGACGCTCAGCTCTCGCTCTGGGGCCCTCCCTCAACCCCCCGCGAGGCGAGTCTCTCCAGGCTCCTGCGGCTGAGCGGATCCAGCAGCTGGATCACCCGGCGACACGGAGGGGCAGGAGGAAAACGGAGAGCCCCTCAGCCTGTTTCCCGTAACTCAGCGCAGGAGCCGATAAAACAGCGGTGGTCGCCGGGCGCCCTGGCAGGACGGGACCGTGCCCCGTCACACTGCGCCCGAGTCCCCATAGTGCTGGAGGTGACGTGCCCGCGTCCGCGTGCTGTTCAGATCGTGGCTCCTGCGCATCTCTGAGAGTCTAGGGAAGTTCTGGCCGAACGCCGCCTTCATCTGCCTACTCTTTCCCCCTCCGCTTGGTAACGACATCTCCGTCTCGTCTCACACGCGGTGTGCGAGTCGCTAAAATCTATAAATCTTGAATAGATTTAGAAAATCATACGCTGCTAGGAAAGAAACCCACAAATGAATCTTTGTATTTGAAGTTTTGTCATTTAACAAACGCATTGTTATTCATTATCCCGTCAGTACTTAACAAACAGCTCATAATGAAATACAGAAGGGAACCACTGGAAGGTTTGGGTTTTTTTCCTTCCTTTCTTTCAAAAACAGCTATTTCCTCGCGGGTAGTAATTTTGTTTTAAGAAGTGTGGTGTTTAGCACAGAGCTTTTTAATAAAAATATGTGCGAGAGCATAATTCTTCTAGCATATTCTGTATCTACGGAAGTCTTTATGTGGGAGAACTTGAATTATTCTCTAATAGATTTCGTTAGCTAGCAGTTAAGAATTTTTCTAAGAGACACCTCGTCAAAGGCATCAATTCGAGGTAACAAAGCACGGAGAGCAAGGAACTGACTGAAAACCGAGTTCTTTATCTGTTCGCCGGCTGTCGTTTCTTCCAGAAAGGGGAGAGTTCGGGCCGTGGGTGAGCGTGGGACGGTGTGCACGCCCGCCGGGACCGACCACGAAGCTCAGCCGACGAGCATGCACTCAACCCACGTTCTTTGGCCGTGTTCGGTGCGCCAGGCGTGGGGTCTGCATTGGGGAAACTGAGGCACCAAGGGGGCTGCTCCCTGGAGCAGAAGATGGGTGACAGGCAGAGACTTGAACCCACAAAGCTGCTGTGGGGGCCACAGTGGGGCCAGGTGCCCGGGGCAGGGGGACACCTGCCGTTTGGACAGAGTAACCCGGGATCTCGTACGACCAAATGCCAGTCATTTCGGGGTGAGGTGCAGAAAGATGAGGAGTTTGTTTATTCGTTTCATTCAAAACCGATGGTTGCAGGTCTCGTGGTGCCGGGCGGGGGCCTGGCCCTAGCGCTGTGAGCTGGACGGACATGGCCCCAGGCCCCTCGAGCTCGTGCACCAAAGCGGGAGACACAAAACACCCCGCGAACCCCCACACGCCCGCTGTGTGAATTCACACTAACGCGTTGGTGTGTTTGCTCCATCGCGTGTGCCCCCTTCCTGTATTTCAAAGCCAACGCGGGTAGCAGCCGTGGGTGAGACGAACGAGAGGCGGGGCCACTCTCCATGTGCTTCCCTCGAAACGTGTGGGCAGGCGTCACTTGGAGCGGAGCTCCTGGTTCCCGTTTTCGAGGCAAACACCGATAGAGAAGAGCGCGTGCATTTTAGTGTGGGGAGGGCGCGCACCTGAGTGCCCAGGAGCATCCTCCTCAGTGCCCAGGAGCATCCTCATCCCACCGAGTCCTCTCGTGCCCTTGGCAGCCAGGCAGTCCTGCCCCACCCCAGCCCTCCCCAGAGGCTGCCATGTAGGGTACCGGCCTGCGGAGTGCCCACCGGGCGTGCTCCCCGTCCGGGGGCAGCTCACTTTGGCTTTGAAAACCTGCTTCGCCAGGTGAGAGGGTGTGGCAAACTTGGGACTGTCCCCATCCTGTTGTGGGCTGCTTTTAGCTCTGTGTGTGCACGTGTGTGCATGAGTGTATGTGTGTGTATACATGTGTGCATTGTGTGGGTTGCGTGTTTGTGCATGTGTGTGCATTTGTGCATGCTTGTGTGTGTGTGCTTGCATGCATGTATGCATGTGTGCTCATGGGTGTGTCCATGGGTGGCCGTGTGTGCATGGGTATGTGTGTGCATGCATTGTGTGCTTGTGTGTGCATGTGTGTGAGTGTGTGCATGTGCAAATGTGTGCTCAGATGCTCATGTGTGCATGTGTTCATGCGTGTTCTTGTTTGCATGCATGTGCGTGTGTGTGTGCGTGTGCACATGAGTGCATGTGTGTTCACACACACACTGTTGGCCTCAGAGCCTCTTTTCTGGGGTTACAGAGCGCCCAGCCTCCATGCGCGCACCGCATGCTTGTGCTAGGACCTTCCACCTCTCCCCCCGTCTGTCCGCGTTTTGAGAGCTTCTCCCGTGGAGAGCGCGTATTCAGAGCCTGTCTTTTCTGACAGATTACGCCTCATAATCGGAATGTTTAATCCCCTTCTGTTTCATTAAGACGTGGTTGCAGTCGGCTCTGTCACTCGGTGTTTGTGTATTCATCTCCCTTTGTGACTTTTTTCCTGTTTTCCTCCTTTTTTATGTTGATTGATTTTTTTAGCATTTTATTTCAAGTTAGCAACTGGATTCTGCCCTTTGCCTTATGTGTCTGGGGCTGCCCCAGGGATGACGCGGGTCACCACGGGTCTACTTCTCCATTCCTGAAGGAAGGGTGAAGGCAGCACTCGGAGACGCCAGGCAGGGCCACCCACGAGGGGGGCGGGCGGCCAGCTCATCTACAGCCGTGTGCAGGAGGATGTGCGGAAAGTTCGGGCATGACGCAGACGTGCACACGGACTCACCCGACCACGTCCTCCATTGGTGTTTTGATGGTCAGTGGTAGGAGACCTCAGGTGGCTCCAGCTGTCGCTGACCTCCTGGAAAATAATTCAGTCTAATAACTACTGAATTTTCGAAAGTGCCACTGTTAACATCGAAAGCATGGGATGTGGAGGTAAACTCCCAGGACGGCGGGCCTCCCGGGCCGTGCGCTCCAGGAGCCTGGAGGAACAGAGGCGGTCACGGGGCAGGCGAGGCCGTGACAGGGCCCCGCGTGTCCCCAGGGCCCTGGAGAGGCTCCTCAGCTCGCCCAGCACAGCCTGGCGGTCTGCACCGCACACGGGCACTGAGTTCAGGACAGTGCTTTTCCCCAGACACCCCGGTCCCTTGGGAACTGCCCTGGACTGTGGCTCTGGGGGCCACGATGCTGTGTTGTGTTTGCCCTTGTCCCTGGAGCTGCGGCAGTTGGACGAATGGGGACTTGTCTGCTCCGAGGCTGGTTGGGAGGGCCAGTGGAGTAACCCATACAAAGCACTTCGAAGAGCACCAGGCCCATCTCAAGTGCCATCAAGCTGTCACCTGGGCCATTGTACTAATTTCATGACAGCTCTCGCTAGGGTGACAAGTGCGGTCAGTGCCAGGACAGTTAACTTTCCCGTCGGGATCCTGGGCAAGGTGGGGTCTCCCCGGGGGCGGGGCCTCTGGCTTGGGCATGGGGCGGGGGCGTCAGGAATTTGTTCACGTTGCTTCCGTGTTTGTCGATGAATGAAGATGTTAGAGGCTGAGCTTGGAAATGGAAATTAAATCCCGGTAGGGCCGCAGCGGTGATGGCGGAAGGAGGCGTGGGCCGCAGGGCCCTGGCGGGACAGTCGCAACTTACACGGCCAGGACGCGCACCTGCTCCCGCACCTGGGAGCGGAGGGGCCGCTGGTCCGGGGGCGGAGCCAGCGCGGGACGCGCCCGTGGGACCGCACGTCGTGCGCGTGCGCGCGTGGCCAGGCCAGGCCCGGCCGCCGGCCACCTCGGGCCACGCGCCTCCTCGAGGGGACCGCGTGACCACGCACGTCTGTGAGGGCGGGAGCGACGCAGGGTTCGTGCTCTTCCCCCGGAGGCGAGGACGGGCGGGGCCGCGGGGACCCAGCGCCCGAGTCGTGAAGCGGCGTCACCGCGAGGAGACCGGCCGACCGTCTCCCCGCAGCTTCCGGGGCGGCGCTTCCTGCGGGGTTTACATTCAGTCCTCGTGAGTCGCGTTTTCTTAAAGTCCCGGCTGTCGCCACGTGTCCCCTCCTCATGGCCCGGAAGCCCTAAGGGGACCGGGAGCTGAGCACGCACCGGGAATCCGGGCCCCGGACACCAGCACCCGCAGGTGTCCACACGCCTCTCCCGGCCCGGAGAACGGAAATGCAGACTGGTTCTCTTTAAGGCCCCGGGGTATCTAGGTCTCTCTGGACTGGGCGTGTCCCCGGCACACGCCCCGGCGGCTGAAGCCCACGAGCGGCGCCGCTGCGGTGGGCCCGGGGGAACTCGCCCGCCCCGTCCGTGGTTGGCGATTTTCAGGGTCTTGGCGGTTGGCGCCGGCCTCGTTTTCCTAGAGCCTGTGCCATGTCCGCTTCTGCACCGCGAGGCAGACAGGTGTCCGTAGCTGATGCTTCCATCTCGCTTCGCTGTCAAGTGTTCCTTTAGTCCTGCCGCTTAAAGTCACACAGAAGACGCGTGTTATGTGTGGCTCCTGCGGTTACAAACGGGTGGGAAACGGCGCTGGGAGGAGCGGGGTCACGGCCTCCCTCGGAAACGCCCGACTCCTGGTGTTTATCCGGCCGCCTGCTCGGACGCTCGAGTTAGGAATACTCTTATTGGCCGATCCATGCCTCTCCGTGACCCGGGGACAGCCCCTACCCTGGTGGCCCGACAGAGCTGTCGTGATGCTCAAACAGAGGTCAGGCGCCCGTCCTGGAGGCAGGACACGCCACGCAAATGAAGACGGTGCTAGAATGGCAGGCATCAGAACGGCGGTGGCCCTGCCGAGGTCCCCGCAGCATCAGGGAGCCCAGGGACAGCCGCCCACTCGACTAACGGAACCTTCTCTTCTCTCCTTCCTAGGTAAGTGACTCTGCTGCCGGACGGCACACGCGTGTCCCTCACACTCTCGTTCTGCCGCGGGACTGCGTCCACCCCCCGCGTCGTCCGAGGGTGCCGAGCCAGGTCCCGTGTGAGCGGGGACGACGTGGCGAGCGCGTCCGCCCAGGCCGCCACGTCTGGGCCACGCGTGGGCCACGTGGCATCACAGCATCGTTTGATCTTTCTTGGCCAAACGTGCGAAAAGGGGGCGTGGAAGAGACAGCGGAGAGGAGAACCAGGTAAAGGGCAGCGGGTGTGGCCGGCGTGTACCGCGAGAGCCGGCCTGGCCCAGGGCACGACCCCGCGGACACCGCCACGCCCCCGAGGGGGCGGAGCGCGAAACCCCAATGCTCCCGTCCGTGGCCTGGCCAAGCGCACGACCCCGCGGACACCGCCACGTCCCAGACCGGGCGCAGCACGGATCCCCAACGCTCCCGTCCGCCGTGGGCAGCTTCCCCGTCTGGCGGCGGCCGCCGCGTGTCTCTTGTCTGGAGTGGGACCTGGAAGCGTCCGGTCCTGAGCTCGAACGTTTTTCTGGTGTCTGCTTTCCCTTCTCCCGCGCTGGCTTCTCGCGAGGCCAAGGTCGTTCTTTTGGTCTGTGGCAACGGGTTCGAAGGTGTTTTTGGTTAAAGTGTCCGAAGGTGTTCAGAGTAAATAGGTGACGGTGGCTTTTCCTCTGCTCATTGAAGGAGGGCTGGGAGGCGCGGCGCCAGGCCTGCTGGGAGGGAAGTGGCCTCGTACCTGCAAATCACCCAGGCCCGCGTGGAACTTACCGTGTTACTGCTTTTCAAAAAGCAACCGCCCAGCCGCTGGCGCTCCCCCACCTGTGACGACGTACGTTCGTACGTGCCCCATCCCGTGTCGGAGGGCGAGAGAAAATTAAAAAGTAAAATGCAGAAAAAGAGGCTGCGGCTGGCCCAGCGTAAAGCAGAACCGTGCTGGGGGGCGGTGGCTCCCGGCCAAGCGCACCCAGGCCCCGCCGCGAAGGCCTCCCTAAGAGCCGGGGGCGAGCCTCACATCAGGCCGTGAGCTTCCCGGCATCCAAAGGGTAGAGGGAAATAGGCACAGGTAACAGACTTGTGGCCATCATGAAGGAAAGTCCTTTCTGTCCCTTTATTTTGTTGTTCCTGGCACAAAATACTTTTCCGAGAAGTAACATCTAAAAGAATTATTCCACCCGGGGCGGGAGGCACGGAGCAGCGTATCAGACAGACAACATTCTTAACGGGTCCGGACAAAACACGGCGCAGGCTCCACGTGGTTGTTCGCCATTAAACTGAATGAAACGGTGGGAATAATGTTAAAATGCAAGTCACCGGAAGCTATTCTCTGAGCAGAGCTGGTCTGGCACGTGTGGGTGTCATACGGCGGCCGGGTCCCAGGGAGAGCCCGGAACCCTGGAGAAACAGCTGTGCCACACGCTCCGCAGCCAGGACCCTCCCTGGTAGGAACGCGGGTGAGAAGCAGGCAGGCTGGGGGTGCGGGTGGTGGGCGGGGCGCCGGCTCCGAGAAGTAGGCCTACACGGTTGGTCTGCGGCCCTTCGGGGAAAAGACGGGGACCTCCTCACGTGCAGATGTCCGGACGGGCATCCCTGCCACCAGCAGCATCCTGTCCTGGTGGGGCAGTGCGTGGCCGGACGCCCGCTGCAGCTCTGTCACGTGCTTACTCTTCACTCCGCCTGAGATGGGCGGGAAATCCAGTGAGTGGACACATTTTGCCAAATATCCGGTTAGAGACCTCACATTTTTGCCCACCGTCTGTAGAGACAAGGCTCAGCATTGGCCCATAAACATCATCTCGGGGGGGGTTCTGCCCCTGGAACCTTTATGGGGACATCCTGGGCCTTCTCGCACTTTTAACTCAGTGGCTCCCGGGGGTGACTGCCCCCCAGGAGGTGCTTGGTATTGTCTGGAGCTTTTGTTTGGTTGGTTGGTTGTCATAAATGTAAGCAAGACGTCTACTGGGTACAGGTCAGGGGTGCTGCTACACAGCCTGCACGCACAGGACACCTGGACAGAGACACGCCCTGCCTCAGGGGCTAAGAGACCCCGAGGTCAGTGACAACAGACTTTAAACAGTGTTAATATTCATACTGCGTAAACTCTGACCGTCGAAACGGATGACGTGCCAAGCCCTCTGCTCATTCGCTCGCCGAATTCCCAACTCTATGAGGCGCATGTGCTTCTTGCCCTCACTTTGCAGATGGGGAAACCGAGGCCCAGAGCAGTTAGGTAGCTGCCCGAGGTCAGACAGCGGGTGATGGAGCCATTCTGTCCTGCCTGCATGGCCGCCCGCTGCGGGCTGTCGCTGTGTTGTCCACCCCCATGCGAGCCGGGCTGGAGGACACCGCACGGTACAAAGTGCAGGCCGTTCCTCCAAGGGCGAACACCGGGCCGCCCCCAGGGGACACGGAACCGCAGACTCCGGCCCCTCCTGTAATGTCCGGCCGCCCCTGCGTGCCGGGCCCAGTCCGGATGTTGCCGGCCTGGTGCGTTTGCCACGTGGAAATCTGACTAACGACCTAAATTGATACCAGAGTCACAGCAACACTGATTCTTTCCTGATGGCGATGGGTGCTGACAACACCCGCTTGATCTCGGCCCAGCGCACGCCAGGAAGCGCACCGCACGCTCTCACGGCCCCACAGCGCCTTCTCCCGCTGCCCCCACCACCCCCATCCCCCATCCCCGGCTCCATCTAGAAGAGGCATCTGACTTAACGGGAAAATAAAAGATGAGCTCGCAGAGGCAGCGGCCGCTCACAGCTCTGAGCGCGGGCCTCGCCCCCGGGCAGCTCATCGTTTCACGTCTTAACGTTGTGCCTAAGATCTGGGGCTCCAGGCTGCTCCTTGTGGAGGTTGCTTTTAAATTCGCCTCTGCTTCCCTTCTCGTCTTGGAAGGAAGTCTGTGATGGAGGCATGTCGAGCAGGCCTGGCTCAGCGCAGGGCGTCTCAAAGCTTACTTGCTCAGCCAAGACAGGGACGTTCTGCCAGCAGCTGTGACGTTCTGAGACTGTGCTGTCTAACGGGCACCTCCAAACGAACCCTAAACTCAGAAAATGGTGCCCTAGCTCACGAGGGGCACACCGCCCGGGCATCGAGTCGATAGGAAGGTGGCATGAAGCCCGGGAGTTGTGGACCTTGGTGTGACTCTCCTCTGTGCCTCTGCAGGGGTTGGGGA
>NW_024342471.1:26461295-26487662 GCF_902729225.1 Pteropus medius
CTTGTCCCTGGAGCTGCGGCAGTTGGACGAATGGGGACTTGTCTGCTCCGAGGCTGGTTGGGAGGGCCAGTGGAGTAACCCATACAAAGCACTTCGAAGAGCACCAGGCCCATCTCAAGTGCCATCAAGCTGTCACCTGGGCCATTGTAACAGTTAGTATTAATTTCATGACAGCTCTCGTTGGGGTGACAAGTGCGGTCAGTGCCAGGACGGTTAACTTTCCCGTCGGGATCCTGGGCAAGGTGGGGTCTCCCCGGGGGCGGGGCCTCTGGCTTGGGCATGGGGCGGGGGCGTCAGGAATTTGTTCACGTTGCTTCCGTGTTTGTCGATGAATGAAGATGTTAGAGGCTGAGCTTGGAAATGGAAATTAAATCCCAGTAGGGCCGCAGCAGTGATGGCGGAAGGAGGCGTGGGCCGCAGGGCCCTGGCGGGACAGTCGCAACTTACACAGCCAGGACGCGCACCTGCTCCCGCACCTGGGAGCGGAGGGGCCGCTGGTCCCGGGGCGGAGCCAGCGCGGGACGCGCCCGTGGGACCGCACGTCGTGCGCGCGCGCGCGGGGCCAGGCCCGGCCGCCGGCCACCTCGGGCCACGCGCCTCCTCGAGGGGACCGCGTGACCACGCACGTCTGTGAGGGCGGGAGCGACGCAGGGTTCGTGCTCTTCCCCCGGAGGCGAGGACGGGCGGGGCCGCGGGGACCCAGCGCCCGAGTCGTGAAGCGGCGTCACCGCGAGGAGACCGGCCGACCGTCTCCCCGCAGCTTCCGGGGCGGCGCTTCCTGCGGGGTTTACATTCAGTCCTCGTGAGTCGCGTTTTCTTAACGTCCCGGCTGTCGCCTCGTGTCCCCTCCTCGTGGCCCGGAAGCCCTAAGGGGACCGGGAGCTGAGCACGCACCGGGAATCCGGGCCCCGGACACCAGCACCCACAGGTGTCCACACGCAGGTGTCCACACGCAGGTGTCCACACGCCTCTCCCGGCCCGGAGAACGGAAATGCAGACTGGTTCTCTTTAAGGCCCCGGAGTATCTAGGTCTCTCTGGACTGGGCGTGTCCCCGGCACACGCCCCGGCGGCTGAAGCCCACGAGCGGCGCCGCTGCGGTGGGCCCGGGAGAACTCGCCCGCCCCGTCCGTGGTTGGCGATTTTCAGGGTCTTGGCGGTTGGCGCCGGCCTCGTTTTCCTAGAGCCTGTGCGGTGTCCGCTTCCGCACCGCGAGGCAGACAGGTGTCCGTAGCTGATGCTTCCATCTCGCTTCGCTGTCAAGTGTTCCTTTAGTCCTGCCGCTTAAAGTCACACAGAAGACGCGTGTTATGTGTGGCTCCTGCGGTTACAAACGGGTGGGAAACGGCGCTGGGAGGAACGGGGTCACGGCCTCCCTCGGAAACGCCCGACTCCTGGTGTTTAATCCGGCCGCCTGCTCGGACGCTGGAGTTAGGAATACTCTTATTGGCCGATCGATGCCTCTCCGTGACCCGGGGACAGCCCCTACCCTGGTGGCCCGACAGAGCTGTCGTGATGCTCAAACAGAGGTCAGGCGCCCGTCCTGGAGGCAGGACACGCCACGCAAATGAAGACGGTGCTAGAATGGCAGGCATCAGAACGGCGGTGGCCCTGCCGAGGTCCCCGCAGCATCAGGGAGCCCAGGGACAGCCGCCCACTCGACTAACGGAACCTTCTCTCCTCTCCTTCCTAGGTAAGTGACTCTGCTGCCGGACGGCACACGCGTGTCCCTCACACTCTCGTTCCGCCGCGGGACTGCGTCCACCCCCCGGGTCGTCCGAGGGTGTGAGCAGGGACGACGTGGCGAGCGCGTCCGCCCAGGCCACCACGTCTGGGCCACGCGTGGGCCACGTGGCATCACAGCATCGTTTGATCTTTCTTGGCCAAACGTGCGAAAAGGGGGCGTGGAAGAGACAGCGGAGAGGAGAACCAGGTAAAGGGCAGCGGGTGTGGCCGGCGTGTACCGCGAGAGCCGGCCTGGCCCAGGGCACGACCCCGCGGACACCGCCACGCCCCCGAGGGGGCGCAGCTCGGATCCCCGACGCTCCCGTCCACTGTGGGCAGCTTCCCCGTCTGGCAGCGGCTGCCGCGTGTCTCTTGTCTGGAGTGGGACCTGGAAGCGTCAGGTCCTGAGCTCAAACGTTTTTCTGGTGTCTGCTTTCCCTTCTCCCGCGCTGGCTTCTCGCGAGGCCAAGGTCGTTCTTTTGGTCTGTGGCAACGGGTTCGAAGGTGTTTTGGGTTAAAGTGTCCGAAGGTGTTCAGAGTAAATAGGTGACGGTGGCTTTTCCTCTGCTCATTGAAGGAGGGCTGGGAGGCGCGGCGCCAGGCCCGCTGGGAGGGAAGTGGCCTCGTACCTGCAAATCGCCCAGGCCCGCGTGGAACTTACCGTGTTACTGCTTTTCAAAAAGCAACCGCCCAGCCGCTGGCTCTCCCCCACCTGTGACGAAGTACGTTCATTCGTGCCCCAGCCCGTGTCGGAGGGCGAGAGAAAATTAAAAAGTAAAATGCAGAAAAAGAGGCTGCGGCTGGCCCAGCGTAAAGCAGAACCGTGCCGGGGGGCGGTGGCTCCCGGCCAAGCGCACCGAGCCCCCACCGCAAAGGCCTCCCTAAGAGCGGGGGGGTGAGCCTCACACCAGGCCGTGAGCTTCCCGGCATCCAAAGGGTAGAGGGAAATAGGCACAGGTAACAGACTTGTGGCCATCATGAAGGAAAATCCTTTCTGTCCCTTTATTTTGTTGTTCCTGGCACAAAATACTTTTCCAAGAAGTAACATCTAAAAGAATTATTCCACCCGGGGTGGGAGGCACGGAGCAGCGTATTAGACAGACAACATTCTTAACGGGTCCAGACAAAACACGGCGCAGGCTCCCCGTGGTTGTTCGCCATTAAACTGAATGAAACGGTGGGAATAATGTTAAAATGCAAGTCGCCGGAAGCTATTCTCTGAGCAGAGCTGGTCTGGCACGTGTGGGTGTCATGCGGCGGCCGGGTCCCAGGGAGAGCCCGGAACCCTGGAGAAACAGCTGTGCCACACGCTCCGCAGCCAGGACCCTCCCTGGTAGGAACGGGGGTGAGAAGCAGGCAGGCTGGGGGTGCGGGTGGTGGGCGGGGCGCCGGCTCCGAGAAGCAGGCGTACACGGTTGGTCCGCGGCCCTTCGGGGAAAAGACGGGGACCTCCTCACGTGCAGATGTCCGGACGGGCATCCCTGCCACTGGCAGCATCCTGTCCTGGTGGGGCAGCGCGTGGCCGGACGCCCGCTGCAGCTCTGTCACGTGCTTACTCTTCACTTGGCCTGAGATGGGCAGGAAATTGAGTGAGCGGACACATTTTGCCAAATACCCAGTTAGAGACCTCACATTTTTGCCCACCGTCTGTAGAGACAAGGCTCAGCATTGGCCCATAAACATCATCTCAGGGGGGTTTCTGCCCCTGGAACCTTTATGGGGACATCCTGGGCCTTCTCACACTTTTAACTCAGTGGCTCCCGGGGGTGACTGCCCCCCAGGAGGTGCTTGGCATTGTCTGGAGTTTTTGTTTGGTTGATTGGTTGTCATAAATGTAAGCAAGACATCTACTGGGTACAGGTCAGGGGTGCTGCTACACAGCCTGCACGCACAGGACACCTGGACAGAGACACACCCTGCCTCAGGGGCTAAGAGACCCCGAGGTCGGTGACAACAGACTTTAAACAGCATTAATATTCATACTGCGTAAACTCTGACCGTCAAAACGGATGACGTGCCAAGCCCTCTGCTCATTTGCTCACCGAATTCCCAACTCGATGAGGCGCATGTGCTTCTTGCCCTCACTTTGCAGATGGGGAAACCGAGGCCCAGAGCAGTTAGGTAGCTGCCCGAGGTCAGACAGCGGGTGATGGAGCCATTCTGTCCTGCCTGCATGGCCGCCCGCTGCGGGCTGTCGCTGTGATGTCTACCCCCATGCGAGCCGGGCTGGAGGACACCGCACGGTACAAAGTGCGGGCCATTCCTCCAAGGGCGAACACCGGGCCGCCCCCAGGGGACACGGAACCGCAGACTCCGGCCCCTCCTGGAATGACCGGCCGCCCCCGCGTGCCGGGCCCAGTCCGGATGTTGCCGGCCTGGGGCATTTGCCACGTGGAAATCTGACTAACGACCTAAATTGATACCAGAGTCACAGCGACACTGATTCTTTCCTGATGGCGTTGGGTGCTGACAACACCCGCTTGGTCTCGGCCCAGCGCACGCCAGGAAGCGCACCGCACGCTCTCACGGCCCCACAGCGCCTTCTCCCGCTGCCCCCCCACCCCCATCCCCCATCCCCGGCTCCATCTAGAAGAGGCGTCTGACTTAACGGGAAAATAAAAGATGAGCTCGCAGAGGCAGCGGCCGCTCACAGCTCTGAGCGCGGGCCTCGCCCCCGGGCAGCTCATCGTTTCACGTCTTAACGTTGTGCCTAAGATCTGGGGCTCCAGGCTGCTCCTTGTGGAGGTTGCTTTTAAATTCGCCTCTGCTTCCCTTCTCGTCTTGGAAGGAAGTCTGTGATGGAGGCATGTCGAGCAGGCCTGGCTCAGCGCAGGGCGTCTCAAAGCTTACTTGCTCAGCCAAGACAGGGACGTTCTGCCAGCAGCTGTGACGTTCTGAGACTGTGCTGTCTAACGGGCACCTCCAAACGAACCCTAAACTCAGAAAATGGTGCCCTAGCTCACGAGGGGCACACCGCCCGGGCATCGAGTCGATAGGAAGGTGGCATGAAGCCCGGGAGTTGTGGACCTTGGTGTGACTCTCCTCTGTGCCTCTGCAGGGGTTGGGGACCCGGGGTGACTCTCCTCTGTGCCTCTGCAGGGGTTGGGGACCCGGGGTGACTCTCCTCTGTGCCTCTGCAGGGGTTGGGGACCCGGGGTGACTCTCCTCTGTGCCTCTGCAGGGGTTGGGGACCCGGGGTGACTCTCCTCTGTGCCTCTGCTTCTTGCGATGCACAGGAGAGCCTGGCACTGAGCTGCTTTCTCAACACACCATGGACAGGTCGTGTCTGGCTCCGGACTGTGCATTTGACCCCTGACTCGTATAGCCTGAGCCCCGAAGACCCAGGGTCACGCGCGTGCTGTCACCTGTCGTGCCAAACAGCACAAGGTGACGAGCGTCAGTGCCAGGGCCAAGGGCACGCGGCTGGAGGTTTTGTTCTTCGTGTCACCAGTGCGTGGCGTCATCCGTGGCGCGCAGTAGGTGCTCAGTAAACGTGGGCGGAAGGCAGAGAACTGGAGACAGGAGCAGCGAGTCTGCACCCCCAGGAGGCCGAGGTTCTGACGCGGGTGTAGGGGGACCGCAGCCGCCACGGCGGCTCGCCGCTCGAGGTGCGCACGGAGTCTGCGGTCTCTGTAAAGCTCCCCCGTCGATCGCAGAGGGAACACTCCTGGGGTATGTCAAGAAAGAAGCTCCGACGCCTAGCGAGGAGCCAGGTCCTTAAGAAGTCTGAAGCCGGGGTCCAGACGTGGAGTTTGGGTTAGACGAAGGAAGTTCGCATCCTCCGCGAACCTCATGCCACCCAAGACTTGGCATTCGTTTGCTCCCCCAGAGGCATCTGAATGCAAATAACCGCGAAAGCAAAGTGATCTTGTTACCTGTGTTAACTATTTGCATGGATTCTACAGAGGAGTAAGCGGCAGGACACATTGTGATACAAATGAGTCTTTTCCACGATTACGCGCTAGGACACTTACAGTTTCGGTGGAGGGTGAAGCAGCTCAGGTGTCTTCGTTCCATTCGCCGTGCAAGCAAAAAACGAAACTAGACGATTCTCCACCCTGATGGAAACCCCGCCGCAGCCTTAACCGTGGGGCAGTGCGATCGCCACTCGGAAGCTCAGGCAGTTCGCCGGCCCGCGGCATTCCTCCACTCCACTCTTCTTGCCTTCGGTGACCCCGTTCTCACTCGCAGCTGACTTTCTGGGGGTCGCCTAGTCAGAGGAATGTGGGGGGCACTGCTAAGGATTGAACGCCGTCTACCTTTCTGTGCTTTCCCACTCGAGGACAAACCTTCCATTTTGCTAACTCCATGAGTCGGGCCGAAGTGTATCAGAGAATTTCCTTTGATGAGTAGTTATATGGCACCTACTAGGTGTGAAGAATTTTACCGTGAGAGACGTGAACATGATCCAACCTGTAAGCATTGGAAAGAAAAGTCTCAGGGGACTCAGATGTAAGTCAGCCCTGTGTGTGGTGGTAACAGCACTTTGGGGAAACTTGTCTGGGGTTCCCAGGGGAGCGTGTTGGTCAGGGCCCGCCCTTATAACTCCGGGTGAGAACTCAGGGGCTGGGGTTGTGGTGCTGGTTGGGGCTTAAACGTTTTAGACAGAAACCACGGTTTGGGCGTAATGACGCTGGCTTCGCAGAATGAGTTTGGAAGCGTTCCTGACGCTTGAGTTTTTTGGAATGGTTAGAGAGGATGTGGTCGGTTCATCTATGACAAGGGAGGCAAGAATCCTCAGTGGCAAAAAGATAGTCTCTTCAGTGAATGGGGCTTGGAAACTGGATAGATCGATGCAAAAAAACAACCAAACAAACAAAAGCATCTGGACCACTTTCTCACACCATGAAACTCCGAGAAGGTCTTGGCAATATTTTTTTGGCTATTTCTCCCTGGACAAGAGCAACGACAACAAAAAAAAACACGCGGGACTTTATCAAACTAGAGAGGAGCCACAGTCTGCTGGCCAGGAGGCCCCAGAACGCACAGAGGTGCAAAGCCTGAGCCACGGGGCCGTGAACGCCCCCAGGCCACGGGAAGGGGTCAGACTGCTCGTCCCGGTGGCCCGTGACCAGCCCAGTCGCGTGGCAATGCCGATTTAGTGAAGTATGCCCCATTCTGAGAGTTTGGGTTTTTCTGTTTTCCTCTATGAGTTCGCAACATGTTGTGTGAATTTTTAGCAGAATATAGTTTGTTGAGTCAGATGTAACAACTACAAGTAAAAATATATATATACATATATACATACACACACACAGAGACATTTATAAATACAGACATTTTCTGCAAAGGTAATTTTTCTAAGAGCCAGAACAGCTTTTGGGACCACGTCTAATTAAGAGATTGCAGAACAAGGCCGAGCCGTCTTGATTATAATGACCATCTTCAGATAATGCCGTGTTAAATTAGCTCACGCAACTTCTATTTTGTGAGTAGATTGGGTTTATTTTTAGTTCTTGTTTGAAGCCAGAAACCCAAGTGGAGATGAAGGGTTTTCGGTGAGCACGCGGGACCAGGGGGAAGGCGGCCGGAGGCGCTGGGCACGGCGGCCGCCCCGCGAAGTGTGCCGAGCCTTCCGGAAGGAAGTTCGAGGAAAGGCCAGCGGGGTTTGCCACGCGCGTCCCGGAGACCAGGGGCAGCGCGGAGAAGGCAGACGGTGCTGTGCGGAGAAATAAATGGCTCCCCACGAAACGCCCGACCCGCAGCCCGCGAATCGCCAGCTCACGGAAAACAGGACGCGTGAAGCCCGAGGAGCGGCGGCGCCAGATGCCACGTGGGCTCCCGGGCGGGTCCGGAGCACGCCGAGGCGGACGCCAAGGAGCCCCGAGGAAGGACGACGCCGCGTGGCAATCGTGTGTCGACGTCGCCGCGTGGACCGTAGCGCACGTCGCGCCCCCGCGAGGCGTCGGCGCGGGCGGAGCGTGAGCGCGGCGCGGCCGCTCTCCGAGCTCTTTGCGACGTCTCTGTAAACCCAAAACTCTCTTCAAACAAGGAGGCTGTTGTACAAAGTGTTCACAAGATCCTGCGGAACAGCCGCTGCTCCGCCGCTGGGGCGAAACGGCGCTGTCGATATTTCGGGGTGTCCGCCGCGCCCGTGCGCGGTCCCGCAGAGCGAGACCTCGCCGGGCGTACAGGCTCCCATCGTGCCTTTTCCCCCTTCATGTTGCAGGAACAGAAGCATCGTCCCTGTGTCGCTAAAAGCGATTCGGTCAAGCAGTCGATCGGCGGATCAATGGGTAAACAAGGGCCGTCTCAGAGAATGCGGCGCCCTCCTGGGCTGGAAGCGAATTCAGACGTGGATTCTATGCGGCAGCCTGCGCACCGCCGTGTTGGGTCTGCGTGCTCCGAGTGGGGGACCGGGGACCGGGCCCCGAGAAGCCACCCTCACCTGTTAGAAGCTGGTCCCCAGTGGTGTCGGGCCAGCTGTCGGGCGTGTGCCACTCCGAGTCCCCCCCGCCCCGCTGTTGGGCTGATCATGGGCAGGGTGACCTGTATGAGGGAGCAGCCACTAGATGCTGCAGGTGGCCAAGCCTGTGTGCGGTAGGGAATGGGTGGCCTGGGGGACTCGAGCAGGTGTGTCTGCTGAGCTGCTCCCGGCTGGCGCAGAAGCCTCTGCGGGCCTGGGGGCGGGACAAGGACGGTGCCGACGCATTTGACATCCAGAGCAGAGAAGGGCTTCTGGCTGGGTTGGCAAGCAGCTCGGGGCTGGGGACAGCCACACCCCACCCGCCGCCAGCCTGCTACCTCTGCAGCATCTGTCGGCTTCTGTGTTCACACCCTCTGCACAGAAAGAGTCCCTCCCGGCCCTGGCCCCACAGCCCCGCTGCTGCCGCGGCCACCTGCTCCCCTCCTGGGCCAGTACCGGGCTCCGGCCGGGTTCCAGGCAGGCCTGGTCTCTGGCGTGAGGGGAGGGACAGGATTGCCACGACCGGTTTGGACCAGCCATCCCACCTCTACGCCCCGCCGACGTGGAGCAGGAAGAGCTGGGTGCAGCTGTGGGCATGTGCTCCACAGTGTCTCCTGCGGGGAAGGCCAAGTGACCGCCTCGGTGGGGCCCCTGGGGACAGCAAGGGTCACGGTGCCTGATGTGCTGACCTCGCTAGTATCTAAGGAGAACTGTGCGGCCAGCACAGGGCCCTGGCTCTCAGCCGTGTGGACATCCGTCGCATGCCCTGCCCTTCAGCCCGTCCCCATGCTATGCCTCCCTACAGAGGAAGCCCCCGTCCTACCTGGGGTGGTGGCCCAGACACAGCAATGGGGACGCGAGGCACTGAGCCGGCCACCAGCCGTGAAACAGGCACCGCTGGCTTCTCTGACAGTTCAGCGGTGTGTGTTGGGGGAATTGGTGAAGGCTTCCTGGAGGAGGTGGCATTTGAGGTGGGCCTTGAAGGAAGATGAGAACGTGAGTGACGAGCGATGGGGAAAGTTCTTCCTGACTGCTGAGCAGTTTGGCCGGAGGCGGGGAGAGACGGGCGTGCGAGACGCACGGGGAGGGGGTCCTGCCCGGGCCGGTGCCAGCAAGGCCAGCACGGGAGGGCAGGAAGCAAGCAAGGGCCCGGAGCGGGGAGAAGGGGCTCAAACCGAGCCGGAGCGGCGCCTCCGCTGGACAGCACCGTCCCCGGCCGCGTCGGGCGTCACGGCCCAGCGGTAACCAGGACCCCGAGTCGGGGGGAGGCAGCGGTGACGTTGCTGTTCACAGATGCGGACGGGCGGCCAGCGCCCCCCACTGCTGGGGTCTCAGGACGTTTGGGAGCTGAGGTCGTGTTTCAGGGGTAGGAAAAGGAGGGGGAGAGAGGGGCGGGGGCTCCACAGGGCGGAAGGTTCTCATCACAATCGATCGCGGGCTCTGCCGATGGCTGGTTGACGGCCATCGTCAGTATCGGCTGCGTCCGCATCCGGCCTCGCGGCCTCGGCATGGAGAGCCCGCGTGGCTCTGCGCGTGTGCTGCGGTGGAGTGCTGTTCACTTAGAGTTGTTTGGGAATCCGATCAGGAAGGTCCTCGACCCAGAAATTTCGCGATTTGGAAGATGCTCGTGTCCACTCCCTCGAGCGCTCCCTCTGAGTGAGGCGTAAAACGAGGACAGCTGTGAGGATTATGTCCTCGGCGCGTGCGTGTCACTTTTGGAGGGGCCTTGACTTCACGCTCTGCGTGGTTTTGCTTTGTCCTCCGGGGTCGTGACCGGGGCCGGGCCCCGGGGGCGGCACGGGGAGGGCAGGTACGGGGACACTTCCGTGGCAGTCGGAGTTGGCCCGGCCCCTCCGCTCCGCTCCGTCAAAGGGGCGGACGGCGCGTTTGTTCTCGGACGCCTCGCTGGGCGTCTCGCGTGAAGTCCCACCGCCGTCGCCGCTGGAGGAATGGCCCGTGGGGACCAGGAGATGTGGCCGGCCGCCCCTCCCTGCTCGCATCACTGCTTCGTGGTTGGACAGCCGTCGCCGGACTGTCTGGGAGGTCACAGGGGTGACGAAAGTGGTGGAAGCATGTACCCTGTCATCTCAGGGGCTGGGGCCTAAGTGCGTGAGGCAGGGCCGTGTTCTCAGTGGAATTGGGAATGTCCGCCATCTGGGATTGTCACCTGCCTGCTCTGCTGCGGGTGGGCGAGGGCATCAGGAGGGTGCCTGGAAACACATCCTGCATCTTCCTGTGCGTCCCCGTGGTGGGCCGTGGCGGCCTGTGCGCGCCCCTGGAATGGAGGCGTCCCCGAAACATTCTCCTCTCTGCGCCACGTTAGCCTGGACCGATGGCCTCAGAGATGGCCCTGCCCAGCCGCCAGGGCCGGGGTCCCGGAGGAGGCAGGCCTTCCCTGTGACCGGCACTTGGCGCTCTCAAACATTCGCTGGAGGCCATCTTGACCTCTCCACAAATCCGCTTGCTTGCGCGTTCGGCGACGTCGTGGCTGTCGTGCAGGCGGAGAAAGTCAGGGAGAGAAGGGCTTGGTCTGTAGCAAGCATCTGGCGGACAGATGCTGCAGCGTGCTCCAGGCCTCTCAGTCAGAAACGGCGAGCCCCGTTGCCTGAGAGCGAGTCGCCCCGGACGCCGTCCCACGCCCCAGCCCTCGGCGTTGATGCCCCGCCCTGGGGACAGCGAGACACGAGATGTGGAACGTCTCTTCTCCCGTGGAGATGCTGTAGAGTAAACATCTGGAAAGTTCCTACACTCCTGCTGAGACGCCCACAGAGAAAGGGGCCCCTTTGTCTGCCCCGAGAACCTGGGGTGCTGGGGTGGCACCAAGCACACCCTTCATCCGCACGGACCAGCCTCGTTTCCTCCCACGGCAAAGTTTGTATCCGCCCGTTGTGTTTGCCGAGGCGGCGGCGAGTCTGCAGCCTCGAGGCACGAATCAGAGCCGCTCCGGCCCGCAGCGAGGCGGGGCCTGCAGCCTTGCGGCCTGCGGCTGCCCGGTGGCCTCCAGCCCCGCGCCACGTCCCGCCACAGCCTCACGCGTTGTCCGTCTCCCACGGGCGTGCACCTGTGCGTGAGTGGGCGAGCACTAGAGCCAGGCCTGCAGAGGGAGAGTGAGCCCTGGTCGTGTTAACACCCACCCCACCCCCCACCCCCCACCACATTGCCTGTCTGCGGTTTGAATGACAACCCCATCCTGTCTCCAGATGAGAAGGATGGAGGCTCAGAGGCTGAGCCCGTGAAACTCCGGCCCTGGAGCCTCGCCCGCCCCACGCCCCAGCTGCACGAGCTCTGGCTTATGCAAGACGAAAAGTAGGCCACCGGGGGGGGGCGGGGGGAACGTCGTGAGCAATCGCTTAAAAATGTTCCGGTGCCGGCTTCTGAGGACCAGCTGAGCAGACCGAGTCTGCTCCCCAGATGCGTCCCCCCACCCCCGCCCCGTGAGGTGGCCGGTGACCTGCAGCAAACACAGCTCCAGGGGCCGCGGCTGATGACAGGAGCCTGCGTACCAGGGACAGGCTGTCCCTCCTCCTCGTGGAAACTCGCTGGCTGAGCGCGGGACGTCGTAGCTCCTGAACAAGGACCTGCGTCCACGGGGGCCCCGACAGCTTTGAAATCGGGGTGGTTTCCTCCCATCTTGAAAACCTGCGTGCCCCCCAGCCGTCAGGTCATGCAGCAGCCCCTGAAGTCCCAAGGGAGCACGTCCCCCAGGTGTCCTTCCTGGATGCTGCAGGCCACAGAGCCGTTTCTGCTGAGCCGGAGCCTGTGCTCCTGGTGCTGGGCCCGCAGCTGTCCTAGCTCTGTGTTGGCGGTCTGTGCCGAGGCCGTGGGCATTCACCGAGTGGCCCGATCTGGACTGAAGCCGAATGTTCCCTGGGCCCGAGGTCGGCTGCTGACCTGCCCCTCGGCCATGGAGCCGAATCGGCAGCGATGGGTCCGTTTACCCCAGGAAACAGAGGGAACATGGCCCAAGCATCTCTCACCTCGAGAGCAACTCTGAGACCGCCGCCCTCAGAAGCACCTGTCCCCTCGCCCGCAGCACCTCGTCCTGGCCAGGACACAGGCAAGGTCACCATTCAGCTCCTACAGCAAGTCCTGTGTTTGTAACAAGGGATTTTTAGATTTCATCGGGATGTAACACACACACTGAAAAACACGTGGATGATACATGCACGGCTGGATGAATTTTCACCAACAGGACGACAGTGAGGCCAGCACCTAGATTGTCACGCACCCCACATGCCCAGAAAGCTGTCTCAAGGCCACTTCTCATGGGGAAAAAGGATTATACTCAGCCAAACTACATCAATGACGTGGAGGGTGCCATTAAGGGTTTAAGTGGGCGGGGGGTCCCCACCTGAGCTCAGAGTCGATGAGGGTCCACGTGGGCACAGCTGCCACCGGACTGCAGAGGGCGAGAACGCCGAGGTCATGGTGGGAAGGCGGGCGGGGCGAGCCTGCACCCCTCCTCGAGAATGAAATGAGGACCCAGCACTCCGGTCACGTTGGTGTGAGGAAAACTCGCAAGGTGGTCAGTGTCCTGCACAACCACTTCCACTAGAGAGGACGCCCGCTCCCAGGAGCGAGTCTGCGGACGGCCCCCTGGGCGTCCAGAGGCTGCATGACGAGCGTGGGTCCGCGGCCAGGGCTGGGCGTTTACGTGCATCTGCTGGACTCTGAGCCTGCAGCACGAGGGCGGCCTGGCTCCTGTATCCTCGGCCCCTCGTCCAGCGGAGGGACGCGAAACGGCCTCTGAAACACAGCGGAGTCACGCACTATCCCGTGACCCTCGA
The DNA here is from genome assembly GCF_902729225.1 of Pteropus medius. NCBI lineage: Eukaryota > Metazoa > Chordata > Mammalia > Chiroptera > Pteropodidae > Pteropus > Pteropus medius. Next base: position 26,474,212 of record NW_024342471.1, read on the forward strand.
TCCAGCGCGTCTGGGAGACGGGGGCAGCGAGTCCGCAGGACGGAGGCGGCGGCCCGGTGCTGTCGTCGGTTGAGGGCGTGGTAGGTTGAGTTCCAGACAGACTTCCTGCCGGGGGGCTGTCGACACGCACGGCGCACGCTCACTCGTCTTTGGGGACCGCGGACGAAGTGAGAGCCATCCCTGCTTTGCAGAGGGGACGCTGGGGCCCAGAAGTGCAAACTCAGCGAGATCTTCAGTGACCAGGATTCGAACCCAGGAGTGTGCAGTTCCTGAGCCCAGCTCTTGACCACATGTTTGCCTGCTGACCCGGGGCTGGTGGACGGGGTTCGCTTTGTCCCTCGGGGGCAGCGAGGGCCAGCAGACTAGCGCCCTCCCTAGCTGCACTTCTCACAGGAGCACGGCAAGTGTCCTCGGCCCCCGGTGCATCACATGAAGTTCATCTTCCTGCAGAGGGTGAGCACAGGTCTTGGTGCAACTGGTTTAAGGCTAGTTCGTTAATTTTTATCCTTTTCCCTGAGACAGCTAAGGCATCTCTTTTGTGCTTAGTGTCGGGCCACCTTGGGCCTGGGGGCGTGGGCAGAAGGATCTGAGGACTCCAAGATCCCCCCAGACACCCGGCCCCAGGCCTTATGGTGGCAGAGGTGCCCCTGCCCCTCAGCTTGTGGGCACGCCGCCCCCCATCTCGGCCAGCTCGCCAGTGCTGTCCCCACTGAGCCCTCAGGCTGGTGGCTTCCCAAGCCAGCACTAGGGAGGGTGGCAGGGGCCACGGCAGTGCCTCCAGGCCAGGGGAGGAGAGGGAGCCAGGCAGCGGGGGGCAGGGCCGGGCACCCCACGGAGCTCCCCCGGGGTCTGGGACCCTGAGGATGTAAGCGAGCTGCCAGCGCCGCTCCTGACCCCCAGTGCCACATTTGTGAAAGTTTAATCTGATCGTTTTTAATGTCCCACTAAAACAGTTCCATCCTGCAATAGATGATTCTAACGAGCATAAGTCTGCCTCACACGCAGGGCTTCATGTAGCTTGGTAAGAGGTCATTTGTTGTTATTAATTGGCTCGTTCTCCCCCTCGGGTCCGGCAGGGACCTGGGCGGGCACGCGTGCAGAGCCGCCCCCGGCCTGGCCCGGCCCCTTCACCCTGCTGCAGGCCGGCGTCCTCCACGGAAACTTTAATTGGCCGCCCAGGTGCCTGTGTGGCCTCGTTATCCACCCAGCACCTCTCCTCTGCCTTCAGCCTCTGCGTTTAGGTTATCCTGGCCGATCGATTCGTCAGGAGCTTGCGACTCAGTGCTCCGCTCTGAGCAGGGTGCAGCCACACGCGGGGGCCCACTGGCACACCTGGGCGGCTGCGCCTGCTCGCAGCGCTGACCTGCAGTCAGGCCGGCCGGCTCCGTCAGTCACTGGTGCCTCGAAACGAAGCGCCGCGTAACCAGCAGCCTGGTTCAGCAGCCGTCCTGACCCCTCTCCAGTTTACGGAGGGCGAGTCCAGCTCCTGGAGCTGGCTTGCCTCGTCCACCCACCCGCCTCCAGCCACGCTGCGTGGGGCCAGAGCCCACCTCAGTGTCTCCTTCACGCTGGAAACGCCACTCGCCATCAGGAGGGCTGTGCGAGGTCACGGCCTGGTGTGTCCTCGGTGAATTTCTGCATGGGGTAGTGGGTGCGGGGGCCGTGAGGACGATCCCGAGCCCATCTCAAGCCCGTCCCACCGCCTTCCAGGGACGGACGTGGAGCACCCCTTGTAAAGTAGTTCTCAAGAGCCCTAATTCCCACTAAATTCATTTTATGGACCCCTCGGGAGATTGTGGGTGTCATGGGGGGAGCATGCAACAGAAAGTGGGGCCAAGGGCATCTTTGGGGCCGCTTGCCTTTGGGACAAGTGGCCAGAGGGGGCAGCAGTGGACATGCCAGTGTGTGCCGTCCGTTCGGAGCAGAGATGTCATCAGGGCAGATGACATTGCTCTCACTCCTGTAAGCAGTGAGATCTCCCCTTGCCGGGAAGCCAGCTCTGGCCTGAATTGCGAGACAGGCTGTCTCGACGCTTTGGTCATCTGCAGGCCGCTCCCCTTTCTTAGGGCAGACGGGATCTGCAGACACCAAGGCCTCTACCGCTACGTGCCCGTGCAAATGTCACGTAATTATAATTGGGACAAATGGTTCTCCATGGTTTCAATGATGACACTTTATATGGGTTGTAAGGCTCTAAACTCTTTTCAAAGCTTTTTCATATCCATTATGTCACTTAATCCAACTAATTGAACTTGAACCGGAACAAAGAACAACATTGATAAATTAATTAAATCCAGTCCTTTCATGGGGAAGGGGGGGCGCAAATACACGCTGAGTCACTGCTGGCATGTGAGTGCTCATTAAAAATGATTTTAAAGGGAAGACAAAAGCAGAGAACAATCCACGCCACTCCTGCTTCAGATTATTCAATTATTCGATTAAAAAAAAAAAAAAGGCAAATAAACCAAATCGTATGTTAATATTATGAAGTCCCCGAGGAGAGAGACTTCTTCATTTGCTTTGTATTTTCTCTGGCCCTCCCACCAGCACTGATCAAAGTATGCGTGTGTGTGCGTGTGTGTGTGTGTGTGTGTGTGTGTGTGTGTGTACAGACACACACACACACACACACACATACATATACATTTCTGAAAGTTTAATAATAACAAGTTTTTGTAAGAACCTATGATGATAAGGAACCTTTGCGTATGAGAGAGTCAATGACGTGTCACATCAGGGGTCCCGGCTTGGGCGCCGTGGACAGCCGGGCTGGGCCACTGTGCTGTGAGGCCGTCCTCCACATCGTAAGGTGTTCACCAGCATCCCTGGCTTTCCTCACTGGATGCCAGTAGCGTCTCCCTAGTCGCAACAACCAAAAATGTCACCAGACACTGCCCAGTGCCCCTGGGGTGGGAGTGGGCCGGACGAGTCACCCCAGTTGAGCACGGCTCGTGAAGTGCTCTGCAAAGTACTTGATGGTTTGCAAAGGAAGCACCCCAGCCAGGCTCGGTTCTGCATGTGGTCCGGGAATGGGGTGCCGTGTGGTTCCCCCGTGCTGCCAGAGCCCACTGCACCATTCTGTCTCCCATAAGAGACAGACTGGGGATCGTGTGCTCTCCAGGTATGAACCACGGGGCTTCCCTGAAGCACCGCAACAGCGTATCCATCTGTATCTAAACATTCACGAAGCATCGCTACAGTGTTTCTATCTGTATCTAATCACTCACCTTCGTTATTCCTAGTAGGGCCATTTATTAACACTAAGAAAGAAACCGGTAGCGTGTGGTAGCCAGTTGTGCTACTTTGTGTTTATGCTGATGGAGTTAGAAGAATATTGTCCTGGAAAAGCCACATTCCCACTTGGACGCCTCTCTGCGGAGGAATACGGTCAGGGTAGAGTCAGTTAAATATATCCGTTTTCAAAAGAGGGCGAAATACTGTGAACTCTGATCGAGGTCAGCACCTGAGTTAACGGCATCGGGCCGACGTTATCTCCCCGCTTCTGATCAGCGACTTGGGTCATGGAAGGTGCTGTCACTGGGGGAACCGGGGGGAGGGAGACTCAGGAAGTTCTGTAATCGCAAACTTCTTTGATCTTAAACTCAAAATTAAAATTAAAAAAAAAAAAAAGATATCCATAGCACTCAGTCCTCAGTCATTAGCTAAGGCCATTGTCGACAGATTTCTCAATATGAACAGTAAACAAATTCTCCAGTCTGTCTTTTAATAGAAACCGGAATCGTACACACAAAAAACAATCATTTCTCTCTGCCTCCTCTTCTCCCCACCCCAAAGCCTTCCATTTAAAAAGTGATATAAAATCCCTCTTTCTGACGTGGAGGTGGAAGCTGTGTTGGCATGGCAGGCTGGTTTCGGCACCCACTCCCCCCTTCGCGCTTGGCAACGACCTGAGAGACCCGTGGAGCTCAGGCCTCGCAGGCGGATCTCCCGCTCCTGCCCCAGGCTGGTTTCTGTCGCTGCCTCCCCGCCCCCACCCCGTGATTCCACACGGTGGGGAGCTTCTGGAGACGGCAGGCCAGACTAGGGCAACGGGGTTGAATGGGGATCGAGCTGCTGGTGACCGGGAGGGAGAGGGATGGAGGCTCATTTCTTCCACCCCATTCTTGGGTTTGCAGAGCGCACCCCTGGTGGATTCCCTAGCTCAGGGGCCCACACACCGGTGGGAACAGTCGCCGTGCCCGGCACCTCCGGAAGATGCTGAGGATGCCGCGGGAGGTGTCCGCGGGCTGCTCGGACATGGCTGTGGCCCCAGGGAGCACGGCCTCTGCCTCCAGCCTCCACGCCCACTGACGCCCCTCTGCGTGTGGGAGCCCGCAACTTGCTCCAAGCTGAGGAAGGAGAGAAGCGAAGATTTGCGGGGCGTCGGCTGCGTGCTTGGCACCGAGCAGCAGCCGTACCCGAACCTCGCTTTCTCCACAGTGGCTGCTGCGTGCTTGTCGGCCAGCGGCTATAACCAAGAAAACCTGAGTTTCCGGGGCTCCACACCTCCCTTTCTCGTTCGTGTCACGGATCACCAAGCTGTCCCCTGCTCATCCTCATTCAGAGAGTAGGAATCCTCGTGTTTTAAGTCTCGAGTTTCTCTGGGTCTTTGGCACCCTCTCCTCCCAGCTGCTGGAGCCGAGAGAGGCCAAGGGGAGACACCTCTGTCAGCATGGCGCTGGCACGGGCACCCCTGGAAGAAAGCCATCGCCGCATGAGCATCTGCCCCCAGCCGCCCCTGTTCCCACGGAGGTGCGCAGCTGTTTGGGACCAGCTGCCCGGCTCTGCCACAAGCTAGGGCTTCTGTTCCCTCCACTGACAGATGGGAATCGAAAGGTCCAAGGCTGAGCTTCCTGGCCCCACGGCTAATACGCAGGAGGGTGACTGGACCCACGCCGTCCACTCCCCGGGCCTCCGTGCGCCCCGCCACCCACCACCCTAGTCTGATGGTCACCGCCTGGCCGGCTCTGTCCTGACTTCGCAGAAGCCCCCACTGAGCACAGCGCTGTCGGAAGCAGGACACTCCTCTCTGCGGGACCGAGCCCAGCCCACGAGGCGCGCGTTCGGCAGTGGCCGAGCAAGGACGGACATTAAAGACCTTCCTGGAACCGTGGCCTGTGGTCCGAATGGGCGGCCTCCCCCTCTGCTCTGAACCCATCGGCAGAATCCACTCCCTCCCACGACGGGCTCGTCTTTTTATTTTTATTTATTTTTATTTTATTTTTCAGGCTCATCTTTTTAGAAGTTTAGATAAAGCCCAGTTGTTTTTCACAAGTTACAGGGGAAATGATTTATTTTGTGATTCTTAGGTATGAGTGATGGAGAGTGGTTTCAATTTCATTACTGCAGTTGTCATATTTCAAAACTTCCTAAATATAGCTTTATTTTTTTAAAAAAAAAAAAAAAGAAAAGCCTCAAGCCTTACATCAAGATAAAAAGGTTTCTGTCAAAATCAAATGACATGTCAATTTTAATGAGCAACAGAAAAATTAACAAATGTAACGTTCTAATCTAATTATGCTTTTCCGGAAAATGCTTTGAAAATTGACTCAATTTTGATTGTCAAGTGCTCTGCCAACGAGCCAGCAGTGACAATGTGCAGAGACACAAGCAGGCCCCAGGGGCCCGGGGCGGGGCTCTGTGCGCCGCACGGCATTTCTGAAGCTTCGGGAGGACTTGCTGCCCGTCCCAAACTCTTCGTAAACTGCAACACCTCCCGAACAGTGGACAAGAGCGTGCGCATTATCTCTGCATTTCCACGAGAGGATCACGACCACGTAGCCAGCACCCCAGACACCCCCAGTGTCCTGTCTGAGTCACTATCTTTCCCTCGACTTTTATAAAAAAGCGCTGTTTCTAAAAGCGTGAGGCCTGTGCCCCCCCCACCCACACACACAGTTTTGCTGCATAACCGGTACACAAAACACGCACATAGTGTGTGCAGCCGGGCAGGGCTGACACACGTGTGCATGCGTGTTCCCGTCACCGCGTCCCGGGTCACGGACCTGGCCGTCCCCTCCGAACGTGTCCATGCCCCCGTGGTGCCGACTTCGCTTGCTGTGGTGGGAACGGTTAACCCGAGCTCTGCCCCGTCTACAGGTACCGGTTCCGTGTTATGGCTGCAGGCACCCTGCCGCCGGGCGCACCTCCGCGTACTCTGTGACCATGTCCCATTTGCCGACGCCCATGCCCCTCCCCTCCCGGTGCCACCGTGCATTCCGTCCTCGATGCCCCTCCCTTCGACTCCCTTAGACCCTTGAGAAGCCTGCGCCACCTCCCCGGAGTTACGCACGGCGAGGGAAGGGGACCCGTGACACCTGGCCGGCGTCCCTCAGCGTTTGGGGGTCACGCACCCTGCTCTGCACGCTTCTGTGAGGAGCGGGGAGCGCGGGCGCCGAGCCTCCGGTGAGTGCGTGCGGTGACGGCACGTCACCGTGCTCCCGGCCTCTCCCTCGCCGAGGCATTCTGTCCCATGTCCCGGCTGCTCCAGCGCTGCGTTAACAGCCTGGCATGTCATCGCGGCCCCGGGGCGCGGCGGAGCGGCGTCCGCTCACTAGCAGCCCTTCCTCGCTTCGTCTCACTTTCGTTTCGTGGCCCCTTGGGTTTTGGACGGAGCGTGGGACGTCTCTGTGCCACCAGAAAGTCGGATAAGCTGCAGAGTGTTAATCCAAGGGTCAGAGATAACGGAGGCCTGAGCCGTCCATTTAGCGATGTTACTGATTGGCGGGGATCAGGGCACAACTCCCCAAAAACGAAGGGGCCGGGAGGGAGAGAGAGAGAGAGACAGAGACAGAGAGACAGAGAGAGACAGAGAGAGAGACAGAGAGAGAGACAGAGCAGAAGAGACAGAGACAGAAGACTGAGAGAGAGACAGAGAGAGGACAGAGAGAGACAGAGAGAGAGAGACAGAGAGAGACAGAGGAGACAGAGAGAGAGACAGAGGAGAGACAGAGGGAGAGAGACAGAGAAAGTACCGAGTGTGGGAGAGAAGAGACCAAAGCTCCAGGCCTGAGGAGGGAAGACAACGTTCAACAATCTAGAAAGTTCTCTGACAGCAAAGCTGGAGACATCGTCAGGACAGGCGTCCCGTCTGCTGCTCCTCGTCTCCTAGTTCCCAGGGAAGTGACTCAGGCCGAGCTCGCTCTTCGCTGTGCGCCGACTGCGTGTTCTCGAGCCTTACAGCACCCACGACGCGGCAGGCCACGCGTAGCCCTCACTCACGCAGGGGATTTGATATTTCAGGAAGGTTTTGAACCGTGTTCTGCTGACTCGCTCAGGCTTCAGTCGGCTAGTATTCTATCCCTAATAATGGCTTAATCCCGCAGACTTCAGATTCCATAACCTGGGAAGGAAGAAACGACCATTTTCACGGTGAGACACCCTGTTTCATTCCCGAGACCCGAAGCCACACTCTAACCTTCTGCTGAGGTCCTTCCTGACTGGACGATCTCAGGAGATCTGAAGACCTTAGGTACAGGAAGATCATTTACACAGACATGCTCCGTAATTCCCGTTCCTCACGCATTTTATATTGCATCATTTACATATGCTTCAAATATCCAGTGAATTGTAATAAATGAGAACTCGTAATAAAACTGGTAATAAAATAGATTATTCAGGTAATGCTGTTTTATTACAGTCTCATTATGATTATATAATCCTTATTAAAATCAGGATCAAAGATGAATTTCTCACTGGAGGCGCTTCACGGGCACTTCAATAAATTCTGTTTATTGCCCCATCCCAGGGTGAGTATTGGTGTCTGTAATTTCGTACGAACGTGCTGTGACGTGACGAGGAGCTCGTCGACAGCTCAATGGCTCGCCATCAGGACTTTAGTCCTTCCTCTAGATTCTTTCAGACGAGCCGTTCGCGGGGGGATACGTTCGTAAGCGCTATTTTCCGTGTTTAGCCATCACGAGCGGCCTTTTGCTCCCAAACGGCCCTTTTCTTAGAGTCTTATTCCGACACTGTCCGGGTCCCCCGGAGTTGGTCAGGCTAAGTGACGCTGTGTGCTGAGCCCACGCGGCTGGGTGCTGGCCCCCGGGAAGGTCTGTGAGAACTGGACGAGGCCCAGAGCAGCCAGCAAGAATGATCGGAAGGGCGAGGGGTCTCCGCAGACAGACGGGCAGCGAGGGCGCTGCCCTCTGCGAAGGCTTCGCTGGACGTGTCTCGTGTGTGAAGTGGACAGGCCTGTGCCGCCAGCCCGTGGGTGGGGGACCCGGAGGGCAGGGTCTGGCAGCCCACGTGCCTCGTCCAAGAAGCAGTGAAGGGGGTGGCCCTGCAGCTCCATCCCACAGGGAGAGACAGACGCACAGGCTCCTTGCAACCTTCTCGTCGCGTCCACGGCAGCCCGTCCGGCGCTGTCCGCTGCCTGGGGTGCTGAATACACAGTCGACATCATCGCCATTGGGACAATCAGTGGCCGCAGCTTTAATTCATTCACAGGCCCCCGCACATGAGGGTCAAGGGAAAAATAGGGATGAATGATCTTGATGTCATTGGCATTCACTGCCCACCGCTGCTTTCTGGGCGCGGGGACCCTGGACCCAGCCGGCTGTGTCTGAGTCCCAGCTCCAGAGCTTAGTAGCTGGGCGACACCTTCCCCCAGCTGGGCGACACCTTCCCCCATCTGTCAGTGGGCACAGCACAGGGGTCTGCCTGAGTGTTGCTTTAAGTGCTGGAGTGTCTAGCACAAAACAATGCGTGTTGTTAAAATGTTTCCTAAATTGAAATAAACACATTTTCCCCGCATGGGGTTCCTGGGCCACCGTTGGGGGCAGGGAGTTGGTCCCATCCACAAGAAACCCAGGCACCTCCCGGTTCTTCCAGGTGTGGCGAGTGGGGACAGTGAGGCGGTGTCTGTGCGCCCCGGCTCGTGGGGACAGAGGATGAGTTTTGAGAAGAGGCAGGGAGGCGGGCCTCAGCCTGGACGCAGAGTCCAAGGCTTAACAGGCTCCGAATGCAGACGGGAGATTGGATGTGGAAACACATCTGCCAGCATCCGTTGGAGAAGCAGAATTTTAAAAGCAGGATTTAGATAAAACTGCTTATTAGTGAAGAGAGGATTAGCCAGGATTTTAAAGTTTGTTCTTATCTTCCACGCCGCTCAAGTGTGGGAACTTGAGGGATTTCTGCCCTGGTCGGGGGTCTGCGGCTGTAAAAAGCATCAGACAGCCTCACAGAAGTGATGCCTGCTGCTGGCCCTGAGGCTGTCTGCTGTCCTAGGAGATGCTGATAACGCGAGTGAGCAGAACCCAGACAAAGCCCTGTCCGCCATTCCCTCGGCCACGGGACACCCTGTCCGCCAGCCCGGACCACTCACCGAGAACGCGCCCCACCCCCGCACCCAGACAGGGCCACACAAGGCAACGCGCATCCGAGAGCCCCACCTCCGGGCAGGGTGGTGCCCAAGCTGAGTCACGTGCAGGTTGCTCCATCTTAGACCTCCCGTAAAGCGCTCCGATGGGCCCGGTGCCCTGACGCACACGGGGACCAGGTGACGAATGGGGACACGGAGCCTGGGCCACGCCGTAAAGCGGAACCCCGACCTCAGAGCTCTCCACCCGTCGTGCCGAATACGACTCATCTTCAGAGAGATCCGCTTCGCAGACAGCGCTGAGGAAAAGCCCACGCAGCAGCAATCGAGTGAAAGAGCGGGCGAAGGCGTAGATGGAAAACACAGAAAGCGGAAAATAAACGGACGAGAAACGCTCCATCCCGAGAAGCTGGTTAAAAGCAAACCAAAGTGCCCACTCACTGACCTAACCAGCGAAAGCCAAAGGTTCGCCATCACCGCTGAGAAGGCTCTGGGGGGTCCTCTCGCAGAGCGCCTGTGGGAACCTTGGGGCGCAGCTTGGAGATATCGACAGGTGTCCTTGTCTGCGGCTGCTGTGTAACAAACGTGGCCACTCAGAACGAGACCCATTCATAACGTCACAGCTCCGCGGGTCCGAAGCTCGGCGTGGCCCGGCCCTCTGCTCAGGGCCTCACGGGGCTAAAAGCACCCTGCCCGCTGGGGCTGCCAGTCTCGTCCAGGCTGGGTCCTCCCACAGGCTCCCCCACTGTGACGCTGCTCTGACCCGTGCCTTCCACGTGGCACCTACCGAAAGCGCCCAGGCGTCCATGCCTGGGGAATGTGGGGGCAGGACAGACGGCTCCAGGGTGCGGACCCGGGGAGATTGTGGATGGGGGGGTGTCCAGGAGAAGGCTGCTCAGGGGAGGCACGGTCAGAGAGGAAGGGGACAAGGGGGAGCTCAGTGTCCCTGAGCTCAAGGGGGGGTGGACTTCCGTGGAGGAGGAGGGATCCATGGCAGCACTGCTGGGAACCCTCGGGGCGCAGGGGTAAGGGCAGGTCTGGGGGCTGCCCGCGGCAAGGCTGCCAGGGGGAGGGGCAGACACGCTGGGCCCCCAGTCCGCGGCCAGCCCTGGGCTGAGCAGGAGAGCGAGCCCCCGCTTCCACCGTCAGGAGGATGCACTGTCACCAAGAGACCCTGCAGCACAGTCTAGCCAGCCGTGCCCTGACTCGGTGCCCTGTCGTCCCCGGCCTGAGCGGTCAGCTCTGTGGCAGGGCCCCCGGCCAGTACCTGGAGGCCACGCGGCCGCGCCCCGCCTCCCTCTCCCCGAGGCCCTCTCCGCAGTTGGGGAGGCTTCCCATGCAGCAGCGCGAGCACTGCCACCTCTGCTGTGTGACTGAGCGGGCGTCGCGAAGGGCCGCGCGCCCCCCACTTCAGGGGGGTTCAGGGTGAGCATGTGACCGTGCTGGGCATTGACCGCGGGGCACGCGGGCTCTGCCCGTGCCAGGCCTGATGCCCCTCTGCGCTGGTCGAGAGGGGGCGGCGTTCAGGCCTGCAGGACAGAACCAGGGTGCTCTGGGCGGCTCACCCCACGTCTCCTTGGACGGCTCCCAGCGGGGCTTTCGTGGATGCCTCCGCCTGCCGACTCCCAGGTCCACACCTGGCCGTGTGGTCTCTCCGTCCCCGTCTGGGGAGATGTTCCTCTCTGTTCTTTCTGCTTTCTAGACAAGAACCCCCACCTTGTTCTGTTTAGGGAGATAAATTGGCTGAATGCTAACAAATTTGTTCTATTAACATATTCAGCAGTAGGCAGGCGTGGGATAATATAACTCAATTTCTATCTTAAGTCATTGTTTTAATCTCGCACTCGAATATCATCGTTTAATTTGTACATCCAGCCGGAAACGTTGATTTTGGGAGGCATTTGTTCTGTGCATTATGTAAAATTCTATTTGCGCTCTGCTGTAGAAATATTACTTTGTGGCTTAGAATATTATCGAGGCTGCCCTGTGCCTTGCTCGTCACGTCCCCCTTGCTCTGGCATCTCGTGCAGACGGGGCTGGAATGACCCATGTGGGACTGGACCGCGGTGGGCCGGGCGGGGCGGAGGGGAAAGGCTTGCCTGCGTCTGCTTGGTTTCCATGACGATGTGTGTGCCTGTGTGTGCACTCTGTATTTAATGTAGTTGTGTAAAAGCACGCTCACGGACCTGGCCCATGGCTGCTCCCCATCCCCCGCCCAGCCCCAGGCCAGCCCCCCGCAAGCACCTGCTTCTTGTGGGAGGGAGGGGAGACTTGAGGCTGTGCTGGGGCTGGTCTCAGGTCTGGAGCTGCAGGGGCAGCTCTGGGTGGTCAGGTCCCGTTTCTTCTGAGGTCTTTCCCCAGTCTCATGCCTTTGCTGGGTTCCCACGGCACCCTCGGCTGGGACGCCACGGAGGAGGCATGACAGCCCCGGGGAGTACCTCGGGTGTGGCCGTGGCGGGAAAGGCACGTTCACCGGGAGTGCTCAGAAGCTGGCCCCGCGCACTTGCAGGGCGCACCAGGCACAGACTCACTCCTGGGCCTCCTGCCCTGAAATCTGAGCCTCTCCTCCAAGGGCACCCCTCTCCTTCCTCGAGCTGACACCGTCCACCGTCGTGGAGTTTCAGAGTCTTAGGACCTAGGCTGGACAGGTACGGGGCTTCCCACCTCACAGGCAGGGGTCCAGGCTCAGAAGCGGGATCTGCCGGTTTGCCAACAGCAGAGGCGAGCGAGCGGCAGTCAGACACGAACCGGCTACAGCACCCTCGCCAGGGTCCCCAGCAGCCCCGTGGAGAGGTGAGCTGGTCGCATGGGCCCCTGGCCAAGGGGACACCCTGGGACTCCTCGGGGCTCCCCCTGGTGTGCGCAGACCCCACCCATGGCCACAAAGCAAGACCGCTGGCCCCGTTGTTGACGGCGGCTGCTAATACAGAGAAGACAGAACTGGACTGAAAATCAGGTCTTTATATCAGGCTTAGGAAAAAACCAACCCACAGATGTGCAGAAAACCGGTTAAGCACGGTGTTTTTGGAAATGAGCTCTTGGCAGGGGAGTCAACCCAGCAACGTAATTTGTGGGGCTCAGTGCAAAATGAAGCCACGGGCCCCCTCTTCGGCCTCTGGCGATACCTTTGCAGTGGCCGCACTGGAGAGGGCGCTGCTGGCACCAGTGGCTGGAAGTCGGGGCTGCTGCCGAGCGCCCCGCCTGCCCGAGGATTGTCCGCCGGAAGTGCACGCAGCACAGGCTGGGCAGCCTGCCGCAGAGAGGGGCCAGGGCGTCCCGGGGGTGCCGTGCCACACTGGTCCATCCTGCACGCCTCCCACTGCCCAGTCACAGCTGCTCGAGGCTGGTGGCCGTGAATGAATGAGTGAGTGGACGAACGATGCTCCGAGCAGCCCTGGAGCCGCTGAGAAACCCAACCCCCACCCCACCCACTGCGGACACCTCTCCAGGGCCTGAGTCGGAAACGCCGCCCGGGCTGCCTGTCTCGGGCTGGGAGACCCCTGGGAGTCACCCCTGTGCCTCAAGGTCCACGCTCCCGTCACTCGTGAGTGGTCAGGCCAGGCACGTGCTGAGGGGTGCGTCCTCGGTGAACCTCACAGAGCGACTCACACAAAGCTGGGGGCGCACACGCCTGGGCCGCCCCCCGCACCACCGCTGCCCACGCCCTGTCGCTGACCAGACGCCGGTCCTCCCCCCTCGCTGCATCCACCGTCTCCTCCCAGGGGCCTTCAGCGCGGGCGTCGAGACAGGGCGTCGAGCTCTCCTGGGGGCAGTGGAGCTCTGGCTCGTCAAACGCGTTTGCCTGCCCTTTCGTTCTCGGTCTTTCCGTGGTAATCGTGGCGTGGACCACGGAGCGGCATTGCGTGGTGCTTACTGGTACCCGCACCCCAGGGGCCAGCGCATGGCCTGTGCAGATGCGGACAGTGCAGGCGACCTGGGCAGCCCAGCCCCACTCAGGGGGGAGGGGGAGGGAGTGCGGGCTTCCCCCAATATCCAGAGAGGCCTCTGGGCCCCGCACCTCACCACCCTGGTGCACACCTAGCGCACACCTGGCGCACACCTGGCACACACCTGGCGCACACCTGGCGCACACGTGGCGCACACCTGGCACACGTGGCGCACACCTGGCGCA
>NW_024342471.1:26487673-26493620 GCF_902729225.1 Pteropus medius
ACATACCTGGCACACACCTGGCACATACCTGGCGCACACCTGGCGCACACTAGGAGGGAATGACACGTGCGGGATGCTCTGCCGCATGAGCCAGGAAAGAGCGAGGGAGGTGGACGCTCGGCCCAGCAACGGCCCCCGCCCCCTGGGGAGCGTGTCCAGTGAGTCTCTGCTCCCTCGCCCCTCCATGCAGACTCAAACACAGAGCCTCGGGGACGGACGTGCCAGCCTTCTACGGGGAGGCTGAAAATGAGCCTCGCCGAGGTGGAAGCCGGGTCTGGAGAGAATGGTCCCCTCAAGTGACAGAGATGTCACGGTGCCATGAGAGGAGGCAGGCATGTCGGATGAGCCTCCCTGTCCTTCCCAGGCCTTCTGAGCCAGTGTCTGCGCCCTGCTAATGACCACGGGGTCTTCGCAGTCACCCCACCCTCCCCGCTCAGCTCTGAGGACTGACGGTGCCCACTCATCCGGGCAAAGCCAGCCCGGCCCCTCGGCTCTTAGTCCCAGGCGGAGAAGAGGCACCAGCGCCCCACTGCGGGCTGAGATAACCTCGGCACCCACTCCGTGCGGGCCCCAGGCGTCAGGTGACCCCAACGCGGGTGGTGCCAGGAGGCGCGTGAAGAGTCGCGAGCTGTTAAAGTGGATTTTCTGGGGGTCCCGAGGGCTCTGATCCTCGAAGTTCTGCCGTCACACCCTCGCCCTTCTCGGTCTCCAAAAGCAGTGTCGTCCTGAGGTCCTGGGACTCAGATGTCCACGCGTGGGTTTTGGGGACACGGTCTGGCCCGTAACGGGGGGGGGCTCTCCTGTACGTTGTGGGCCTTGAGGCGGCTTGGGTCACGGTCCCCGCGCCCATCGCTTGTGTTCGCGGTCACCTCGGCAGCTCTGAAACGCTGTCACTTCTGCACACGTGTCGTCGGCCATAGCAGGTCACGTGGTCGCGCTCCACTCCAGGGGCCGAGTGGACAGTTCTCTGTGCACTGGGGTGTCGGGGGGACGGCACGTCGGCGAGCAGCCACCGCGCTCCCCATGTCCCCTCCTTGAGCTCAGCTCCCCAGTCTCCCCTACTGTCCCCAGTTCCTGAGCAGCCTCAGCCAAAAGCGGTGACCGATTGCTCCATGGCAGGTATGGACATGCGGGTCAAGGAAAGGCAGGCAGCACCTCTGAGAAGGACGCGGTGTCAGGCACCTGGGGTGGGGTTTCCGGGACGGGCACTCGGGAGCTCAGGGCCGTGAACGGGCAGCAACACGCCCTGTCCCCGTTTAGAAACCGCGCCTCGAAAACTCTTGCATGTGGCAGCGCATGTAAAGAACGGCCTTTACTGAAAGAGAAAACACCACCTCAGTCAGCAAGAACCGTCTCCATTAACATGGTGCTCGTGCTCTGGAGACTGGGTCAGCGCTGGAGAACATTCCCGAAGCCGCCCAGAGCCACGTTTGGCGTGGGAGACTGGGGGACGGGGGACCAAACACCCGCCGCGAATTCTGATTCCTGGGCCGGCGAGACGGGCCGTGTGCTTTCGCCGTTCAACCCCAGCATCGGTCGGGGGGTTCGGGTCCCTTCACAAACTCACCGGGGTGTCCGGTGCACCCTATAAATCACTAAGTGCCAACGGGGGTCACGGGGAGAGTCTCCTGTCCCAAGGAAGACCTTACAACACCACAGTAACTAGAGATGACATGCAAAGCCACCCTGAGTGGACTTGTCCGTCCTGCTCGGGCAGCGAGCGCACAGGGGGCTGCTCGCTCCACCCCCCAGCCCCAGACTCCGCAGCGGCCCACACGCTCGGCTTCCCTCCCAGCGCGTCCATCACAGCCCAGAAGCGAACGGACGGGAGGGAGGACAGCCTCGCCGGTCCCCGTTGCTCCCTGAAGTAGCTCATTAAGTGCCACGTCGCCCACAAGCCTGGACATGTTGGAGGGAAACCGTTTCTGGCTCCTCTGCCCCCGCCTCCCGTAAATAACGCCGCACCCCAGTCATCGTCAATGCCACGTGCGTTCACCCAGTTGTCTTTCGGACGTGGGATTCTCACTCGTCTGCTGCCGGGCTCTGGGGCTCGAGACCGCATGCGTGTAGCTTAGCGTGTAAGAGCGTCAGTGAGACCGGACACACTGGGAGAATGCGGGTGGGAAGGGGGACCCCTCAGACCGCGACGAGGCGCTGGGCGGGCCCGGCATGGCCAGGGTCGGCCCGCTGTCCCCTCTCCGCCGCGTCCTCATCCGCGTGTTGCCATCGGGCTGTGTCTGTTTTCTGTGAAGATACTGCCGAGTTGTGTATCTTTGAAAAAGATCAACGAAGCACTGGAAAGTGCACACGATGCAGAGAACCCTGGGGTGCCCGCCACCCCGTATTAACAGATGTTAATAGATTTTCTACAGAAGTAGCATCATCGTGGGAAAGGTGACATGCCCCACGTCCTTCCTTCCCCAAGAGCAACACCGGAGGTGGCTCCTCTCCACCCATGTCTTTGTACGTGTCACACGTGCACAGAACGCTTGTCAGATTTTTATGCAGAGTTATTGAAACGTGCGTGAACGGCACCATGCCGCGTCATCTGGACCAGGCTGGCCTGACCGACGTGGTTCGGGCATCTGTCCCCGTTGGCACACGTCAGTGCAGCTGAGCGGTGGCGGAGAACGTGCCCCGGGCGTGCCCTCTCCCCCAGTGACACTGTGTGTGCCTCCTTGTCCCACCCCTGCTCCCCCAGGGCGCTGGGGCGGGGCGCTCCGAATGGCTCCTCCGAGTTAGGAAACCAGGGTGCAGCTTGCTGTGGGCAGTGAAATGTGAGCGGGCACGGTGCATGTCACCCGATGTCCCCGTGGGGTGACCCAGGCCCCCTTTCTGTTGTGAAAATCCGTCGAGCGTCCGCAGGGCAGCTGGTCAGGAACGAACTCGGGCTGGCGGGGCTGCCGAGATCCGGGGCCAGCGCCGCAGAGCAGCCCGCCCTGGCCGGCCGCGGCACGTTCCGGCTGCGTGTCAGCCCAAGTAGTGCGGCGACGCAGGGCTCATGCGTCTCCGGGCCCGAGTGTTTAAGTCTCTCTGAGACATGAACCTGGGGGTCACAGGGCAGTGGCGTTTCCAGCTTTCCTGACGTGGCCCGCCCCCCACCAAGGCGGCACCAACTGACACCCCACCTGGTGTGAGGGTTCCTACCCAGCTCGCTGGAGACTCTGCCTGTCTACCAGACGGACGAGTGCGAAGGTGTCGTGTCAGAGTCCCCTTGTACACACGGCGTAAGGGACGAGGCTCTGAAACGTTAGCGTTTCCCGTGACGATGAAAGTGACAGCTTTTCAACGCACAAGAATTCGTCCTTGCACAATACTGGCAAACTGTCCGTGTTGGCACAAGAACAGCTTAAAGAACAGCCAGGCAAAGCTCTGGGTAACGTGGGGAACATTGAGGGATGTCTTAAAAGTGTGTCTCTGTCCCTTTGAATAAAGGGCTCTTGCATCGCAGAGGCCATCGGTGAGGGCGTGTGCTTGTCTCTGCAAGGCGAAAGCTGGACAGACACCAGCCCTTGTGTCTGACGGGACTCTACAAACATCTTCCGTGATTTGGAGAGGTGACAGTTTCTTTCCGAGTGTGGGGTGGGGGCAGTTTTCAAGTGTCACGCAGCCCTGCCAATTTCACAGCCTTAATAGGTTCCACGTGTCACTTACGACACGGCCAAACCCAGCAATAGTTTCCTGCTGACGTCAGTTATAAACGCTGAGCAAGGAAAACAAGAAACAGAGGAACAGAGAGACCGAGGCGCAGGCGGACCAGGCGCAGGAGCGGCCGCGGGGCCACGGGACTGCAGTGGTCGCGCCCGTGGCAGTCAGCCTTCTGTCACGTTACTTCACAGAACTGGCACCTTCCTTGCCCTGAGGTGTCCGTCTGCTCCGCCAAGGTCGGGCGTGCTGACCCGGCAGCTGTCACTGCCGCTCCCCGTGAGCCCCGCCCGCCTCCGGCCCGCAGAAGCGCCGATGCTGACCTGACCTGGCTCTCTGTCATCAGCAGGGACGTCCCTTCCACTGAGCTAAAACGAACGTCGAGGTATGACATCCTCTCAGTCACATGGAGGCCCGTGGACCTCGGGAAGGTCACTGCGTCCTCTGAGACCCACAGCTGCCCTCGGCGGGACCAGGGATGTGACCTCACAAGGCCACGCGGTCCCTTTAGATGGGCGGTTCCCAACCAGGGGCGTTCTGCCCCTCCCCCGGGGCCTGGGTGACATGTGGAGACTTTCGGGCTGTCACGACTGCCAGGCGGATGCTGCTGGCAGCTGGTGGGCAGAGGCCGGGGGTGCTGCTGGCCGCCTGACAGCCCTAGAAGCCACTAGTGCTGAGCCAGGTTAAAAACTCTGCGTCGTACACCTTGCCCAGGAAAGTGTTGGTGTGGGTTCCACTGTCCCATGTGTCCATGTCCCGTGATGGTCTAGAAACAGCCTCACGGAGGGCAGGCCATGAGGGACGCGGGTGCGGCAGCCTGACAGCCGTGCGGTGGCTATGACAGTGTCCCTCTGTGTCGGCAGTGCCAGGACCCCGTCGGTGATGGGCGAGGTAGGGACAGGCCAGGACCCACCCCAAACTGCCGTGCTCCACCGGGGCCTGGCGCCAATTTGGGTCATTTTGAAGCAAAAGCAGAGAAGAGCCGAATAAATCAGGCCGGGCCGTGGGCTGGAACCCTCCCCGGCCCCCGAGTCGCTGGGGGCGCCGGCCGCCTCCCTGTCCCCGAGTTGGGGTTCTGATAAACCCATCTTACACCGAGGAGGGGCGCCCTGCTGTGAGCTTGGGACCCAGCAGATGCGGAGGCTGGGCGCGGCCAGGGGGCCGGGGGACGGAGCTCAAGATGCACAGGAATAAGGAGGTTCAGGTAGCCGGGGACCCCCGGGCGGGCCCCACGCGGGGCGTGGGGGACAAGCACCCCCTCCCCTGACCCTGTGCTGTCTGAGGAGTGGGGAGCGCCGTGGGCCGCAGAGGGTCGACGCGGAGGGTCGACTTGGAGGGTCGACGTGGAGCGTAGCGTCTCGGAGCCACTTTCGGAGCCCGGGTGACGCAGCCATGGAGAAGATGCTGGCACCGCGCTTTGCCCAGCAGCCTCGGGGACCGCGTGGCGTCTGCCGTTTCCACAGGGTGACACTCGGCTTTTCCAAAAGGCCAAGGAGTCCAGCCCATTAAAAGCTACCTATAAAACGCTAACATTATGGCCACGGCCAACGAGCCTGCATTTGGGAAGCGGCGGTAAACTCCACGAAAGACCAGGTAACATTCCGGATGCCGCGGGAGCACGCCGACGCCGGTGGCCTGTCACAGGGGTGTCCTTCCCCGCAGGGCCACACCTGTCAGTCTGTCACAGGCAGGGACACAGGAGGGATACCGAGTGCCCACGCGGACTCCCAGCCCAGCTTCCATCTCTAGGCCTTGGTGTCTGATGTTGGGTCACCCTCGCGGGCACCCCTGGCCCCTACCCAGCCTCCACTTTCTCGTAAAGGCCGGCTGGTGACACAATTTCCTCCCCACGATCATGGGGCAAATTCATTTCAGAGTCTCTTCTCTGGTCGTCCTTCATCGTCAAGCTGCTGGAGCCCTTAGCAGACCTTCTGGAGACCAGACGGGCTCTGTCCATAACCAAAATGTGTGTGTGCACGTGCGTGATGTGGGAGTGTGTTCGGGTGTGTGTGGCATGGCGTGTGTGTACGTGGGTGTGTGGAGTATGATGTGTGTGACCGTCGCACACACGGGACACACATACATTTAATACAGACCGCAGAGGTGTGCACCTGTGCTGTTAACATGCAGAGGACACGCAGTGCCACGGTGTGAGCTCCGCCGTCTGTGACGTTTTCAAAGGCCTCACCCCCCGGCGCTGGGTAAGTAACGGCTCCGAAGTCCTGCTGCCACTCAGCTGGGTTTTTACCCCACATTCTAGGTAGGTGTGGGGGGGGGGTGTTTCCATCTCTGCTGCAGTGTG